>NC_069680.1:68091221-68394252 GCF_023699985.2 Odocoileus virginianus
GTTTTAGAAAAGGCAGAGGAACCAGAGATCAAATTGCCAACATCTGCTGGATCATCGAATAAGCAAGAGAGTTTCAGAAAAACATCTATTTCTGCTTTATTGACTACGCCAAAGCCTTCGACTGTGTGGATCACAATAAACTGTGGAAAATTCTGAAAGAAATGGGAATACCAGACCACCTGACCTGACTCTTGAGAAACCTGTATGCAGGTCAGGAAGCAACAGTTAGACCTGGACATGGAACAAAAGACTGGTTCCAAATAGGAAAAAGAGTACGTAAAGGCTGTATATTGTCACCCAGCTTATTTAACTATATGCAGAGTACCTCATGAGAAACACTGGGCTAGATGAAGCACAAGCTGGAATTAAGATTGCCAGGAGAAATATCAATAACCTCAGATATGCAGATGACACCACCCTTATGGCAGAAAGTGAAGAAGAACTAAAGAGCCTCTTGATGAAAGTGAAAGAGGAGAGTAAAAAAGTTAGCTTAAAGTTCAACATTCAGAAAACTAAGATCATGGCATCCGGTCCCATCACTTCATGGCAAATAGATGGGGAAATAGTGGAAACAGTGGCTGACTTTATTTTTGGGGACTCCAAAATCACTGCCGATGGTGACTGCAGCCATGAAATTAAAAGACGCTTACTCCTTGGAAGGAAAGTTATGACCAACCTAGACAGCATATTAAAAAGCAGAGATATTACTTTGTCCACAAAGGTCCGTCTAGTCAAGGCTATGTTTTTTCCAGTGGTCATGTACAGATGTGAGAGTTGGACTATAAAGAAAGCAGAGCACCGAAGAAATGATGTTTTTGAACTGTGGTGTTGGAGAAGGACTCTTGAGAGTCCCTTGGACAGCAAGGAGATCCAACCAGTCCATCCCAAAGGAGTTCAGTCCTGGGTGTTCATTGGAAGGACTGATGTTGAAGCTGAAACTCCAATACTTCGGCTACCTGATGTGAAGAGCTGACTCATTTGAAAAGACCCTGATGCTGGGAAAGATTGGGGGCAGGAGGAGAAGGGGATGATGGAGGATGAGATGGTTGGATGGCATCACCAACTCGATGGACATGGGTTTGGGTGGACTCCGGGAGTTGGTGATGGACAGGGAGGCCTGGCATGCTGCAGTTCATGGGGTTGCGAAGAATCAGACACAACTGAATAACTGAACTAAATCCCCAACTATATCCCCAAAATGTGGGTGTTTCTCTGGTCTTCATCTTTGGGGCTTTTCTCTTTACACTCAGGTTTAGGGTTCTCTACCAAGGCACAAAGGACATTTGGGGCTGGATATATATTGTGAAACTCTCCTGGCTGTAGTAAGATCCTTAACAGCTTCCCTGGTCCCTACTTACTAGATGCCAGTAACACCCACCAGTCAAGACAACCAAAAATTTCTCTGCTGGTGGTTTAGTCACTCAGTCAGTCATGTCTGGCTCTCTGTGACCCCGCGGATTGTAGCCCACTAGGCTCCTCTGTCCATGGGATCTCCTAGGCAAGAATACTGGAGTGGGTTGCCATTCCACCTCCAGGTGATCCTCCCGACCCAGGGATCAAACCCAGGTCTCCCGCATTGCAGGCAGATTCTTTATCAATTGAATCACCAGGGAAACCCCAAAATGCCTCTAAACATTGCCAACTGTCTCCTGATTGAGGCTTATTGCACACATGCTCTCTGGGATCTAAATCACCTAAAGATGTCCCAGCTCTCTCTCCAGCCCCAGGTACACCTACTAAGCTGCTTACTCTCCCATAGGGCCACCTGCCTCCTGGCATTGCTCCCTGGATGGCTGCTCAAATGAGTAAGTCCCATTACTAGAGGCATGGTGACCCCCTCCAGGAAATCCTGTCACTGCCCTAACCACTCCCGACTGTCCCCCACCTGCCCACAGAACCTGATCCTCCTCCTCTTCTCCTAGTGGAGAGACCCTGGAGCCACTGTTGTTCTAGTAGAAAGCTGGTCATTTCTACTCACTTCTGCTCACATTCTCCAATCAGTCAAGACCAGTAGATTCTACCCCAAAACTGTTCCTGCTCCCCAGTTTTCCTGCCGCAGGCTGGTGAGGGCCTGCCTGACACTGTCTCCCCAGCTCTTGGCATCCCCCTTCCAGTCTCCCATCCAGACCTTCACCACAGAGAACTTTCTAAAGCGACAAACTTGGTCAAGTCTCTACCTTCAGGCGAAGGGTCTGTGGTTTCTCAGTGTCTCAGAGTTAAATCCAAACCCTGGGAGGCCACAGGGACAGTCCTCACCTTGCACCCTGTGTGCACACACACACACACGCACATGCACACACACATCACACGGCTGATTTTTGAGCCATTCTAGAGATAGTAATACTCCTAACAGCTGATATATGTTAAGACCCTTGGCTCCCTGGGGACTTTCTCACCATTGTAAGTAATCTTTTATTTACACTTCACAATTACTCCATCAGCAAATACCCCTACTAGTCTCACTTTATCAATAGGGAAAATGAGGCACAGAGAGGCTGTGACAGGAAGTGAGGAGCATAAGCAACTGCTCAGCCAACCTGCAACATTGTTTTTCCATCCTCCATGCGCAAGGACCTCAGTCTGCCTGAATGCCCTTCCCATCGAGCCTCTTTCCCTGGAATATTCTTCACTCTTTCAGGCTCACCTTAGCTCAAGTCTCCCCCATCAGAAAAGGTTTCAGGCCTGGCCAGGGCCCCATCACCATAAGCCCAGGTCTCCCGCTGATGGAGCCCAGTCAATGCTGGTCAAGCCCAATTAGCCCACCAAGGGCTAGTTCCCAATGACAAGACCAGCTCGGCCCAGCACACAGGCTAGACTCATAGATGGGACCCCCACTCTTGCAGAGCCCAGGCTCTGCCGCTGCTCCAGGGAGACCAGCCTTCTGGGTCGTGGGCACCTCGCAGTGGACCATGAGCTGTCGGGTCTCAGGTAGTTTGTTCAGGATGAGCCTCTCAATGACAGGTCAGCCTAGCTTCTACACTCAGTTCTCAGTTCTTTTTTAAATTTGAATTAGTTCGAGTGTCATCCTATTGCTTGCAACGTAGAGTCACAACAAACACTCTCTTCCCCTTGCCTGTGTTTCCAAGTCTCCCCTCTTTGTCTTCTAGAAGGCCCAATCCTCTTTTCCAATCCTGTCATGTCCAACTCAAAGGCCACCTACTCCAGGATACCTTCTCTGACCGCATAACATTGTGTCTTTGGCAGTGAGCTGCGTCCTTGCCATTTCCTGAAGCAAAATACATGCAGGCATCACATCTGAAAAATGGCAGTAATGATAGTAACCATCTCCTAGGACTGTGGTAGGAACAAAATGACTTTATATAGGAGAAAAACATCTATGGGATCATTTATCTGCCATATGAGGAGATTTCCATAGATGTTTATCTGAAAATATTAAAATAATTAAGCAACATGCACATAGATGGGAAAGCATGACCCTATCACATAAGAAAATGAACCACTGCATTTCAGTGCAAGAAATACCATGTACTACAAGTCTGGTTTGGAATGAACATGTACACACTGTTATACTTTAAATGGATAACCAACAAGGACCTACTGTATAGCACATGGAACCCTGCTCAATGTGGTGTGGCAGGCCAGATGGGAGGGGAGTTTGGGGGAGAATAGATACATGGATGATGATGATGATGTGTTAGTTGCTCAGTCGTGTCTGACTCTTTGCAACCCCATGGACTATAGCCCACCAGGCTCCTCTGCCCATGGAATTCTCCAGGCAAGAATACTGGAGTGGGTAGACAGTCCTTTCTCCAGGGGACCTTCCCAACCCAGAGATTAAACCTGGGTCTCCTGCATTGCAGATTCTTTTATCATCTGAGCCACTAGGGCCCTTGGATACATGTATACATACAGCTGAGTCCCTTAGATGTTCACCTGAAACTATCACAGCATTGTTTGTTAATCAGCTATTAGTTCAGTCCAGCCCCTGAGTCGTGCCCTACTCTTTGGGACCCCATGGACTGCAGCACACCTGGCTTCCCTGTCCATCACCAACCCACAGAGCTTGCTCAAACTCATGACCATCAGGTTGGTGATGCCATCCAACCATCTCATTCTCTGTCATCCCCTTCTCCTCACGCCTTCAATCTTTCCCAGCATCAGGGTCTTTTCAAATGAGTCGGTTCTTTGCATCAGGCGACCAAAGTATTGGAGTTTCAGTTTCAGCATCAGTCCTTCCAATGAATATTCAGGACTGATTTCCTTGAGGATTGACTGTTTTGATCTCCTTGCAGTCCCAAGGACTCTCAAGAGTCTTCTCCAACACCACAGTTCAAAAGTATCAACTTTTCGGCTTTCAACTTTCTTTATGGTCCAACTCTCACATCTATACATGACTACTGGAAAAACCATAGCTTTGACCATGTGGACCTTTGTCAGCAAAGTAATATCTCTCCTCTTTAATATGCTGTCTAGATTTGTCATAGCTTTTCTTCCAAGGAGCAAGCATCTTTTAATTTCATGGCTACAGTCACCATCTACAGTGATTTTGGAGCCCAAAAAATAAATCAGCTATACCCGAATACAAAATAAAAAGTTTAAAAAATAATCAATAAATGGATGAACAAATGATAAGAGGCATTCCCTGATTCACAGGAAATTAGGATATTTGTTAACAAGGACCCGCCCCGTGCTGAGCCCACAGTGGCCTCCTCTGCATCCCTGCCACCGTCCACCCAGACAAGCTTGTACTTGGCAGGTATGGGTTGAAGTCTTATTGGTTACACACTACAGAGAACAATAATTCCTCCCCACAATTAACTAAGAAGGGAAACGGAGAAAGAGGAAGGGATGCTTATGGAGTAAAATGGAAGCAGACTCCCCCAAGGACCAAACTCCAAGAAATCAATCGTCCACCTGGCAAGGGTGTTAAACCAGAAGCAGCTCAGGGTATGAGGACACCGTTCTCTGAGGCAGTTTTAATCCACATGTTTTGCCAACCTGGAGGAACCAGATGGACGGAATGGAATTTAGCCTGTATAGAGACCAATTCTGAGGACATGTTCAGCTCCTTTCATTAAACATGAATTGTGGTACAGCCATCATTGTCTAAAGTGGGTATCCTCGATGGAGATTGGGACACTGCAGCCGACAACACAGCCCTTTTGAGGATCAGCAGAGCCTGGCAGGAACACTTTGCTATAGACAACTGTCTTGGTTGCAGGCTTGTTGGGACTGGATTCAGCCATCAATTCCCCTAATGGGATTCCCTTTGCTGAGTTGCCGTCTCTAGGCTGCAGTGAGCTCCTTCTATGTAAGACGAGGGGTTGGCCTAGGTGATTTCAAAACCCTTTCCAGCAATAACATCCTAGAGGTAAATCATTAGCCTGATGTTTAGTTCCAGACTGTGGTGTGTGCATGTGTGTGCACATATGTGTGGTGTTTGCATGCATGCGTGTGTGCATGTCTGCGTGCTTATGCATACAGGCTCAGCGTGCATGTGTGCATGTTTTCAGTGTACTTGAACTTGATCATTAATGCCTCACATCAGAGGTTAACAATAAACACAGACCATAGAGACTTCATTTCTAGCCGCTGCTACCTTCGAAACAGATAAGAGTTCTGGGAAAAGCATGACACCTCTAACATGCATAAATACGCCTGGCAAGCTTCTGAGCCCCGAAGGTGTTTTTCATCCTGGCAGGTATGCTAAATGTGTCCACATAATTGTGTGACAAAAATTGTATCCAGCTTTCCTTAACAAAAATCTAGTGCCTCATTTACCTAGGAAGTCTGATGTACCACCTGATAAACAAGGCTGAGACGAACCATTTTTCTCAATAATTATATTCTGATGGCTGCACGGACAGACCATGAGAAAATCAGATTATTTTTATACAGCAAAAAGAAAAGTCGAGTTAAAGACTCACGAGTATTACCACTCGAATTATAGGTGAGCCCTTCCGAGAAAATAGCCTCTTCGATTCTAGGTAGACGACAGAATAATTGGAAAACCTATTGTTCTCCCCATCACGTTGTCTTTTTAGTTTAGTTTATCCCTTTTCACTATTTGGAGCTACATTAAATACATATATTTTAAAGAGGCTGTCACAAGAGTCTCCCAAATATTCTAAATATTCTGTTTCTCAATTATTCCCCGTTTACTCAAACGGGGAATTCTATCCACACATTCTATCCACACTCACAGTAAGTGACTTAAAAATAAACTGCCGTCATTCCCTTTCTCAAAAACCATCCCTGGGGACTTTCCTGGCAGTCCAGTGGTTAAGACTCTGTGCTTCCACTGTAAGCAGCAGGGATTCATTTCGGGTCAGGGAACTAAGATCCCACATGCTGCATGCTGTGGTCAAAAACAAATCACTACTGACCTCTATCAGGTTCAAGTCCAAACCCCTAGTGTCTGTCAAGGCTTCTCAGATTCTTCAACCTGCCCTCCTTTACCATCAGTCTTACCAGCAACTCTGCTCCCCAGGTGTGCTCTTGTCACCTATAACCACATGGACCCTCCTCCCAGGCCCCCGAGACCCAAGTTCTTCCTCTGACATCCCAAAACCTCTGTACATACTGTGTCCTCAAATGTTCATCCTTCAGGGATCCTTTCCCAAATGTCCCTATTCACTCATTCACAAATATTTGTTGTGGGTCCTTGGGCTCAGGTGTCAATGATACAGAAATCAATAGTGAGGGCAACACAGAGACACTGAGAGGTCATTTGGAAACCAGAAAATGTTACCAGCCCAGTGGGGCAGAAGTCCCCAATGCAGCTTCCAGCATGTGGCGGGCATTCCTCAGCGCTGGTAGAAAGAAGGGAGGCTCCAGGGACGGATGAGCAATTCACCCGGGACACAGGGAAGCTGGGAGGCCCTCCTGCTGGGAGCTGGTGAATGCAGCTGCAGGCTGATCCCATGTGGTGCCATGAGAAATGTCACCCCAACCTGGGCAACAGGTCTGGCTGCTGGTGCTGCCAAAGCCCAGGGGAGGATGGAGCCCTGCCCCGAAGCTGAGCCAGGTCAGGAGCTGGCCAAGGAGGTGGAGACATGGAGAGCCAGGGTTCCTGGGGGTCACTGAAGGAGGCAGGCTGGGTCTCACCCTGGGGAGACAGGAGGGACTCCTGCAGAGCTGCCGGTGGGGCGGCCGGGAGGCCAGTCCACTGCATCCTAAGGAGGCGGACGTGGAGCTCCCGGAGAGCCGAGCCTCCGCTCGGCCCCACATTGCTCACCCAGAGCTCTGGAGGCTCCTGGCATTCGGCGAGCACTCGCTGCAGACTTGCCAAACCACTGAGTGAGTTCATGAGTCCGCGAGCAAGGAAACACGTGAACCAAGGACGGCTGTGCAACACCTCCCCATGTGTTGAAGTAGCAGCACTTTTCTTCGGGGCCTCCCTCGGTTTCCCTTTAAAAGAGAAACCTCTCGAGTCTTGTTTCTGAAAATAGTGAGATGGAGGAAATGGAGCTCCCTGAAGAAACAAAGCAATCACTGTTTTCTCTCGGGCCTCTCAGAGTGCTACACAGACCCTCAGGGACATCCAAGCCTGGCACCCCGGGAGGCACTTGATAAAGAAAAGTCGAATGCCCTTAGTGGGGCCTTCAGCTCTGCAGGTGATGTTCTAAGAGCATGACCTCTCCGTCCACCCCACCTCGGGCCCCAGGTCACACTGCCCTCTTGGGACCCCCTCTAGCAAGCTTCTGGCTGAGGTGGCTGCCTTAGTTATGAAACACTTCTCCCAGTAGGAAAATAGCATTTTTAGAGAGACAGAAATCAGTAAAACGTAGCCACAGCCTAAGGCTCTGCCTGGTTGGATTCTAGTACTAGGGAATCTCATTTCTCTCCCCCATCCAAGGAGCTTGGCAACCTCCCACCAGGCAGAGTGCACAGCTGTCAGGAAAGGATGGATCCAGGAACCCAACGCGGGTCCAGGCAGAGATGAGGGAGGAATCAAGCCCAGCCTGGACCTCAGACCCTGGGAAAAGACTCCTGCTGAGCAGAGAGTAACCACAGTGCCCACAAGACCTACAGGGGGTCCACAGCGCAAGCAGGGAGGAGTGAGGCAGTGGGAAATACAGAGGGTGTAACCTGAGGAGAGCTGAGATGTTGGCTGAAGAGTCTGACTAAAATCAACAGGCATGAGGGCATCATGGAAGCCTCTGGAACAGGGGAAGTGCCAACCCAAGGTCAGACAGAAAAGCAGGGGCAAGACCAGAGCAGTAGAGAAGCTCGAGGCCTTGGGACCATCCAGGATGGAGGGTGCACTTGAGGCAGGAGAGCCGGGACCCTCCCCATCTGAAGGTCTAGAATTCCAGCAGGACTGTACAGACAAGGACTCCATTGCGTGTTTGGAGAAGAATCAGGAGGCAGTCCTCTTAGGTCTTCGCATTGTCTCCAGAAAAAAGGAAAAACACTGTACACAAAGAGCAAGCAAGCCATGCAGGAGGAGGGGCAGCCACAGCAAGGATTTGCCTTGATCACAGACAGTCTGGGTTGGAGCATGGCTGGCGTCCCATCATGACTGTGCTGTCGAGGATGGGGTTGGTCCGAAGTCCCAGTGTCAAGTGTGGTCTCATTTGATATCATACTATAATTCTGTAAGATGTAACCACCAGGGGAAGCCAGGAGAAGAGACCACTCTGTACTATCTTTGCAACTTTCTGTGAAACTAAAATTATTCCAAAATGAAAAGATACAAAACTTGGAGTCATGACATTGGTCTTCAGCCCCTGATGCCACCAACCTGATGATCCTTTGACAATGCCACCCAGCATCCAAGCAAAGACTTTGACCTGTTAGGACATTTTCAAGAAGAAACTGTGCCCAGACTCTGTCCCTCCTCCTTCCCACAGCGCTGCTCTGAGCCAGACTTGCATTTCCTCCACCTGGCCTCCTGACCCCTTCCTCTACCTCCTGTCTCCACCTTCCCCTCTAATATCCATCCCCTACATCACTATCAGAAGATCATCTCTGAATCTCAGCTCTACTTCTCACCCTTCAGGGAACCCTAATCCTTTGGGGTTGAAGTTAAGCTCCTCAGCAAGTTCTCTAAAGCCCATTACAATGTGATCTCCATCCACATACCTTTCCAGCTTCATCTCCCCACACAGGCTCCACCATCATCAAACCCCAGACCCCAGACACCAGTCTCAAGAGACCACCAGACCATCTTCAAACTCACCACTAATTTGCCCAGCCTCTTCCTTGCTTAGGTAGCTTCATCCACCTGGTAGTGTGTGTGTGTGTGTGTGTGTGTGTGTGTGTGTGTGTGTTAATTACTTCAGTTGTGTCTGACTCTTTGCAACCCTGTGAACCGTAGCCTGCCAGTCTCCTCTGTCCATGGGATTCTCCAGGCAAGAATACTGGAGTGGGTTGCCATGCCTTCCACGAGGGGATCTTCCCAACCCACGAATTAAATCCAAGTGTCTTATATCACCTGCACCGGTAGGCAGGTTCTTTACCACTAACACTACCTGGGAAGCCCCACCTGGTAGACCCCTTCCTATTCAACTCATTATATCAATCCTCCTCTTCCTGAATACTTAGCTCAAAACCCTTTACTACCTCAACACCCAACTCTCAGAATTCCCACAGCTCCTAAGAGGGCTCCTGGTCTTCTACCAGCGGTTGAATCCTTGCTACTGGGAGTGTCCTGGGGATGAGGCCCATGCCTGGCTCATGTTTGGTCCCTCTGGATGTCTTGCCCATTGAAGATGCTGGATGGATATTTCTGGAATGTACTTGTTGTTGAGGGAGACTCATTCCTCAGTACAGAGAATCAACATTTGGTTCCCAAAAGACCTGTGCAGCTGTTTTGAAAAGGAGTGGAAATTACTGACCTTCAAAGAAAATTTGAGCTGAGGGTGTGTCTGAAACAAAACAAAAAGGAGGTGGGAGCAGGGAGGGGACACAAAGACCTTCCAGCTTTGGTAGCACACCCGGGAGAACATCTTCCAGGGCCAGGAGGAGGTGGAGGTCAGGAGGGCTGGGAGCACAACCTCCATCCCTCCTCCTTGTGCTTTTCAGGATGCTGCAGGGTAGTTAGTCATGTTTTTCTCAGGACAGGAGCAGGAGCTGGCTTCCTCTGAGCAGGTTCTCCTGCAAAGGGAGCCCTGGGTCCCCGGAGGAAGGCAGAATGTGAGCAGGGCTCCATCAAGCCAGGCCAGCAAAATGGTGCGCGGCTGGCTGGCCGCATCGATCCACCATGGGTGGGAGGAGGGCTGGCGGGGCCAGGCCTGCTGTGCTCAGCGGGTATCTCATCTGCTCTCTCCTTGGCCGTGCAGCCTTGAGAGTCTGTTTGCAATTACAGCCTGTTTTGATTATTAGGTCAGAATATTCATCTCCATGGGCTTATGATAAAAGGCCAAAGCAAGACGGCATTTCTTATTTCAGACTAAATCTCCCTCTGTGTGTGTGTGTGTGTGTGTGTGTGTGTGTGTGTATAATTTTTGCCTTTTTCTTGTTAAACCAATGTATCCAATTCTTGACTCCAGGAAGGTGGTAGCTGCAAGAGGCACCCCAGAGGCTGTGCATGCAGTGGCCCTGCATGGTGGGAGTGGGAGGCTGGGGGCGCTCCCTTGGAGCCCCACCCCAGTGAGGAGGCCAGAGCTGATGGGGCTTGCAACTCATTCAGAAGGCAGCTGGCTGCCAAAAGCAGAGGCTAGTGTTGGGATAGTCCCAGCCCTAGAAGGGAGGTTGAAAATCAACTGTCCAACTTGAGGCCCATGCTTTGCTGCTTCTCCACATCCCTTCCAAGTAGTTAGGCAATTTCTACTCCCATTCCTCCAGGGATGGGGGACTCACTACCTTATTGGGGCACCTGTCTCATTGAACATCAACTCTAGAAAGGAGAACAGCTATTTTCTATAAGATCAATAAACCCTTGGCCTCTAAGTCTTCTCCAGGACAAATATTCCTCTTTCTTCAACACACTGAGGTTGATATGGCTTTGAGTCTCATTATAATCCTAAATAAATGCAACCTCCCCCTGTGGTGTGAACACCCAGAGCAAGCAGAGCTTCCACCTCCCTCCTTCCGAAAGAACTTCCTCTCTGTGCATGGAGCCTATGTGGTGTTTTTGGGCAGATATGGCTCTGGACCTTCTTCCAGAAGGTCTCAGAGGGCACAGGTATAATCACTGCTACTCCCTCCCCTGAAGCTCAGTCACCTGTCCTCCCCACCCAGGCACCTTAAGCTGAGCCCCAAGAGTCTTCATTCTGCGGCTTCGCAGAACCTCAGGAATCCTCAGGACAAAGAATAAAGGGGGCAGAGAAGAGAAAAAGAAGTCATTATCCTCTTGGTCCCAGAGTAGTCAGCATGCTTTCCCTGCCTCAAGGATGGGGTGGCCTGATTTCTGGAGGAGGAGAAAGACAGAAAGATGGCATAGTCTCCTGTGAAGCCCTTAAGAGCTTACAAACATCTTTTTCATCCATTTTAGTGTCACAACAACTGCGCGAAACAGACACTTGATTTATTTGTGTGATGACCATTTTACAAAACTGAGGTTCAGCAAGCCAGAGATTACCAAGCTAATGAAGGTTGGCACTGGAAGAAGAGGCAGAAACATTCTTCAAGACAGGGGCTTGTTGACAGTCAGATGGGCAGGCCCACAAAGTACTGGGTTTGTTTTAGATGTTGTGATAATCAAACATTATTAGTGCTCATCCAAACCCAATCTTTGGGACTGTGAGGGGGCACGGAACTGAGTTCATGTTTACAAAGACGTAAATACAAACCAGGTCCCTCCCTGGCAAATCAGGGCATATGGTCCTCCTACCACAGAGGTGTCCAGTTCCAGGTCCCCCAGCCACCCTCTTCTGCTCTACCACATTCACCTCAGAGAGCCCAGCAACACCCATTGTGTGCGTGTGTATGTTAGTTGCTTAGTCGTGTCCAACTCTTTGCAACCCCATAGACTGTAGCCCACCAGGCCCCTCCGTCCATGGGATTCTCCAGGCAAAAACACTGGAGTGGGTGGCCATTTCCTTCTCCAAAAGGAACTTTAGAAAGAAAAGTGAAGTCACTCAGTCGTGTCTGACTCCCTGCAACCCCATAGACTATAGCCTACCAGGCTCCTCCATCCATGGAAATTTCCAGGCAAGAATACTGGAGTGGGTTGCCATTTCCTTCTCTGGGCAACACCCATTATACAGTGGCATCTCTAAGGATGCCATAGAGTTCCTCCATCGTAACTCAGACCTTCCCATTAGGATGCAGATTGTTCTGCCCAATCACCCTCCTAACACCTCCTCCTGGATGACTCACAGGCCCAAAAATGCAGACTTGTGAGTGTTCTGGTTACAAGCAGGCATCTGATCTACCCCACAGCATGTACAAGGAATCATAATAAAGACCAGTTCTCAGCACAGACACAGCCTTGAGCTCAGCCTCACTCTTTGACACAGCAGTTCCGGCTGCACTCCTCCTTTCTGCCAGATTCATGGGATTTGTTCTCTAATCGGAGATGGATGCCCATTCCCTACTTAATTCTCCCCTTTCAACTTGATTCTGAATTTAGATCTCAGTTTCCCTGCCCTGACTTCTCTGAGGAGCCAAGCCTCTGTCTGACTCAGGACTTGGTTCAACTTAAACCAGCGCCAGCCCCCATCCTGGGCTCTATTCCATCACATTCACCCCACATTCACTGCTCACCAAACACAGACCTGGCCAAGTGAACCCACAGCCTCTCTCTCCCCAGAACTCATCTTCTTCCTGGATGCTGATGTTAGTAGAAGCCACCACTAGGTGTCCAGCCACCCAGGGGAGCCATGGTCTGCAAAACCATAGCCATGTTGTAGTGATTGACACCCATGTCCTCTTATGCCCCACAAGAAAAATCACACCCATGTCTAGGATCACCACTTTGTTCTTCACTGTCTCCCCTTTCCTCACCCAAGGTGCCTAAGCAGAGAGCTGGCCGGTTTCAGCTGTCAACCACTGTTTGCTGAAACAAAAGGCAGGATGAATCAATGAATGTCACAAAGCCAATAGAAGCCCAGTCGGGAAATTTGGCTTCATTCTGTTCCAGTTGTTCCGAAAGATTGGATTGATTTAATAGAAATGCTTCCTAACGCGTGAACAATTATTATTGTTTTAAATTAGCAGAAATAAAATTCCACCATCTTTCTCCCTGAAGCTACTTTCAGAGATGCCGAGCTATAAATTCGCAGTACCCGCGAGGAGCTAGACAAACATTCATAGGAGCTGCAAGGAAGTGCTGCAACTAAAAACATCTCCGATCCATATTTTTCCCTTAAGGGAAGGAGAGAGAGCTAAAGAGATAGGAGGAATTTTTTTTTCTTTTCCTTTTGAAAGGGAAATCTTATAACTCTCTCCTGCCCTTCTTTCTGGCTTCATGAGAGATGCCTGAGGTTGAACGTGCTTGGCTGACTGAAA
Organism: Odocoileus virginianus; assembly: GCF_023699985.2. Lineage (NCBI taxonomy): Eukaryota > Metazoa > Chordata > Mammalia > Artiodactyla > Cervidae > Odocoileus > Odocoileus virginianus. Next base: position 68,104,581 of record NC_069680.1, read on the forward strand.
AAGGAAAACACGAAATAAATTTAACTAAGTGAGGCAGCTCGTGGGTTTCATGGCAAAAGCTGACAGCATTATGTAGTCTCACACCCACATCGCCCCATCCCTTCCCTTCCTCCATGCCATGCGCACGCTTACTCTTCAGGCTTTGGTTCAAACTGCAAGACTGGGCTGAGAGTCCAGGTGACCAGAAATTGAGGCTTAGCCCCGGCTCTGCCCCACCCACTGTGTGAGCTCGTTCCCTCTCTGAGCCTAGGTTCCCCCATCTGTCCATGAGTCATGGCTGTGAGTTTCCCAGCAGATAGTGAGTGGTGCTGGTTGATTTTTCTCCCTCTCTTGTGAGACCAAGTCATAGAGGGCCTTCTCTCACCCTATACTCAGCACTCCTGGAGAAAGCAGAGCAAAGCATGCACAACAGTCCCCCAGCCAGCCTGGTGTCATAATCCCCTGGAAGGGCTCATGTACAAATGCATCCCAGGACCCCAGGGCAGATGAGCAAGTGGAACTGTGCAGCTTGTTCTGATGTGCTGCCCAGTCTAGAACCATGAAGAATGCTGGGACCAGCTTTTGCTGCAGCTGTGCCATTGCTCCAAGTCCCCCTCCCTGCAGAGCACCCTTCTCTGCTCCGGGATGACTGAGCACAATCGCTTATGGATCCATCAGATTGTTTTGACTCCTCCCCACATTTCAGGGCCTGAGCCACATACTAGCACAACAAAGACAAAGAAGACACGCCCCTGAGTGTGAGGAGCAAGAGGCAGACTTGGGCACACAGCTGGGCCCCTCGAATGCAGTGTGACAAGAACCAGTGTGGAGTCAGGTCAAGGTGGGAGCACAGAGGGAGGATTTCCAGTGGAGGTGTCCAGCAGTGTGATGTTGAGCAAGACACTAACCTCCGAAGCTTCAATCTCCCTGTGTACAAAGTGGGAATAAAAAGAATGTGCTCCTCTTAGAGTGACTGGGATAAAGAGCTGTGGTCAAATGGATGTAAATGTGCCTGGCACAGTTTCTGATATACAATTGTCTTGGGAATATGGCCAGTGAATCTAGATTTGTTTACCAACTCCCAACTCCTACATCCAGGAGTCACCAAGTGGGCATGGTGCATATACGTATATACACACAGGCACACACATGCACACAGGCCCCAACTCCAGCTTCAGCAGGGTCACGCCTGATAAAGATTTTTCTCTGCAAACGTTCCCAGTTCATGGACCTGTCTCTGCGCTGTTCCCCCCACCCTGGCCCCCACCACACCCTTCCTCCCTGGCCGTCCTGTTGGAAACTCTTGCTCGGCCTGGGGGGAGTGGGCCACACGTGCAATGAGCTTAAATAAGCAGGCCAGTGTTGTTTGTGGTTTTATAATCAAGTTTCCTCGGGAACGGAGGGCTGAGGGGTGAGAAAGGGGTGGGAGCAGGGGAAGGGAGGGGACTGCTGTGGGGGAGATGGATCTTGGGCACCAGCCAGCTCGGGGGTGTGCCCCAAGCCTCCACTGAAACCACGTGTGGAACACAGGAAGAGGTACAGGATTGCTCAGCCAAGGAAGAGTCCTTCCAAGGACTGCCGGGCCACCTTGCAGGTAAGAGCGAGGTGGGGCCCAGCCAGCCCCATGGCCTCCTGCCTTCTTGCCCTCGCTGGAGGCCCAGCAGCAAGCCCCCTGAGGCCACTCCTGCTGTTGTGGTCCCTACCCACTGTGGGGAGGCGGCTCAGCCACCCAGGACTGGTCCAGACTGGCCAAATCCTGCTGTCCTCCCACCCTGCTCAGTCCAGTCAGGCCCAACATCTTCCATGGCCCCAAAGGCCATTAACAGCAGATGATTATGCATGACATAATTTTTCTGAACATTTGGAAGTTGTGGGAAGTGAGTATAACACAGAGCATGTGCTAAGTTGCTTCAGTTGTGTCTCTTTGCGACCTCATGGACTGTAGTCTGCCAGGGTCCTCCGTCCATGGGAGTCTCCAGGCAAGAGTCCTGGAGTGGGCTGCCTTTTCCCTCTCCAAGTGCAGAGCATGACGGGAAACAAAATGGATAATCTGACAGGTAGCAGGAGACTGACTCCCAGGCCCTTCTTCCCCTCTCAGAAGAGGGTCCGTCCACCTTCCCTGTTCTTGGAATCCCTACAGCCCCAGTCCTCAGTTTCCAGGGGTGAGAGTTCTAACTACAGAGAGGAAAGGAAGAGGATGGGAGGGAGAGAGAAAAGGAGGGTAATCAGAAGCCATTATCTGCGTTCCACTGCACCCAATCTTTTCCCAGAAACCCAGGGAGCAAATAACCTCTCGACAGGTGAGGAGTGTGAGGCTCTGAGAGGTAAAAGGGGTTGCCCACAGGTCTAGATTTAGGAGATGGTGGGGTTGGCTTTCCACCCACTTAGCCAGCCATTCATTCAACACCTTGGATTGGCCTGCTCAGAAGCAAGAGCTTGGGAAGCCCCGAGTCACTTCACAGCCAAGCAGGAGAAGCTTGGGAGTTGGAGCAGGGTGCTGGTGGGGAGGGCGCCCAAGGAGCCAGCAGGGGCCTGGGCCCCGGATCATTCCCTCTCCAGCTGGTTCTGACCGACTGAGCCGTCTCGGGGCGCCCCGAGCCATGGGCACGGTAAGCTCAGGGAGTTTAACAAATGTTTATAAAACCTTTTCATATGCAGTTAATGATCCTTATTAGGACCTGAGAAAGCAGTCGCTCATGCCACATCCCAGCTTTAAGGAGCGTTTTATTATTACATGCCACTCCGCAAATTAATGAGAGAAGCCGTGGCCCATTTGTCAGCGGGGCCAACGCCCGGGGATGCTGGCAAAGAGGGCTTTGTCCCAGAGCTGCCCGGGCCCCATTCCTTGCTCCACCTGCCCTCCCCACTTCCCCCAGACGCCCACCACTGTCGAGTTGCCAGCCCACCAGCTGCCACCGCTGAAAAGGGCCCACCTTGAGGCTTCTGTGACATCAGATCCCTTTGCCCAGGCCTGAGCCACTGCAGGTCCCGGCTGTCTCTTCCCTGAGGCGCTGGGATCAGGTCCTTCCACATTCTGCAGGGACAGAAGAATAAGAAATACAAATGCCTGGGCCCCTGCCCCTAAATCTGAATTCCTAACCAGGTGCCCAGCTGGTCTGAAGACCAACACCTGGGAACCACCAGGGCCGGAGACATGAGCTCAGATGTCTGCGTGAGAATCCTGGCCCTGGCCCAATGCTGTGGCCTTGGACCACGAGCTCTGCAGTTTCTCTCGGTGTCCCCAAGTGGAAAATGGGGATGTCATATCTATTGCAAAATGGTTTTTGTAAAAATGATGTCATCCTGTGTGACCAATGTGTGTTTTGTCTTGAAACTGCTCTGCTGTTTGAATCACAGAATCATAGTGTTTAGAGCAGGAAACCACCAAGGTCAGGGTGAAAAACAGCTGATGGAACTGGGCGGAAGGGACTGGATGCATGAAATGCTCACAAATTGGCTGATTTTATCTTACGTGAATTTTACCTCAATACAAAACAATAAATCGATCTCCTTTTCATCTTAAATGTGTTATGTCTAGCAGTGTCCGAGGCTGCTTCCCTCTGTTCACTGAGCACCTACTCACATTTCAGGGTTCCAATGAGAAATCATTTCCTCCAGGGCTCCTCTGCTGACCTCTCAAGGAGGTGTCCCCTAATACCATGTCCTCCCCTTACCCCCAGGAGGGGACACTATCAGATGTTCAGGCCCCACCTGCTGGTACCACAATAAAATATGGGGAAGGGGGTGGTTCCCAATCACAGACACCCCTCACTGGGCACACAGCAAGCACTCAGTTTAGTTGGAGCCCAGTATTCACAATAGATGGGTTCCAGGATCCCGCACAGATACCAAACTCCATGCATGCTTAAGTGCCTTATATAAAAGGGTGAAATATTTGCATTTAACCTACACGCATCATCTCATACACTATAAATCATCTCTAGATTATGTATAAGACCTAATACAATGTATGTTGTGTGTTCAGTCGCTCAGTTGTGTCTGACTGTTTATGAGCCCATGGACAGTAGCCTGCCAGGTTCCTCTGTCCATGGAATTTCCCAGCAAGAATACTGGAGTGTGTTGCCGTGCCCTCCTTCAGGGGATCTTCCCAACCCAGGGATTGAACCCTTGTCTCCCTCATCTCCTGCATTGCAGGAAGATTCTTTACCACTGAGCCACCGGAGAATCCAATGCAAGTGCCCTGTAAATAATTATAAACAAATGTAAATGCTACATAAATTGTCACTGGAGTGCAGCAAATCAAGTTCAGTTTTTTGGAATTTTCTGAAAATTTTTTCCCCAAATATTGTCCATCTATGGATGTAGAGTCTGTGGGTGTGGAACCCGTGGATATGGAGGGCTAACTATATTTACTAGTAGAATGGCAGCTCTGACTCTAACCCAGCCCTGACTTTACAGACAAAGTTGATGTAGCCCAGCGGAGGACCAGGCCTAGCCCCAGGTCACACAGTCGCTTAGTCGGTGGAGGAGAAGGAAGCCAGGCCTCCCTGTCCCTGAAAGAGTCCCAGCACCATCCCCATCCTGGTCACCAGCTCCCGTGGGCGGGAAGCACAACCCAAGCATGTGAGCTTCTCCTTCCAGCCATTAGCTCATCCGGCCATGGCCTGTGTGCTAGGCCCCTCTGTCTGCCTTTCCTGTTTCCCCAGGCCACGGCTGTTTACGTTGTCAAGGGCTTATCACAAACAGGCAGGCAAAAACCCGTATCCAAGGGAACCTTGTCCCCGGATCCTCCTACCAGCACAAGGTGTGGGCCACAGGGACCTGCAACTTCCATATGGTCCTGATGGAAATGGCTCACACACAGGGCCTCAGTTTCCCCACCTCTAATGTAACAGGTGACAGCAACATACTGATTTAACACCACTTGGAGTGATATGGCTGAGAGCTGAGCCACCTGGGTCTGGTCCCAGTTCTGCTCCTTATTGTGGGACCCTGACCATCAAGGCATGCCTGGCTTCTTCTCTATAAAATGGCTATCATTCTTGTACTTACTTTTCAAGTGTATAGTACCATGCATGTATTTAGAATCATGCCTCATGTCTATAGAATGTAAGCACTTAGGGATGCAAGTTTTGATTTTTATAAGTCCTTTCCCTGCCCATCACGACCTTGTATCTGGTTGCCCTTCCCTTACAATGTGGAGTGTAGTAGCCCATCATAGTGCTTCTCACTGAGTGACCATCAGCCCCTGGCAGGCACAGGTCACCAGAACATACACAGGCCCATGCAGGGAAATCCTGGATACAAGCCCTGGTTCTGACATCTTTGAACTTGGATGCACCATGAAAACCACAAAGAGAGTTTACAGAGGAAGATCAAGGTCTGACGATCAGATCCTCAGGGAAGGCTGAAGCTGCCTTCACTCACCCAGCGATGTAGGGGAGGTCTGGGGATAACCCAGGCCTGGGGCAGGGAGCGGGGACTAGACTCTGCCTGGGTGGTCAGACAACTCTGCCCTTGTTGGGCCTCTGTTTCCCCAGCTATAAAATGGGTACATTAATCCCTGTCCTGCCTAGTCCTCAGAAAGGACACAGTGAACGGGGAGGGAGGCTGTGAGCTGCCCCTTCCGGCAGGTGGATAGGACAAGGCACCTGCCAGTTACTAGATGTCATTTCCAGACAGCCAGAGCAGCATCTCCAGGTATGGCCTCTCCCTAGGACCCCAACTTGAGTCACCTGATGGGCAACTCCACTTGGCTGTCTCAGAGGCATCTCGAGATCAATGGAGCCAAAACAAAACTCTCTATTCCTGCTCCAACCTCCAAATCTGCTCCTCTCAGTGACCATGACTCCCACCATCCACCGGAGGTTCAAGGTCACAAACTTGCCCTTTCACTCTTCTCCTACATCCACCCTTTCAGCAAAGCCTATGAACTCTGCCTTGAAACACACCCCAGAGCTACCTCTCTCCATCGCCACTGCCAACCACCAGAGTCAGCTGCAGCCACTTCGACCGGGACTGTACAAGAGCCTCCTGACTTCTTTTCCGACTCCAGCCCTCAGGCCCCTACTTTAATTCATTTAGAAGTAACTGATCACATCATTTCTCTGCTTAAAAACCCTCTTAAGTCTCCTCATCTGGTTGAAATAAAGCACAAACCTCTTACCTACCCCACAGGCAATCTTATGACTGCTCTTATCTCTTGCTTCTCTCTTCAGTCTTGTCCCAGACACATAGGACATTCTCCTTGCCTGGAGCAAGCCAGTTCTCTCCTTCCTGCATGTTCTTCCCATGGTCTTCCAATAGCTCTTCCTTCTTATCATTCAAATCTCAGAGAGGAGTCCTCACCGCCCAAGTAAGTACCCCATCTGGGACTCAATAGCCCATCGGACTCTTGCCAAAAAATAGACATTTTTCCTATCTGTTTGTTTTGTTGTCTCTGTTGTTCCCCACAAGACTGAGGGCAAGAAACACCCTTCTGGCTCCCTAGCATAGGCCTGACACAGTAGGTGCTCAGTAAATATTTGCTGACTGAATGAATGAAGAGATGAATGGGTATATGAGATAAAGCCTCAAAAATTCCATGCTGCATGCAAAGGTTTACCAGACAAAGGGACCTAAGGCCTTAAGTGAAGAAACTATTTAAATGGAGGCATCTCCTAGGCAAGGAAACAGGAATCATTGGCATTGGATGCCAAGTCTCAGCTGTGCAGTTTCTTCCACTATAAAAGTCCTGCTCCCTCTTCACCTGACTGTGAAACTTCTTATCATTCAATGTTTGACTCCTATCACTTGTCAATAAGTCAAGCCTTTCCTGACCCTCTCCCCCATCATCAGACTTTTCAGTCTTCCTTCGCATTTCTGTAGACTCCCTCCCACCTGTAGCCTGGTTCTAGATCTGGACTGTCTTTGAACCCTGGAGCTGAGTTCGAGGCTGAGCCACATCTGGGTACCCACCCCAGAGCCTGGCACTTGGTACAGGGTTGGCACTCAGTAGAGCTTTGCCCATTATCAACGCAGTCAGTCAGCTGGACTTTGCCAGGCTCTGGGGAAATGGTAATGTGAAGATGAGCTCTCTGCCCTCTGGACTGTGCTTGCAATCTAAAAGAGAGACCAAGATGAGCATACGACAAGCTAATAATTGCTTTAATAGATATAGACATAAAAAGTGCAACAGGATCATAAGGACCATAAGCAAAAATAAATCAAGTTATAAAATGACACCTGCAGTGGGACATCATTTCCATAGAGCTTTAAAACCCGAAAAACCAAACTTTGCATTGTTTCTGAACACATACATAAATACATGGTAAGAAAAAAATTAAAACATGCATGAGAATGAGAAACACCATCTTTGGGGAGATAAGAAGACAGAATTGTGGAGGTTCACATATACACCTTTAACCATTTCTATAGTATTTTGATTAATAAGAAAAAATTTAAGTACATATTGCATAATATTAAGATATATTGAGGTGGGTATTCCTTGTTGTTATAATATGCTGGTAGAGTCAAAGGGTTTGAAAAATTTCCAAGATCATTTTATATTAAATGCAGTGTTATTAAAGAAAAGCATCTACTCTATTGAATGAGTGCCTGATGGGTAGGTAGATAAGTCAGGGAAGAATGAATAGATGATGGTGGAGGATGGATGGCTGTGTGGATGGAAGGATGCATAGATGGGTGGCCAGTGGGTGGTTGGAAAGGAAAATGGATGGGGGGATTGATGAGTGGTTGGATCAAATGAATGGATGAATGAAACACTGCTAGAACTTCTCAAATTTTACCCTGTTCCCTCCTCATTCATTCCACTTGACTACACATCAAGCCACATGCTAGTCCTTGACTATGGTGGATATAGGATACTGACAAGTCACTTTCCCACAGGATCGCAAAGCTGGGGCGGAGAGTCAGCTCTCTCCAATGTGGAGAGAGTACATAGTGCTGCAGATAGTGGTCATGAGTGTGTGTCCACTATGCTGAAGGGACAAAGTGAAAGGAAGATAAACTCCCAGAATTTGTCCTTGCACAGTGGAAGCAGGATTTCTGCTGTGTCCTTGCAGCATAGATGGGTTTCATGGCCCCTGTACCTGGGCAGGGAGGGAGGTGGGAAGCCCGCATGAATGCCTACACTTTGACCCTGATGCAGCACGTTTTTATCTCACCAAACAGCTACCCAACAAGAATCTTTATTGCTCGGCACAGTCTCCCAGCTAACTAGGAGAGCATTTTTCTAATTACATTTCCCTTGAAATACACCCGGGTTTGAGTTAACACCTCTTCAGTCTGCCAAAGACTAAGTCATTTTAAAATTAGTTCTGGAGGTTTTGCAAAAAACCCCACCGGGATACAGCATTCCTTTCCCACCAAGCTGCAGGTCGAAAACTCTCCCTAGCTGCCAAGAGCAATTTTCCTTGGAGACTACGAGGCAAGCGCCCAGGGAAGGACCTGCATCCTGGCCCGCCAGGCTCTCAGATCTGTTGAATGGCCTTCACAAAGCTGCCGGATCGATAGAATCATAAATGCATTTTGCCCTAAGCAGTCTCACTGATACTTTTTAAAAACCATAAGGATGGGAGGGAAATGTGATCCATATGGTTTTGAATCATTAACACTTAAAATCGTCAAAATAGAGATTTTTTTCTTCCTGGAGAAATTTCATAGCCAAGGCGCCTTTAGTGGCTCTTTAATAAACTGTTTCGAATTCTGTTGTTCCCCCTCAAAACACACACGTACAAGCCCACATATGCTACACATGTATGCACAGCCCACTGACTCTGAGAGGGCATCAGTGGAAACACAGCCCATTACACACCATATATTTCCAAGACAGCGTGGGTTAGTGGCCACTGAGAGACCTTTTGAACACTGGGTGGTCAACAAAGTTGACTTGGTTCAGTTATTCAGGGTAAAGAGTTCCATACAGCTGTGGAGCTCATCTGGACAAGCCCCTTAATGGGAGAGATGAGAAAGCTGAGACTCAAAGAAGGCCCAGATTCTTTATGATTTAGTAGAAGTCATAGAGGAGTACTTCTGGATAAGGATGATGCAGCAGGGTGCCTGTGGCTGATCCCATGTAACTCAATGGCAGGGTAGGGATATGGGCAAGAAAGAGAGGTTAGGGACTGATCACGGCACACATCCCATGGCTCCCCAAAGTCTAAACACATTGATCTTCTGGCCTAGCCTGGAAGTCAAGGTTGTGGATGAGGGCACCATCTTTTCTACGAAACACAAGTCAGAGTCTAACTCTAGAAGCAACAGAAGGGATGGTTTAGAAACATAGGGTGATTAGTTAAAGCTCTTGGGAGAAATGAGGATGGCATGGGCTTGAGGATAGAATGGAGGAGGGAGCAAATCAAAAAGATATTATAGAGAGAAATTTGATAGGATTTGAGACCAAAGGAGTATAATCAGTGATGGAGAATATGAAAGTGCTATCAGTTTTCCATGGCTATTCTAACAGAATGCCACAAACTTATTGAGAAAACACATACATTTATTCTCTTACAGTTCTGAAGGCCATAAATCCAAAATGAATCTCACAGGGCTAAACTCAAGGTATCAGCAGGACTAGTCATTCCAGAGGCTCCAGAGGAAAAATCATTTCTGGCCTCTTCCAGTTTCTGGCTTCCTCACCTCTTCCAGGGACTGTCAGCAATCTTTGGCCTGTGGCCACATCACTCCAACCTATTGCTTCCACTGTCACATTGCCTACTACTCATTCTGAGCCTCCTGTCTCCCTCCTGTTTCCCTCCTGTCAGGTCTGTTGTGATTATACCAGGCTCTCCCAGATAATCCAGAATAATCTTCCCATCTCAAAATCCTCAACTTAATCACATCTGCAAAGGAATTAGGATGTCAACATCTTGGGGCAGGAAGCCACCTCAAGAATGAAACCCAGATTTCTGATGCTGGCAACTGAGTGGAGTTTTTAACCAAGAATGAAGGACAGTTCTAGAGAAGATGATGAGCTTGGAACTTCCTTGTGGTCCAGTGGCTAAGACTCTGAGCTCCCAATGCCTAGGGTTCAACCCCTGGTCAGGGAACTAAATCTCACATGCTGCAACTACAGATCAAAGATCTCTTGAGCTGCAACTAAGAACTGGCTCAGCCAAAGAAATAAATATCTTTAAAAATGAAAAAAAAAATGATCAACTTGATGTAGGAGGGCTGGTTCTAATTAGAACTTGGTAGATATCCAGGAAGGGCGTCCTGATAGGTAATAATGATCTATGGAGATTCAGAGCAGAGGATGGGTAATCTAAGAGTGTCACTTTCAAGTCTTCAACAGCATGGCCACAGCTGTATCCCTAGGAATAAAGGAAGTTTTCTTATTCCTCACTCATTTCCTAGGCAAAAAGTGCTGAGACTAAAAACAGAAAGCAGGGGAGGAACCAGTTTGGGACATTAGACAGAAGAGGAAGCCTTGCTGGGAACTGCAGAGGGATCAGACTGTTGATTCAAGAAAGGGGAGTGGGGGACTTGCTCAGGGCTTAAGACCTTGCCTTCCAATGCAGGGGATGTGGGTTCCATCCCTGGTCAGGGAGCTGAGATCCCACATGTCTGGCAGCCAAAAATCCAAACCAAAACTAAACCAAAAAAACAGAAGCAATGTTACAAGAAATTCAATAAAGACTTTAAAAAGACAAAATGGAAGTGGGCTATATGATAAGGTGGGGTGGTGTGGGGATCACAGTGTCAGATACAGAACAAAGACCTCCAAATACAGAACAAATAAGGTAGGACTAGGTTTTGACACCTCATTGGTGACCTCAAAGACATTGGAGCAGAAACAAGTGGTCAGATTTGAGAGGTCTAAAGTATGGCGGCCACACATTTTGTGGAAGAGTGGAAACAGTGAGAGAGTTGAGATGGCAGGCTCAGGGACTGAGCTGAATTGTATGTAGAGGGTGGGCTTCCCAGGTGGCTCAGTGGTAAAGAATCCACCTGCCAACGCAGAGTGAAAGACGGAGGGGAGGACGGGGCAGGAGCTGAGAGCAGCCACACAGGAGCCGGAACAAGTCCCTCCCAGTCCCACCCACACCACCCCCCAACCCGGTCCTCCAGGAACCTCAGCCTAGTCCTCCCTCCCACGTTCCCCAAACCAGAATTCAGTTCTCTGCGCAACCTTGGCCAACTGACTCCCTGTCTCTAGGCCTCCTGGTGAAATGAGAGACTTGGAGGCAGTGACCGCCAAAGGCTTTTCAGCCCTCTCGGCCTCCAAAGCACAGCCTTGGACGTGGAAGGGCTGTCTGAACTTCTGCAGAGGCCCCCGCCTCTTTGGAGTCAGGCCCAGGCCTCTGTCATTGCGTAAACATGATGCAGCCCTGTTTGGTGCCACATAGCTGTGGTTTTCTGTTTTCCCCAGCAGTAGCTACAAGGCTGGGCTGCAGTTGAGACAGCCCAACAGGAGGGAGAGGGTGGGGAGGAGGGCAGGAGAGAGAGCGCTTCTCTGTGCAGCCTCCTCTGCTTGGCTGGAAAGTTTGCAGAAAGGAAAAAAACATGCATGCGTTAGACCTTTCCTCCACCTCCCAGCACCAATTCCAAAGAAAATGGGTCCTTTCTAGTGCCTTTCTTAACAGAAAATACATTCTCCAGGTCAAACCCCTCTGCTTTGGAGCAAATACTCTCACACGGCCTTGTGAACATGACCTTGAGCAGGTCATGAGTGAACGAGCAAGGCCCAGGGGGTCAGAGTGGGTGGGAGTAGAACAGAAGGTACCACAGACCCGGACAGGCAGTCCACCCTGGGGCCAGGTGGACAGTAGGTCCAGATAATGGGTGTTTCTTAAGCCAAGGAGAACTGAATCCAGGCAGAATACAAGTTCATCCTTGAAGAGAACAAATGGCAATGTAGGGCGTGGTTGGTGTGATCCGTGCCCCACCTGGACCCATTGCCGGCCCACAGCTCCATCCCCTAGCTGTTGGGCAAGGGGTGGGGTGATGGTGGGTTACTAACAGCACACACTGTACCCTTCCCCACAGAACTGCCCTTGGCTGATAGGAGCCATCTCTCCAGACGATGCAGGAATTTCTTGGGCTTCCCAGGTGGCACTAGTGGTAAAAAAAAAAAAAAAAAAATCCATCTGCCAATGCAGGAGGTGCAAGAGATACAGGTTCAATCCCCAGGTTGAGAAGATACCGTGGAAGAGGAAATGGCAACCCACTCCAGTATTCTTGCATGGAGAATCCCATGGACAGAGGAGCCTGGTGGGCTACAGTCCATGGGGTCGAAAAAGGTCAGATAGGACTGAATGACTGAGCACTCGATCCTTGACTTACAGATGCCAGAGTTTAAATCTCAGCTCCTGATTCATGTTGTCACGTGGCAAAAACCAACACAACATTGTAAAGCAATTCTCTTCCAATTAAAAAAAAAATTGCTTTAAAAATAAATAAATCCCAGCCCCTTTGCTTCAAGTTGGGACAAATCTTTGGTGCAATTCATACTCTAGAATTTCCAGTGGGATCAGGGTAAGAGACCGTTACATCTCTGCTTTGTAGGAGGCCTCCCCGGCTTCACTCACTGACTGCTTCACTGGCTTCTCCTGAGAACACCCCTCAACAAGGCACTTGCCCAGGAATCCCCATTTCACCCTCTGTTTCTAGTGAACCTGGCCTAGCATGATGGTTTTCTAGACAAGACCCGGCTCAGGGAGGAGTCTTTCCTATCTCAAGCAGAGCAAGTTGTCAAGCTGCTCACTTGGCGGCCGGAGAGAACAGAGGGCACGTCCCAGCTGGGATGTGGCCGGGTCAGAGCCGACTGGGGCCGCTCTCTGTGCCCGGGAGAGCTGACACGCTCAGCCGCAGCAGCAGCAGACAGGACCGGAGCACAGCCCAGCTGGCAGAAGCCTCTGAGGCCACCCAAGGCTGCCCAGACTCACTGCGGCTCTAGCTCTGCTGACCAGTTAAAAGAGTCAGCTAGAGACCAACACAGAGGACAGGAGGCTGTAGACCACCCAGACCATCACAAGGCAAAAAAAGCTGGGCTCCGACAGGTCTGAGGACTATACCAATACCACAGAGCCCTTCCTTTGGTGGCACCAGAGCTCCTGAACTGTGCAAATATTTATAACCAAGGCAAGAGCAACAATAATAGTGATTATTAAATATACATATATACTGAATTAGTGGTAAAGAATGCACCTGCCAATACAGGAGACATAAGAGACTCAGATTCGATCCCTGGGTCAGTAAGATTCCCTGGAGGAGAGCATGGCAACCTACTTCAGTATTCCTGCCTGGAGAATCCCATGGACAGAGGAGCCTGGCAGACTACAGTTCATGGGGTTTAAGAGTTGGACACGACTGACGCAACTTAGGATGGAGTGCATACTGAATTAAGTGCTGCTCTGGGTCAAGCACCTGCTAACCCACTGCGTCCAATTATTTTATTTAATCCTCTTACCACACTAGGTGACCCTACTTATTTAACTTATATGCAGAGTATATCATGAGAAACGCTGGGCTGAAGGAAGCACAAGCTGGAATCAAGAATGCCGGGAGAAATATCAACAACCTCAGATGTGCAGATGACACCACCCTTATGGCAGAAAGTGAAGAACGAAAGAGCCTCTTGATAAAAGTGAAAGAGGAGAATGAAAAAGTTGGTTAAAGTTCAACATTCAGAAAACTAAGATCACGGCATCCGGTCCCATCACTTCATGGCAAATAGATAGGGAAACAGTGGAAACAGTGGCTGACTTTATTTTTCTGGGCTCCAAAATCACTGCAGATGGTGATTGCAGCCATGAAATTAAAAGATGCTTACTCCTTGGAAGGAAAGTTATGACCAACCTAGACAACATATTAAAAAGCAGAGATATTACTTTGTCCACAAAGGTCTGTCTAGTCAAGGCTATGGTTTTTCCAGTGGTCATGTATGGATGTGAGAGTTGGACTATAAAGAAAGTAGAGCGCTGAAGAATTGATGCTTTTGAATTGTGGTGCTGGAGAAGACTCTTGAGAGTCCCTTGGACTGCAAGGAGATACAACCAGTCCATCCTAAAGGAGATCAGTCCTGGGTGATCATTGGAAGTTCTGATGTTGAAGCTGAAGCTCCAATACTTTGGTACCTGATGCGAAGAGCTGACTCGTTTGAAAAGACCCTGATGCTGGGAAAGATTGGGGGCAGGAGGAGAAGGGGATGACAGAGGATGAGGTGGTTGGATGGCATCACCAACTCGATGGACATAGGTTTGGGTAGGCTCTGGGAGTTGGTGATGGACAGGGAGGCCTGGCGTGCTGCAGTTCATGGGGTCACAAAGAGTCAGACATGGTGAGCGACTGAACTGAACTGAACCACACTAGGTGAGTATTACACTCTTCATTCAGATAAAATGGTGGACATGCCTACTTGTGTAGCACATATAGTTGGGAAAATATACATGTACAGACCATATACAGCCCCACATGATACCCACTGGTTTGATTAGCAATTGAAGAATAAATTCAGCACTATGCATAGAACAGTTTATTAAGGAAACTGCCCTTAAGACGGCAACATGAATCTCTGATGCTCTTGGAGCTCTGGCTCATGGGCCCTTGGGGTCCCCCACACTCCAGCAGCCACTGCCCTCAGCCCAGAGCAGGCAGAGCTGGCCACCAGTTCACAGCCCCTCATACCCTAATCCCTCAGATCTTCAAACCTGTGGCCTCTCCTCTCTTCCAAGCGAAGGTGTCAAGCCTATTTCTAAAGTCATATCAGGGAACAGCTGTGCCAGGAGTCAGGTCTGCTTGTTCCATCCACACTGGTAGAAACAGACTGCACATGACCTTGACCTCCTTCTGTGAAGTCAGCATCCGAGGTGCTGAGCTGCAGGGACCCAGGTGTCCCAGAGAGCACCCAACACCTTCAAATACTCCTAGAGTTGCTCCAGGCTCAGAGCTTAACCCTACACCAGCTACCCCTCACTCTGTGGTCCCTTGGGAAATGGGCTGGTCTCCATGAAGCTTCTAAAACACCTGGCCTTAGCCCAAGTCTCCCGCATTCAGAGCTCTGGATTTGGAGTCCACAGACCATGGTTCCTACAGCCCTGGTCTCTGTGGGAAGCAAGCTCCAAGTCCCTGCTCCTCCACTGCAACTCTGAGAACACCAGCATTACCCACCAAAGACAAAGCCTCAGTCTCTGCTTCTGTGAAATGGAGATGAAAGTGTATGCATGGGTCAGCATTGTAGGTTAAGCTGTGTAACAAATCCCCAAGTTTCCGTGACTTCATATATAGCTTTACTCTTGCTCACATAAAGGCCTACACCAGGCAAGCATCATTCCTTCATCTTGTCGCTTTGGCCTCCAAGGCCACTGCAGAAGAGAGGACGGCAGATGGTAGAGATACACATTCATTAATTGCCTCCATCACAGGGGCACACCCACGTTTCCTGGGCCTGAAACTTACACAATATAGGGGCTCTAAGACAATTTATATAAAATTATAATACATGTAAAATATTTTTACATGTATTTTATATCTATATTTTTTACTGCTGCTCCAACACCACTGTACCCAGAAATTATAAAACAACATACCCAAGGCCCCCAGAGAGAGTGGCCAGGACAAGACAGGAGCCTGGAGCCCCACACTCCATTAACCTCAGGATAAATCAGATCTGCAGGCTGGAGGGGACACACCCCTGTTGCTGACAATCCAGTAGCCAGAACTAGGACAAAGGTCAATCTCAGCACAGGAGCCTGGGAGGTGTAAGGGAGCGCCTGGCTCCTGGTGAGTAGGAACCTGCTCCAAAAGCGTGCTGGGCTCGGGCAGCTGGGTGATAGAGGCCTGGACATTGCAGGCAAGAGGAAGCCGGAGGCAAATGCAGGGATCTGGGAGTCAAGAGGTAGGGCAGGGGAGCTCTGCCTAGCCCAGAGCCAAGAGGGCAAGGCTCTGTTCCCAGAGCTGTGCTTTCTCAGCGGTGAGAACCTGAGAGACTTCTTCAACCCTCCTGAAGCTCCCTGGCCCCATTGCCCAGCTTCGTAAACTCATCCTGATCACCCAATGTGATCTCAAAGAGAAAGCAAGATCAAGAGCCTACAGCAGCTGTGTGAACAGCCCCAGGCTGTGAGGAACTGAGCCCCGTTGTCATTCTTTTCAGCAGAGCTGCCCCGTCATTCTTTCTTCAGACACCTGAAATCTGGCGGTCCCTGGTCCCCGAAGCTGAGGATAATCTCTGCGTCTTCAGGTTGTCCTGCCTTACCCCATCTGCCCCAGTCAGACAGCCAGGGCAAACAGACCAGATTCAGCTCCTGCATGAACCTGCTGGAGTGTCCAGGAGGATTCTAGAATTTCAGAGTTCAAATGGTTGTCCAAAGCTTAGCCTATCCTTGGCAGATACCGAAAATCCTCGACTCTTCCAGGGAGTCCCCAGCAGGTGCTGACAGAGCTGTCAGAAAGGAGTTCAACCATTATGGGCAGCACCACCGTTCTGCCTCGCCCCAGTAGAGCTGTTTTTAAATCTTCATAGCCCCCTTTGCAACCCTTTCACTCTAGAGTGTCAGACCACATCATAATAAACACATCAGAATGCATCTACATCCCACTTCAAATATCATTTACATATAACTTCATAGGAGCTGAGATGACTTAAATTTAACAAGTTGACATGATGTTACATTATGCACATATTCAATTAAACATCAATTAATTTTGATTTTGCAGTCATTTTTCGAAGTCGATCATTTTTTTTCAAGTATCAAATATTCCTGGAAAAATAGTAATCAGTTGGCCTTGGACTTGGGGTACCCGTAGATAAACCAGCCCCTGGACACCACCCTTTCTGGGGTGAAGAGCCAAGCTCTTTTGTCCTCTCAGAAGACCCAACTGGGAAGTGAGCCACTGTCTGTGTCATCCGTGGCAGGGGCTGCTTGTGTTCCCGTCAGGGATTTTATCCCTGTCCTGCCCCAAATGAGGAGCCGAGAGAACAGTGTGGGGCTAGGTGACCATGGGGGCTGCCAGATGCCATGTTCAGAGCAGAAAAGCAACAAGAAGAAGGGGCGTGGGCTGTCAGAAAGGCTGCCCATGACCATAATGAGACTCCTGTTTTTGCCAAGGTCACAGAGTTGTCTGTGGCCTGCTCCCCACCTCTCTGAGCTTCATTTTCCTTAGATGTAAGTCAGCAAGTAGCAAATGAGAGAGGCCAAGGTGCTCACTATAATCTCTCCCTTATTTTCTAGATCTACAGAGCTGACATTTTATAGTGTGATGTTTATTCTGGTACTTTCTGCTCCAGGGCATCAAAGTCAGCACAGTTAAGTGTGGGTATTTCTACTGCTGAAAAGCTATCATTTGTGAAGGGGTTGTAGGGTGTGTAACAGGGTTTGTGCATTTGTGAGTGAACACATGCACATATCCTGGAGAAGTGCAGGTACATGTGGACTTGGGGTGTGGTGCTGTGTGTGCTTGTGTAAGCAGACATGTACGAATTTGTGAATTGGTGTCATATGTGTATGTATGAGGTATGGATGCATGCGTGTGCATTTGTGTGTGCAAATGTGTACATGTGCAGCACAGCAAGGCCAGGTAAGAAGGATGGAATTCAAGGACTTCCTGGTTCCTAGTTCCCCAGAACACTTTCTTTCTGGAAGGTGTTCCGCTTTAGCCATCAGCCTGGCCTGTCGTTTGCTCCCATAGAAGGGCATTATTGTCCTTGAGAACAAGTCCAGGAACTAGGTGACCCCGCCACTAGGCACGGAACACACATGACATTTTACAAAGGTCTTTCTCTTCCATATTTTTTCTTGACTCCAAGATAGAATTTGTGAGGTTAGTACCATCATTCCCATTTTTCAGATGAGCTAACTGAGGCTTCCTCAGAGGACAAGTGACAAGGGAGAGGACATGGGTATGAGATGTTCCTTCTCCACATTTCCAGTCACTGCAGAAGGTAGGTAGGGTGGGCCCTTTACAGACATGGATTTTTTCTTGGACACATCTCTCTCTGACTTCTTCCTGGCCCATCAGGCAGGAGCCACGGTCAGTGTGGAGAACCTGGCAGGGGTGGTGGGTAGCAGTCCCAGGCTTCCCCGGTGACTCAGACAGTAAAGAATCTGCCTGCAGCGCAGAAGACCTGGGTTCAACCCCTGGGTTGGGAAGATCCCCTGGAGGAGGGCATGGCAACCCCCTCCAGTATTCTTGCCTGGAGAATCCCCATGGACAGAGGAGTCTGGTGGGTTACAGTCCATGGGGTAGCAGAGTCGGACACGACTGAGCAACTAACACTTTCTTTCACGAAACCACAGCATTGGGTAAACCAGGCTGCTGAGTGCCACGGACATGTCGGGTCTCGCCTCCAACCGCTGCTGCTGGAGATTAGCAGCTCCAGTCATGGGGCCAGGGAGCCATCTCCTCGGAGCAGCTGGGCAGGGCGAGGCAGGGCGGGGATGAGGGAGCTACTCATGGGCAGGAGGAGTTTCGGGTGGCCCTGTGCCAGAGCACCCAGGGTCACTGGTCCAGTCCCCAAGTCCCAAGCTGGGACATCACTGGTTCTCTGAGTCTTATGCCCCTATGGTGACATCCAACACACTCCATCACCCGGTCCACTCCTCACAGCAATCCTACATGGTTGTTATTCTTGTGCCCATTCTGTAGATGAGAAAATTGAGGTCCTCGGAGATTAAATGACTGGCAGAAGACCCAAGCTCTCATTCCAGCTGGGTCTAGGCAGAATCCAGAATAAGGTGGTTAGGGGGCATCTTGTGGCTCAGCTGGTAAAGAATCTGCCTGCAATGTGGGAGACCTGGGTTCGATCCCTGGGTTGGGAAGATGCCCTGGAGATGGGAAAGGCTATCCCCTCCAGCATTCTGGCCTGGATAATTCCAAGGACTGTATAGTCCATGGGGGTCACAGAGTTGGACATGACTGAGTGACTTTCACTTTCATTTTTTCACTTTTCAGGGGGCATCTACTATGTATCAGGAACTATGCCAGGCACTTCTCAGTAACCTCTCATTTATAACACACAAATCAGTGAGGTAGAGAGCATCCCCTCCATTTTGGAGCAGAAACAGAGCAATTCATTTATTTGCCCAACGTCTTAATAGAAGGATCCAAACCCAGATACACATGCCTCAGAAATATTTAATGCAGCTGGGATTATCTTCTTAATATATATGTCTGACCAGGCCATATCTCTGCTTCCCGCTGCTCCCTGGTGCCTCAAGCACCACAGGGAAATTCAAGAGCCTTAACCTGATATCCAAGGCTGTCCACCCTCTGGCCCTGAGCGTGGCTCCTTCTTCTCTAGCCTATCTCCCTACTCCTTGGCCACCTGCAGTCACAGTACTGTGTTCCCTTGAACATGCTGTGTATTTGAAGGGCTCTGGGCTTGGTAAAGCCTAGTCCATCTGCCAGAAATGCCCTTAGCCCTCTTCTCTGCCTGTCAAATTCCCAAGTCATACGGTGTGACCACATGGTGTGATCACCTCCTCGAGGAGGTGTCATTTGAGTTGGAGTCAGTTAATCCTCTGGATTCATGAAACAACTTTCACCTTCATTACAACTTGACATTGCTGAGAAGACGTGGATGTTTATATCTGGTCACTAGACTGGGGATACTCTCAGAGCAGAGAGGGTGAACTGTTTATCTCTGTATCCTAGCAACCTGCACAAGGCCTGGCCTAACAGGAGCATTCAACCAGAGTATATGGGTGGAAGAATAGATGGATGCTCGGATGGAGAGATGTGTGGAAATAATGTAACAGATGGGTGAATGGATGACTTGATTGGCAAATAGATAATTTAATGGAGAAATGAGTGGAGCATGGAAGGGTGGAAGAAGAAGAAGCAGGTGAATTATACCAATAAGCACAAAACTATTCAGCACTGACGAAGTATACTGAGTGCCCTCTCCACTCTCCATTTGGATGGCATCACTGACTCAATGGACATGAGTTTGAGCAAGCTCCGGGATTTGGCGAGGGACAGGGAAACCTGCCATGCTGCAGTCCATGGAGTACCAAAGAGTCGGACACAACTGAGTGACTGAACAACAACAATAGTAGCCAATAACTCGAGAAGCTTCCCTGCTCACCTCCCTTACAACCTCTTGTTACAGGTTGAAAAAGACCTGGCAGGCCCTCTGGGCAAGGAACAAAAGAGTGTCCCAGATGGAGTGGGAAACGACCCCCACCCTTGGTGTTGAGCTCACATCCTGGAAACCTATGGCTGTGCTCTAGGAAGATGCAGGGCCTGCCCTGTCCCCTGAGATGAGCTAAGCAGGGAGTAGCCCACACTCCCATCTTTCCATTAGCTAAGAACTCTTCCAAGCCTGGCCTCTCCCAGCTCCAAGTTCCACTGCCCAGGATAATGGAACTGGGGCCTGAGTCCAATGTTGCTTCAATCCCCAAACCAAAACCACACTGGCCAGAATAAGAGGAGCCTTGGGGTCAGCATCTAGGAGGTACGGGGGCAGAAGAAACTGGACCAACATCTGGGGACAGCTGGAGACAGCTGGGCCACCATCAGGGGTGGGTTCTGAGAGCAATGGTCCTGAACTTCCAGCAGTGGGGGTGAGTCCTCTCCAGGAGTGCAGGGGCCAAGAATGGGCTCGTTCTGAGGAGGGGCAATGGCACCAGCTTCTCTCTGGGTTTGACCCCACCCCTCAGGTCCCCACTCACCCCCACAGCCTCACATCTGTGAGTAAGGCCCTGCCAAGTAAACAGCTGCAGCCCACACTCCAAGGCTCCCCAAACACCAGCACTACCCACACCAGCCAAAGCCACATCCCATCCATCCCCCAGCATGGGACCCACGGGAGGGGATATGCTCGTTAATCATAGGGAGACGGCTTCCGGGCAGCCTCGAAGACAGACCGAGGAGACCGGAGCTGGGAGGGAGCTCCCCACAAGTTCCCAGGGGAGGCCAGGGCTCCTGCTCCGACCCAGCATTGAGTCCATCAGCTAGTGGCTTGCCTTCCAGTGCCCTGGGAATCTCTGAGAACTGCCGGTCCTGTTTGTGGCCCAGACATCAGGAGAGAAAGGTGGGTGTGTCCTCTGCCGTCGCGCCTTCCTTCTTCCACCCAGTGAGGCATCAGAGAAACCCTCTGAGGCCAGAGGGTTGGAATCTTGGTTCTTTGCTTGGCGATCCGCTGGTCGTGTGACCTTAGGTTCTGCAAAATGAGGCAAGAGCTCCGACTCTACCTGTGTGCACAGCCTAGAATTAGTCATCATTCTGTGGGGAGGGCACGTACGGAGGCCCATGCCCTCCATCCCTAGACCCACAGAAGAGCAAGTCAGCCGTGGTCGTTGGCCTGATCTGAGTCACAAGGCAGGCTTGGCAGTGGGAGGTGACCTACGCAGCCCCAGGGAACGGGGCCTTGGAGAAAGCCATGGTGGAGAGAAGAGAGCCTGGAGCAGGGGCAGGAATAAAGACACACATTTGCCAGGAGCTGGGCTTCCACTCACCCTGCTCAGACCAAGCCCAGTCTCCCCTCATCCTCCCTTTGCCTTTTGGTGTCAAGGGCTGTGGACTCCTCTTGGAACACTTGAGCCCTTCACAGCCCATGGGGATGCACCTCACTGTGATAGGAGCTCATAGACCATCAAAGTTGGAGATGTGCTGGCTGACCCCTGACCTCATCATGTGACCTTGGGCAAACCCCTGTTTCTCTCTGAGACCTGTCGGGACACCTGGTAAAAAGAGAGCCTGGAGATCCCCTGTGCCTTTCCCCTAAGGTCACTAGCATTCCTGGGTCAGCCAGCAGAGAGATGGCTGGGCTGAGTTGATCATCTGGGAGACCCACCAAGAGGCAACAGGAGGGAGACAGCCCAGGCAGCCAGGTAGGGCTAGTGGGCAGAGCATGGGGCACCCGGGGGAGTCATAGCAGGACTCAGGCCCCTCCACGGGCAAGGGGAAAGAACAAGTGATGATTCAAGCAAATCTCTACTGAGTACATCCCATGTGCTAGCCATCATTCTGAGCCCCCTGGTGTTCCCGCCTCGTACTCCAAAGCGCTAGATACACCACATCCCCCCACAGGGAGGGCACTAAGGCCCAGAGAGGACAGGACAGTATTCAAGGTCACACAGCCTAAGTGGACACGTTGGAGCTAGAATCCAGATTTTCAAACTTGACAACAATACAGTTCCCTAGGGGTCAGGGGCAAGACCCAAAGTCCAGACAGGAAGCAGGATGGGACCCAAGGATGAGGCACCATCCCAAACCTTGACCATGAAATTAGACAAGGCCAGAGCTTTGATTCTTGGGGCACAAGAGGCCATATCTCCACATTGCACCCAAGTCTGAAAGTGAAGTGAAAGTGTCAGTCGCTCAGTCATGTCTGACTCTTTGTGACCCCATGGACTGTAGCCCACCAGGCTCTCCTGTCCATGGAATTCTCCAGAGAAGAATACTGGAGTGGGTTGCCATTCCCTTCTCCAGGGGATCGTCCCAACCCAAGTCTGGAGCTCCTTAAATTCCTCACATTGTGGTCAGCTCAGGGAACAAAGGGCAATCAATCAAGGCTCGTCCCCAGAGGGAACCCCAACCCTTCAGGGAATATACACTTGGAGGACACTCTCACATTATTGGCACACTGCAGTGACAGAGGGCTCATGCCCCTGCGCGCATCCCGACTCTATTCTTGGTCTGAGGCAGACATGGTAGAGATGGGTGCGGCACTGGGCTCCACTGGGAAATGGATGATATGGTCTCCAGAGCCCCTCTCCTCTCCAGCCCTCTCCAGATCAGCACAGCTACCAGACTGGAAACAGTCCCTCCTAAAGACCTAACCATTAACTATATACTCTCTGAAAATAGTGCTAGATTCCAGGGCTGTTTCTCCATTCCATTCTGCCTTCTTGGAGAACCATCAGATCTCTAGAGTCCTCACTTCCCCAAACCTGGGCTGCTGCAGACTTCCACTCTGATTTCCCCCAAGAGGTGTGACTCAGCCTATGACCTTGAGCAAGTCCCCCCCACCTCCAGGCCCCAGTGTCCACACTTGTCAGATGGAAGAATAAGCTCAACATGGGGTTCCCTCTAACTGGCAGAGACTCTGGGACTGTCATCTTCCAGATAGGTGGAGGGAGGTGGGCAAGGCCAGTTGAGCCCCTGGCTAAGGGGGGAAATGGATGAGCAGACCCCGGACCCAGCCTGGTGCCCATTTCATCAATGCCTGCTTTTGTCTGGAGTGCTCAGCAAGCAGGTGAGTTCATCTTCCATTAAGGACAATTATCTTCATTTGCATATGCTAAATATGACATTTAAGGGAGAAGTTTCTCCCCACCCCAAACAGGATAAAAGTCCCAATGACAGGCAGGCAACCTGCGGTTTGGGGCAGAGGTGTAATTGGCTCTTATTAAAGGAAGATGTGGGGAGATACAGGTTTTGAAATGCAAATGACAGCATCCTTCCTTCCACTGGGGCTGAACAGGGAATGATGAGGGCCAGGCTGGTGCTTCCTAGCTCTTGTCTGTCCACATCTGGGTAGGACAGGCCTCCTGACACAGTGCATAAGACAGATAGAAGGTGGGCAGAAGCAGGAGGCCAGACTAGCACATCCCCTCCCCAGTAGCCCATCCTTGCCTCAGCCTGCCCTGTTACACCAGCGCCCCTCCCTGCCCACCAGCATCAAGCAGATTCTGCTCTCTAAACTGGAATCCGTTAGCATACTAGACCTTGACTCAGAGACCCCCCCACCAATAGCTTCATCTGTGGCTACTGCCAAATATTAGCTACAGAAAGGAGAAAGCCAAGAGGCCCTTAAATACCCCACCCCACACTGGTCTTGGCTATTCTCTATATTTAAGAAGCCCTTTTTTCCCCACACCCCTGGCAAACTCAGCTCTCTCTCAAACCAGTTCAAAGGGTGCCTCATCTGTGAAACCTGCCCCAGTGGCCCAGACTGGACTAACGATGGCCTCCTTCACTCCCAGTGCTGCCTTTCCCACTGAGGCTGAGAGCCCAGGAAACAGGTATAACTTTCATTCATCTCTGGGTACAAATATCTGCTCAGAGCTGACTCCTCAAAGGAGCTCATAAGATTTGGGAGATGCAGGAAAGGAAGTAGGGCTGGCTGGATGTTTCCATGTGCTTTCATTACAAGGCTTTACCCTGCACTTGCCTAAGTGATGGTTTTCAGCATTTCCCGTTCTACAGGTGGGGAAAAGTGAGTCTGGGGGAGATAGAGACTCCATCTCCAACTCAATGAGGAAATTTGGATAAGCAGGATCTGGAATATCATCCCTGACTACCCCCCTCAAGTGGGCTCGCTGTTGCTTGGCATTGAAGACATCCACAGTGATGGGAGCCTGCCTTGTGGCCACTTTATCAAGTGGCGCTCCCAGGTCCTAACACTGCCCTGACCTCCTGGTCCTCCTCAGATCCAGCCACTGAGCCTGAAGTTGATCTTCATGAAGTCGTCCCCTCTCTTACAGAGCACTGGCTCCCATCTGATTACTCCCAAAGCAAAGAAAGTTAAGTCAGCACTGCAGGATGATAACTGGAGATGCATGGATCCCCAGTACTGAACTCTAAGACAGGAAACAGCTGTTCATGATCCTCCTTTTCCACAGACATCCAGAGCTCTCTGCTCTGGGAAACCAGAGAGGCGGGGAAGAAGGGGGAGGGCTAGAAAGAGAGCAGAGGGGACCCTGCTGGGGGATCCATTATGCCCCCAAAATCCTGACCCCAAGCCCCAAGCCTGCCTGACTCTTCTGAATGATGTCTCCCCTCCATTGGCCCCTGTACCTTCCCTGTGGCAGCGTGAGCTGAGTGGGTGGTCAGGGCTCAACTGAATTTTGCAGTTTGTGCTCCATGAGACCTCAGGCAAGTTTGGGACCTATCAGAGCCTTGGCTTCCTCCTCTGCAGGTGGGGATGGCAAGGTCGTTCCTCTGTTGGTTAAGCTAATCCACAAGAAAGCACAGAGCAGGTGGTAGGTGCTCAAAGATGCTCCGTCACCTTCCCTTTCCTGCCCTGGACCTTTAAGATGAATGCCCCCAGGGAACATAGAGGGCAGACCCACCTGCCTGAAGCTCCTCTCCTCCCTGCTCCCCAATGCAGAGATCCCCCATGAAAGGAGGTCAGCAAAAATCACGGGGCGCTGCTGCTCCCCAGACATTTGCCAGAGGCAAGTTCCACCAAAAGCAGGTGTGTAGGATTCTCAACAAGCCACATTAGGACAGGAATAGAAAAAGAACAGAGAGAAATCCAGGCCTGAGATTGACTCCAAGCTCCCCTGTCATCTGACAAGTCAGTGAAACCACAGAACGGAAGGGCCACACAGCAGTTCCCTCACGTGGCCACTTGTTAGAAACCCCTGAAAGCTCTAGCATCTCCTAGGACTCGGCAAGGACTCCCAATGAAACCGGAATGCATGGAGGAGGAATCAGGTATCAGTGTGTTTAGGATCCATAGGTAGTTCCAGCATGACTCAAACTTTGAAAGCCACAGGACCACAGGACAAGAGAGTAATTGTGGGAGGCTACCAAGACCTGACCACATTCAAAGTGCTTCCTTACCCATCACCCCATCTGATTGTCATCTGTTGCCTGAGGAACCACGTTATTATACCCATTGTATGGAAGAGAAAAGTAAGGCCTTGGATATTGCCATGTCTCCTGAAATAGTCATTATTAAGGCTGAGACAAGAGCCCATTCTCCAAACCCTCAAAGTTGGATTCTTCCTACATCGGCTCAGCTATAGCATGCCCTTGGAGATAGTCTCAAAGGCAAGGATCCTGACTTCCAGGGGCTCCCGGGTTCTGGGGGGCATCCCATCCTTTCCTGGGAGGAGGTGCTGATGGTGGCAGGGAGACCCGAGAAGGACAGTCCCTGAAGCAGGCAGGGAGCGCTTTGCAGGCTGGATGCAGGCCAGCACACTGGGCCAACTCATGCCTTGGCCCCAAGTAGGCCCTGGCTCGAACCCAGGAAGTTCTCCCATCTGACTTCATCCTGGGATGTGTGGGGGTCTGTTCCGGGATGGTGGGGCCCAGACACGGACTCGTTATCTGAGTCTTTCCTGACACCCCACTGATAACAAAGAAGGCAGCTTAACAGGGAGCGGAAGGTTTACTGGAGGATTTCAGCTTCTTCCTCTAGGTCTGTGTTGGAAACACGGATGTTCCCATAGAGCCCAAGGCACCCCTGGCAGGGAAACCAGAGGGGCCCACAGCAGCTTGGGGGCTGGCTCAGCGCCCATCCCCTCTCCTGGTCCTCAAAGACTGTCAGCAGCCGCTTATCCAGCCCACACCCTCCCTGGCCCATTCATTTCAGGGGACAGAGGAAGGGAAAAAAGACGAAGAGAGCAGCCAAGTGAACTGCTTGCAGATACCCAGCCCGGAGTTCAAACCCCAGCTCAGCCAAATTTCTTGCTGTGTGATCTCGTACAAACCCCCTACCTCCCCAAGCCTTGGAACTCTCATTTACAAAACCAGCAGCAATCAGGATCCTCATTCCCGGGTATTTGTGAGACTGGGATTAAAGAACACCCATGGTGGCTGCAGGATCCTCAGTGTATTATTTTCCTTTTCATTGCCTCGACTAACCCATCTTTAAAATGGGAACAATAATGCCTATTTGTAGAGATGCAGTGAGGATTAAATCCATTAAATGAGTTAATCCACATAAAGTGCTTATAAGAATGTCTGGCCCATCCCAAGCACAGAGTGATTGTTCCCTATTACAGCTTGCCTAGCATGGGCCCTGGCACACAGTAGTTCCTTAAGAAACATCTGCTTCCTTCCTCCCCTTCCAGATACTTTCCGGATGTGGCCGAGTGCAGCCAGCTGCCTTCCTCTGATGCCTAGTGACTGGCTCGGAGCCAACTCCTTAAAAAATTGGAAACGTTGCCCACTTTCTCTTCTCCCTTTTCATAAAACGACCGCAGAACAGAGGCAGTGACCTTGGACAACCTTGTGCTGCAATGTTTTCCAAAAGGCAAAACACTATAAATCATGGTGGGAGAGCTTGGCACACCACCCACATCCCACCTCCCTCCTGTGGTCTGGGCCCACCTGAGCAGGGCCGGCCTGTGGATTCTCATTTTTTTTAATATGTAGGATGTCCCCCAAGGCAGAGGAAGCAGGTGGGTGGGGGTAAATGCCCTGGAGCGATGAAGAACCACGGAGACTTTTCCAAACTCAAGAAATGCTTACTAAGCACCATCTCTATGCTAGGAACCAGGCTGAACATGCTGGAAGCATTTACTCTGATTCAAGTGCAGCCTTGAGGGGACCGGTGCCCAGCGTTTCTGGAGAGAAGTCAAGGGTCAGAGACCTCAGTGACTGCCAAGTGACCTTGGAGAAGTAGAAGAAAGGGAACACAAACTCGTGACCTGTGACGCTGTGTCCCCCATTCTGTCCTTATTATGCCACGCCCTTAAATAGTGGAGAGACGTTCCTGCAGAGAAGGGGTCAGGTTCAGTGACTGAGCCAGGCCCAGTGGAACCACTGGAAGCAGATTTGAGGTCTGGATAAGCACAGAGGCTAACAGTCCAAGCAATCAGGAGATGAAAAGTGCTGCTTTAGGGCCAACAAGCTCCCCGTCTCCTGGGGCTGAAAAGAACTTTTCAAGATCCAGCCAAGAAACAACCAAGATCCCTTCCCACTGGGTGTCTATAGCACCGTGAAATTCACTCATTCAACAGCTGTTCCTTGAGCATGCTCTCAGCTCTGGCACAGGCTCTGGACTCAGGATGGATGAGACAGGAAGTGCCCTTCGTCTTGGAGCTTACATTCTAGTTGGGGTGTGGGAGGACCACAAAACAAGAGCCCGGGAGAAGCAGAGCAGGGGAATGGGGGTGGGGGCGGGCAATACCAGGCATCCCATCAGGGAAGTTCTCTTTGAGCAACATGCTTGACCCAGGTGAAAAGGACAGGCCACACCAACACCCAAGGGAAGGGAATTCCAGACAGCAGGGATAATACACAAAGGCCAAGAGGTAGGACCAGGGATGAGAAAGGAGAGAGGGGCCCAAGGCACAGTCAGGCTGGAAGGGCAGGGGAGGAGGGCAGGACCAGGTCACAGAGGCCATCATCATTCACCCCAGGATCCAGGTCCCACCAGGCAGTGCTATGCTCTCCTTCTGACAGCTATGTGGAGAAAAGAGCATAAGGGCGCAGAAACAGACTCTCAAAGACCAATTCGGAAGCCAGTTTGGTCATCTGGCAGATGGATGAAGATGGTGACAGTGGGGGTGGGGAGACATGAGGATGTTTGGCATCTGGGTGGAATTGATAGAGTTGGTTGTCAGCAAGGAGAGGAAAGCAAGGAATCAAGAGTGATTCACAGCAATGTGGGGCATCTCCAGAGACTGGCCTGGGGAGAAATCAAGAACCAGTGTAGCCATGATCCTTTCAGATAGGGTACCCAATGAGGGTCTGCCCAGACACCTGGGGTTAGTAAATGCCCTCCCCAAGTCCGGGAGAGGTGTGGGATTTAAGGCTAGCTCCTCTCAAGGATCTCATTCACTCATCCATCCATTCATCTGTCCAGCCACCCATCCACCCATTCATTTATTCCCTAGTTCATTCATTCATTCATTCAACAGTTCTAGAGGAGAGATCTAGAAGAGGAAGTCCCTCCAGTGCTGACACACTCAGAACAGGCAAGTTTGACCAGGACCACCCGTGAGACCAGACCACTTTACAGTACATCAAGGCTGTATATAGTCACCTTGCTTATTTAACTTATATGCAGAGTACCTCATGCAAAATGCCAGACTGGATGAAGCACAAGCTGGAATCAAGATTGCTTGGAGAAATATCAATAACCTCATATATGCAGATGACACCACCCTTAGGGCAGAAAGTGAAGAGGAACTAGATGAAGAGCCTCTTGATGAAGGTGAAAGAGAAGAGTGAAAAAGCTGACTTAAAATTCAACATTCAAATAACTAAGAACATGACATCCGGTCCCATCACTTCATGGCAAATAGATGGGGAAACAATGGAAGGAGTGGCAGACTTTATTTTCTTGGGCTCCAAAATCACTGCAGATGGTGACTGCAGCCATGAAATTAAAGGACACTTTCCTTGGAAGAAAAGCTATGACAAACCTAGACAGCATATTAAAAAGCAGAGACATTGCTTTGCCAACAAAGGTCCATGTAGTCAAAGCTATGGTTTTTCCAGTAGCCATGTATATATGTGAGAGTTGAACCATAAAGAAAGCTGAACACCGAAGAATGGATGCTTTTGAAATGTGGTGTTGGAAAAGACTCTTGAGAGTCCCTTGGACAGCAAGGAGATCCAACCAGTCCATCCTAAAGAGATCAGTCCTGAATATTCATTGGAAGGACTGATGCTGAAGCTGAAGCTCCAATACTTTGGCCACCTGATGAGAAGGGCCAACTCATTGGAAAAGAACTTGATTCTGGGAAAGATTGAAGGCAGGAGGAGAAGGGGACAACAGAGGATGAGATGGTTGGATGGCACCACTGACTCGATGGACATGAGTTTGAGCAAGCTCCGGGAGTTGGTGATGGACAGGGGAGCCTGGTGTGCTGCAGTCCATGGGGTCACGAAGAGTCGGACACGACTGAGTGATTGAACTGAACTGAACTGAACCTGTGAGGAAGGGTCTGAAGTGCTCTTGCCCAATGCCTTCCAGTGAATTTATCCCAGAAAAAGAAGCCAAAGGGGCTAGGCCAGCAATGGCCCGTGGCTGAGCCAGTGGGGGGGTTGTCCATAGGAAACCAGGACTGAAACCCCCAGCTGGCTGTCACCTCAGGCCAGCAGCTCCCCAGCCCCAAGTGGCCAAGGCGTGACTGCTGTTCCCAGAAAAAGGCTGCCTGGTTCCATTCCAAACTCGTGCAAGAGCCTGAAGCGTAGGCCACCCACTGACCCTGTACATTGAGTGAAAGGAAAGGACATGTGAGACAGCTGCCCTCTGCGGTCCCCTCCCCTCCTGCTCAGGACCTGCTCACCAGAGAGCGTCAGCAGCACACGGCTGGCAGGAACACCATGGAGCCTGAAGAACATAGGGGTGCAGTGGTGTGTGGAGTCAGATGGACAAGGGCTCCTTGCCTGGCTTTGCCATTTACTTGGGGGCATGACAGCAAGAAAGTTGCCTGTGTATTTATTCATTTAGCATCACTTTTCCCACCCATGAAGTGGGGATAGTAACTGACTATCTCATAAAGTTATTACGGAGATTAAACACTCTTGGCTCACTTCAACTTTTCCTTCATTCATGACATCTCAGAAGCTCTTTCTGGCTCCCTGGACTGGAGTGAGTTCTCTGCTAGGTCACCCCATTTTCATGTTTGTCACACTGTGTGGTAGCTAACAAGCCCAGGCACTTCTCCTACTCTGACTCCTGGGTTCACAATCACATCCTCAGAGCCTGACACAATGTTGAGCATAGCACCGATGCTCAGTAAACTGCTGAATGAATGAATGGATTAATGAGCAAGAAGACGGATGAAGGGGTGGGTGGAAGGATGGAAGAGTGAATGAATAAATGAATCAATGGGTAGATGAATGAGTGAATGCATGGATGAATGAGTGAGGGAATGAATGGATAGATGAGTGAGTAGATGGATGGATGAGTGAATGGATGAATGGATGGGTGGACAGATGGATGAGTGAATGAATGGATGGATAGGAAGATGAGTGAATGAATTAGTGAGTGAGTGACTGAATGAGAACTGGCCTCCTCGGTCTTAGCCAATCTTCAAATCTCTGGAAAGTTGTTTCTTGGGGTCTTGTCCACCTGCAAGGCACTGGGACTGGGCTGGGACTGAGCAAGAACCCTAGCTTTGTGTAATTCTACAGTTGAACAGGAAGCCAGGCCTCAGGTTCTAAGCTAGAAAAAAGTTTATCCCTGAGGATATCCCACCCCTGAGCATATCCCCCAGTCAAACCTGAGCCCAGAGGCAGCTCTAACTGGACAGAAGTCTGGGACACTGGAAACCAGCCTGCCCGCTTTACAGATGGAAGACCTGGAGCCAGGGAAGGCAGGAACTCCCCTGAGACCACAGGCCAGTCCTTGCAGTGGCTGGTATGACGTGGGGATTTCTGGCTCCTGGGCTCTGCTGGTGTGCGCAGGGAGAAGTAGGGCAGGAAGCAATGAGGACCAGGGCTCCCCAGAGCAGCCTGGGGTCACAAGAACCACCTCCAAGCCTCCTCCAGCAGCCCCAGCTCTCACAGGTGACCTGCTGCCTTTCGGAAGCAGCCATCTCCAAGCAAGCAGATGGCTGGCGGGGCCCTGGCCCAGGCCTCGGGCCCAGATGGCGGTCCTGGGCACTAGGCGGGAAGTCACAGCAGCAGCAGCAACAGGAAGCCCTCCGCCTGCCAAGGCCACCGGAGGCCCATCGTCAAGGGAGGTGTGCCAGTTCCAGCCACATGGCTGCCTTGCCCTGCCCTGCCTTCTGGGGCCTGGCACTGCTCGGAGGCCCCAAAGGCCATAAGCACAGAAGCAGTGTTGGCCCCCACACTGTACAGTAGGTGGTTTAGTTGCTCAGTTGTGTCCATCTCTTGCAACCCCATGGACTGTAGCCTGCCAGGTTCCTCTGTCCATGGGATTTTTCCAGGCAAGAATACTGGAGTGGGTTGCCATTTCCTCCTCCAGGGGATCTTCCCAACCCAGGGGGAGAACACTGGTCCTGTGTACTGCAAGCAGATTCTTTACTGACTGAGCTACCAGAGAAGTCCACTATACAGTAGACCTGGGCCCTACTGTTGGGGGTGGCACAGCTCAGAGGAGGCACAGTGCAGAACAGGCAATTCCTCCCAGGTTCGGCCCCCACCCCTCACTGCCTCTTTATCTATGACCAAAAGACTGGGTATCAAATGCTGCCCAGAGGCTGAAGAGTCCCCATAAGGCCTTTGCATCTCCAGTAGGATCTCTGAGGGTCACAATGAATAATTCTAATAGTAATAATAAACTGAACTGAACTTGAGGGAATGCTATGTACTGCACACTAAAAGCTTTTCAAGTACAAATTCAACCATGTTAAGAACTATAAGAGGCAAGGCTATTATGATCCCATTTTACAGATGAGCAAATAGAGGCTCAAAGAGGAGACATAACTTGCCCAAATCACACAGCTAGGAAATGGCAAAGTCAGGATTCAAACCCAGGCAGTCTAGCTCTGGAGCCCATGTTCCTACACCACACAGCACAGAGGGGCAGAGGGATCCTCTGTCTTAGGTTCAGGGGAGATGACTTGCCAGATAATGAGCTGCCTGTCACAGGCACCCAACCCCAACCACATCCCCAGGCAGGGTTCTCCAGGCAGGCAGAGGGATCCTCCAGCAGTGGTGTCAGGACAAGCCCAGGTGAGCCTGAAGAGGTAAATCAAACGGACAGTGCTGTGAAAGTCAGGCCACGGTGTCTCAGGCAGAAGGCACAAGGGACCCTTGTGCAAACACAAGGACACACAAAATTACACCCTCCAACACTCATGAACCTGATCTCACAGACATGAGCATGTATGCACACACACGTAGACACAAACACACCAAATCATTCTAAAGACAAGTAGGACACTGTGATGACCACATGACAATTCTGGGTACCCATAAGACCACAGGGGTTGGGGGGGGCTCATCTTAACATTTGCCCCCAGGAAAGCATGAGGCCACCCCACCCCACCAGGCCTCGGTTTCCCCATCAGTGCAAGGTAAGCATTGCCTGAGGTCACCGCCAAGGTCTTGGGCTCCCTGCCTCCTGGCCAGTCACCTGCGACTCTCTGTCCCCAGAGCCTGGCAGGGAGCTGTGACTCAGCAGCAAGACGCTGAAGGAAGCCCCCTCCCCCGCCCTGCACACACAAAGGGCATCTTGTTACCGCAGCCTGCCAGCGGGAGGGCTGGAGAGGTGAGAGGCCAGGAGGGAGCCTGTGTCAGCAGGACAGGGGTGGGGGAGAGCCATGCAGGGCTGCCCAGCAAGGGCTGCTGGCCTCGGCCACATGGCCCACGCAGAGTGGGACAAGGTGCTCCCAACTGGGTGGTCGCTGGGAGAGGCCGCCCCCTCCCCTTGCCTCGGCACGATACCGTGTGTATGAAGTTCCCTGCTTTATGTTTAAGTCACAGTGTGAATGAGCCTTGCTCTCCTCGCAGCAACTGCAGACCTGGAATTTCCCAGCAGTGCAGAGCAAAACAAACCCACAGCCCCGGGCTCCAACTCAAAGGCTCTGAGTCTCCCCTCTGCACGGTCTGGGATGTGGGAGCCCTTTGAAAGAGGCCAAGGCCAAGTCCCTTTCCCTGTCTGTCAAGCAGAATACTGAGGAAGAGAGCTGTCTGGCACCTGCCTCGCAGGTAAGGGCGTCTCACTCACAGGGAAGGGCGGGCCTCCTGGAGCCAGACCTGCTGAAACTGACCGGTCCTGTCACCACCCTGCTGTGGGATCCTGGGCACACTGCTTACCCTCTCTGGCCTCAGTTTCCCAGTTGATAGAGTAGTTCTGGGAAGAGACAAGAGGGAAATAGAACAATCTTCCTGGAAGTTGCTGGGCAATCATTTTCCCATGCGTCCTGTGCAGAAAGACACGAGACACTTGTTTGGGTCTGTGCAAGTAAGGGGATCAGTCTAGAGCACTGTGTGCCTGTGTCGTGTGCCTCTGTGTATGTGCGTGCATGTGTGCACATGTGAAACAAGTGAATGCACAGGCAGGTGTGTCCCCACCATGAATGTGTCCACCTTCTGGCCATCCAGGCCATGGCCAGGGCAGAGCAAGGCTCAGGGCAAAGGGTTTCCAAGGCCACTGTCCTCAGTGCTCAGGGCCCCTCTGGCCACCCGTGACTGACGTGAGAAATTCAAGTAAGCTATGAGCTGTGGCTCTGCAAGGCAGACCAGCTGTCTCAGATACCTTCTCCTCCAGGCATCAGGCAGAGTTCGCTGTCAGCAGCCTGTCTGTCCCAGACCACAGGACAGCCACCTCACTCTACTGCCAGGGGCATATACATTGTATCCACATGAATAGCACCCCCAGAGATGCACCCACCCCATGGCATCCTGAACTTTCACATGTGGGTATCTCATCTCCCCAGTGCCCATTAAGACCCTGGAGACCCCAGAGAAAGGTCTCTATGTGGTCCGGAAAACACACATGATTTATCACAAACTACAAAGTGCTGTGAGGGCTTCCATTAGTTATTCCATTGGCTCCTCAAAACACCACCCTCCTTACAAGGTTCTAATTCCCATTTAACAGATGCAGAAACTGAGACCCAGAGGAATGAAATAGATGATCCAGGACCCAGGTGGCTTGACAAGGGGATGTGAGTGCCAGGCTTGTGATCAGAAGTGGATTCAAGGGCCAGATACACTTTGGGGAGGTGTGGGTAATGATCCCAGAATCCCAGGCTGAACACAACAACCACGGTGGGCAGTAAACTCCCTCTTAGCTGTGGGCTTAGAGGCAGTCAAGGCCCGGTTATCAGGCTGAGTAAACCAACCAGACTGTATGCAGATGCCCTCTGTACCTGGGAGGGATCTTGGGAGGCCCTGGCACACAGGGCTTTCTTTCAGGCAGACGAACACTGAGGTCTCAGGCCACAGGGACACCTCACCCATCCCTCCCTGCCCTCACTGCATCAGGGGTCAGGACAATGGTAAATCCCCCAGTGGGTGGGCACTTCTCCAGCAAAGGCAGACTGGTGCAGGCTGGATGGGGAGACTTCTGCCTGTAGAACTTTCCACTGGAAGCCTGAAATGAGGAGCAATTACAGACCTCTGGGGGCTGCACTTAATAAGAAAAGTTGCAATTGATTGAATCCCTACTATGTGCCTGCACTTTAAATCTGCTATTTACTTATCGAACAGTCACTACCTTTGAAGTGTCAGGCCCTGGTTGAGTATCAGGGGGGCACAGCCCCTATCCTCACTGAGCTCACCATTTAATGGGGAAGACCAACCCCAAAGAGAGACTCACATAAGAACCAGTGACCAGGGAGGGTTTCCTGGAGGAAGTGACATTGCACCTAGACTTTCTGAAGGATGAATAGGAATAGCCAGGCAAAGAAGAAGAGAAAAACACTTCAGGCAGAGAGAACTTGAGGCAGGAGGGAGCAGGCACAGTGATGGCTCTAATTTCCACAATAGCTTTATGAGATGGGAATGGGTGTCCCATTTTATAATTGAGGAAACTGAAATACTGAGAGGCTGAGCCGGCCCAGACACCACACATACAGCTGGGGTGCATGACCCAGACCCTACACCACATGCCATGCCTTTCCAGAGCCCAGATCCTGAGCCCGGAGGCTAAGAAGCAAAGGTGTGGAAGGAGAGGCCAGTTCTGTTCATGCCTGCAGCCCACACGCATGGAGGGCTCTTCTTTCAGGAGAAATAAAGACCCAGATGTACTCTCTTGCCAGAGTGGGGATGGGGGCAGGCACAGTGACAGGGCCAGGTGTCTCCCCAGATGGCCTTACAGCTGCTCACAAGGTCCCGCAGGGCCTCATCCCTGAGCCGCGGGTGGGTCCCATCACTACCCTTCCATGCTGCTTCAACAGTGGTGGCCTCAGCTCTTCACAGACACCATGAAGAGACTCACGGATCCTATGACTACAACAGCAGTGAGGAGAGGCCAGGGTGTGTAGAGAACAGCTTTCTCCAGGCAAGGCTTCTTGGAGCTGTTGGCCCTGGAATTGAGCCTTAAGAACTGAGAGGATTTCAAACAGGCAAAATGAAGTAGAGACGGGAGCTCCAGACCGGGAAAATGGAAGCAAAGACCTGGCAGCGGATGTAACTGCAGCATCAGGGGAATGGCCTGCAATGCCCAGAGACTAGGGTGTTCAGTGCTCTCCAGGACCACCAGGGCCCCAGCCCTACAACTGCCCAGAGCCCCTCACATCCCAGACCCAGAACTCAGCAGAGGCTGAGGGTGCAGGAAGAAGTGGTTTTCCCTCCCGCCCGTTTTAACTCCTCTATACATGGAGAATGCGCTAGGCTCCGATCCCGCCGTGGACCTCCCAGCCTTGCTCCTGCCCTCAAGAAGTGATGATAGGTGCCACTGATCAGTCCTCCCTTCACCAAGGGCTGGGCACCAATCATGGGTGGTGAACTAATAGATGATGGAGCTTATAGTCTGCAAAATTGCTCCCACAATCTGCCACATCCCAGAGCCCGGGAACGGGGCCAGGAGAAGGAGGATAAGCAAAGAATGGAGGGAGCAGGGAGACCCTTGCCACATCCTTTGCTGACTTCCAACCTCAGTGGGCCAGAGCCCTGGGAGCCAGACCCAGCCCACAGTCCAGCTATCTGGTCAGAGCAAGGCTACAGGACACCCAGATCATTCCTCAGAATGCCGATGGGAGATTTGACAGACATCAGCATCCCTGAGCATTCTCTTAATGACCACAGCTCTGTCAGATATATTGATGTTCCCGGAACACAGATATCCACATTTAATTTCCATAAAAGCTTCCTTTGCTTACAAAGGGACCCTCCAGAGTGCCCCGGGCTGCCACTGCTTGTATTTGGAGGGGAGGGGGTTCTAGTCCTTTCAAGGGGGTGACACTTCAACCTGGGTGGGCAGGAAGGGGGGTTTCAGGTCATGACTGCTCTCTCTTGTCCTCACTCTCAGGAGAGCCAAAGGAGCCCCTGGCTGGTTTTCCCGGATCCCAGGCAGGACCCACGAGCCTCTCTTCGCTCCTGGAATCCAGATTTATCTGGGTGTTCACTTCTGCCCCATCGCCTCACACTCCATGCTCCCTTCTTTAGATGGACACTCAGATGGCACTCTAAGTTGATTGGCATCCCACCGCATCTCTGCCACGGCCTGTCAGTTTCCCATAGGTCTTTTCATTAGCTAACAGATCAGTCCAGCCCCCAACTCATACCCAGCTCAGGTGCCTTAAAATTCCATCTTAAGTCCATGTCCCACATTTCTACTTATTCTAGAGGCCACATGACACCTACATGATAAGAGAGCTGTTCCTAAAACACGAATGACCAGTAAATATCATCCCACAAGGCACCTCAAACTCAGCATCATCAGCTTCCTGGAGGACTGTGTTGAGAAGGATTCTGGTACTACGAGGGCACTCAATGGGAAAGCACATCATGATTGATTAGAGATGTCTGCTGTGAACACAATATAGACAGAATGTGCCAGTGGATTGCCACACTGGGCAAGGTTGCTTAGCCATTTTAGGGGATGTAAAAAGGAAGTGCCAGCTCCCAGTCTCATGCCCTGGCAGGTGTGACATGCGCTTAGCCTTGAGCTGGACTCGGAGGAAGGCCAAGAGGGAGGAAAGGTTCTACCCTTGACCCAAGTTGTTGAAGAAGGACTCAGAAGTGGGGGGCACAGCACTAAAGGTACTGGACCGGGGGCTCATGAAGCACTCAAGGTGGATCTGGACGTTCTGAGGTCAGAGAGACCAAGTCATCTGCCCCGGGGTGGTGCAGCCTCCCGAACACATGGGGGCAGCTTCCTGAAGCGTCTATGTTACAACAAGAGGTGTAGGGGATGAAGTCTCTAAAGAGTGAGGCAGCAGGCAGAGCTACAGGTCAGAGGATGGAGACACCGAGACAGACGGGGAGAGAGAGAGGGCAAAACACATGCACGAAAGTCAGGAATGCTCGCTGGGTCTGGTGAACCCAGGGCTGGACTTTGAAGGGGTATAAAATGACAAGGGTAGACGGAGAAAACCCTGGGGCGAGGATTACAGCCCTGGTCTCCTGACCTGCCATCTGCAATCCATCTTTGAGGGCTGAGATTCAGGCTGACGAGGTATAGGATCCTGTTTGCTCCCCAACCTCCTTCTCCCCTACATAGGCTGGAGACCTCAAGGAGGCTTCCCGGACCACTCAAACTACAGGAGGTCCAACATATCCCATTAGCTACATCTCTGCACCCCAATAATTATCACGATGTGTAATTCCTGCTTTTATATATCTGCTTATTTCATTCTGTCTGTCTGTCCCAATGGTCTGAGTCCTACAAGACGCTCTGTCTCCATATCCTAACACAGCACAGCAATAGAACTGTTTCAGATTAGGGTCGTTTGGTGTATAAACCACTGTGGGCAGAGTCATACACTCAAACACCCACAGGGCCAAGTAAATAACATAAGTGAGTGAAATGGACAGGTGTAAAATTCCAGCACACAAAGCACCTACCTGGCTCCTCCACCGTGTCATGCTCAGGACAGGCAGCACCGTGGCACTTTAAGGAGTGTCTACTAGATATACGTGTAAATTGTACAATGAAATAAATCCTTCTCCATTTTACAAGAGCCAATGATACTTGCTTTCCTTGTTTATTTTCCTACTTTTGCTAGAGTTTGAGTACAGAGAAATATTGTCCTACCCCACAGGAAGACAAGAGGCCAAGTGAGCTGATATATGGTAACAGACAGTCAGAT
The DNA here is from genome assembly GCF_023699985.2 of Odocoileus virginianus. NCBI lineage: Eukaryota > Metazoa > Chordata > Mammalia > Artiodactyla > Cervidae > Odocoileus > Odocoileus virginianus. The sequence continues at coordinate 68,142,767 of NC_069680.1, forward strand.
GCAACACTGGATGGTGCAGTGCAGGAGTACTCAAAGTATGTCCCTGGACCAGCATCACCCAGGAACTTGTTGGAAAAGCAAAGCGCAGGCTCACCCCAGACCCACTGAAATAGAAACTGGGGTGAAGCCTTGCAGTCTGTGTTTTAACAAGCAGGTGATTCTCACGCACACTCAAGTTTGAGAACCAGGGCAATAGGGTATGATAGAGACTGCAGTACAGAACACATGTGCTCCCCAAAGCAGCCCCCCACTTCTCAGCTCCAAACCACAGTTGCCACATAGGAATGTGAGCCCAGGGTGGCCAAATCTCCCAATTATACAAGGAAGTTGAAAATCCACATTTTCATGGGAAATGACTTCATTCCAAGTATTGGCTGGTTTTTTTTTAATCCCGCATAGACCAAACAACTTACCTACAAGTTGAGGCCAACCCAGGCACAACCAGAGTGTGATCTGAAGGGTGGAGACTTCTCCCCACAGACGAAGCTCCAGAAGGATGCTGTGGGTCCAAGCTGTTCTGCTTGAATGGACACACCACCCTGGGACTCAGAAAGCCCAACTACTGTGTGGGGCTGCTTCTGAGGCCTCACATTCTTAGACAAGGTCCAAGGGCTCAGCACTTCTCTAGGTCAGAGGATAAGCAAGACTGGGCGGGTAAAATGCCAGGCGCAGACGATCTAGCTCCAGGGCAGGCCAGAGGTGAGGACAGAACATGACCTCTTTGGAGTCTTTATTCCACGCTAAAGACTCATGGCCATTTTTCCATTAATATTTGCAACTATACCATAAGGTAGGGGGCAGTTTGTATATTTTATCTTATTTGTTTGTTTTCAATTTGTGCCATGTTAGAGTCACAGCATGTGGGATCTATGATTTTCCTTGCAGCATGCAGGAATTTTTAGATGCAGCATATAAACCCTTCGTTGCAGCATGTGGGATCTAGTTCCCCAACCAGGGATTGAACCCCAGCCCCTGCATTGGAAGCGCAGAATCTTAGCCACTGGACAACCAGAAGTCCCTATAATTTTAAAAAAGAGGAGAAAGAGGTTCTGGGAGGTTAAGTGATTTGCCCAAGTCACCCAGCTACAATGTGAAGGAGTCAGGCTATGAACTCACATTTACCTGCTTCCCAACCCATGCTGATCTAGCCTTTCACACTGCCTGCCAGCTAAGGGATGAGAAGGAGGAAGCTGGGAGATGACCAGGGTTGGCCTGCTACCCCCAGAGTCTGCCTCCCCAGTCAAGGCCACAACCAACGCCATGATTTCAGTGCCAGGAAACCCAACCCAGCAAGCCAGCACAGGCAGTGGAGCTGCAGGAGGGGGTGATGATGGAGGAAGGGCAGCAAACCCACACCTTGCTTCAGCCTCGGGGGCGTCTGGCCCTGAGTCCATCTCCAGCCCGGAGCTGAAGAACTCAGGGGCCGGGGCAGCCTGTGGAGAGGGAGCAGGGCCAAGGCTGGCAGGGTTCTGGACCCCGACAAACAGCAAGGGCCTGGGCTTGAGTCACATCCATGCTTCATCTCACCAACCTTCTTTTCGAAGGCCTAGTGATCAGCATTGGCCCTGGGACGGACCTCTGTGAGGCTGTGCGGTTGCCAGGGAAGCCAGAAGAAATGTCCCCACTCCTGTCCCTGACTCTGACCCCAGGGGGCAGGCTCTTCTCTCTACCGAAGCCCCCAGAAGGTCTGGGCTAGCTCAGGCCCCTTTCCCCAAACTCAAGAGCTCATGAGAGCTCCCACAGGCCAGGCCCAGAGGGCCCTCCCCACAGTGGGGGCTCACCCTGCCCCGGCCTTGGTCAGACTCCGCTCTGCTCTGCTCTTGCCAGGCATGAGTCAGCGCTGGGAGCCTGCGTGTGGCCACAGCTGGCTGGACGCTGAGGCCAGCCAGGCCAGGCCCTGGAGGTCTGCTGGGGCCCTGGGGCCTCACTAATGGGAAGAGATGGCCCCGAATGACCCATAGGATCACACAAGGGAAAGGAAAAAGGCCCAAGTAGAGAAATCTAAGCACAAAGCAAGAATCTCAAAGCTTAAAGTGGCAGAAGCAGATTCAGAGTCAGAAAAAAATCACACAACAAATACACAGGCCACCAGCCCTGATGTGGACACACACTCTTGCGTACCCCACATTCCAGATATACACCATACACACACACACACACACACACACACACACACACCCTATAGATGTCCTCACAGTGTCTGGGCGTCTGTAGCATACACCAGACATACACACGGAGGCATTCCCAGAGGGTGAGCCCACACAGGCAAATCAACCGCACACAGCAGATGCTCACATGCCTGTCTGTGGCGTATGGCTTTTGTCAAACCCAAGGAAATAAGACTCGCAACCCTCAGCACACGTGTCCAGAGAGGTTTGGAGACATGGGACCACACTCGCTCTCCCTAATGGGCAGGATGTTTGCAAGGGCTGTACTCAAGGCCAGCCTGGTGACCGGGGGTCCGGGGCATCCCATCCCACGCCCCCTCGGGGACCAGGCGGCCCCAGCAAGCCCGACTTCTGCGCCCGCCAGGAGGTCGCGGAGCCGAGCGCGGCCAGGAAGTCAGCCCGGAGTGACAGCTCCCCCACGCTGTTTGTTTATTCATGACTCATTCGTCTCCACAGACTAGCTCTTCTTTCTTTCGGGGGGAGGGGAGAGAGGAGCGGGAGGGAGGGAGGCGGGAACGAGGGAGGGGGACGGGAAGGGGGGCGAGCCAGACTCCACAATAAACAATGAGGCTGCTGAGCCGGCGGGCGGGGGAGGCGGCGCGGGCCGAGACCGGGGTAGAGGCGCCCCCACTCCACGCCCCCGCCCCGACCCGCCGCCCAGGCTCTGCACGCAGAAGCCCCTGTCCTCCCGCTCCGCCCGGTCCATCCCATCTCGGCCGGGCCAGCCCGGCCAGCCACCACCACCTCCCGGCGACCGGGCAGGAGCAGCCGTAATTGGATCCGCGCCGCCTCCTCCCAGCTCCCCGCCCCCAATCGGGGAGCCGGATAAATGCCGGGTACCTTGGCAAAACAGTCGGATCCAAACCTATTATTTGGCTAATGGGCTTCCCTCGTGCGGCTCCGCAACACCCCGCAGGCTCCCCCTCCCCCAGTTCCCAGAGCCGGTCCCCTCGCCCCTCCGCGCCCGCCGCCTCCCCGCCCCGCTCCAAGAGGGGCTCGGCCGGGGCTCCGGATAACTGGAGGAAGCGCGGGGCCGAGGCTTCAAGGGCCTCATTGTTCTGCCTCGAGGGGCACATTGAAAGTGCTCCAGGATTTGCTTCCTGTGAAAACAGGCTGGGAGGGAGGGGGGCGATGCGCGGTGGAAAGACATTATCCTCCTGGAAGCTGCCCAGACTATACTGGGAGAAAAGGCTTGTTTTGATTGTTGCTGGCTCTCTCTTTCCTTCTTTCTTTCCTCCTTTTTCTTTCTTTCTTTTTCCTTTTGGCCCTCCCCACCGTTTGCTGCCCTCCTCAGACCCAAGATGAATCTTGATGGCTGTTGAGCAAGTGGGAAAACGTGGGGCTGTTTTCTGCATAAAATAAGGCGGGTGAGAGAGGCAGCGCCAGATATAAAGTCTGATTCAGAGAAATTCTAAAGAACGCAGGGGCGATGAGGTGGGCAAATCCAAGAAGCTCATTTCCCCAGCATGCCCCTCTGAGTCACATCTTGCACCATGAGGGAAAAACACATCACACCACAATATGTCACATGCCTGCTGCAGAGGACTGGGCTTGGTGGGGGATGTACAGTCCTTCCTGAGCCTGGGTCAGCAGGGCCAGTCCCACTCAGGGCCAGGGTCAGCTGGGAGGAGGGGGGATCAACCCCACCAAGGGCTATCCGAAACCCTGCTTTTCCCCCTTTCTACCTGAACCACTTTGAACATTAATACTGGTAACAGGGAACACTCCATAACACCTACTATGTGCTGGGCTCTGTTCTTTGTGTTTTCTGTCATATTATCTCATTTAATCTTCACCACATCCATATAAAGGCAGGTGCTTTTATTATCTCTACTTCCAGAAGGGGAAGCTGAATCCAGGAAGACTTAGGAACTGCCTGATGTCACAAAGCTGGTAAGGTGGGTGCAGGTAGGGGGAGAGCAGACTGGCTCTCAAGTTCATGATCTTGGTCACTGTGTGACTCTTTTGAACCTCACACTGCTCATCAGGAAATGGAAATAATGACCCTGACCTCATGACAGGTTGAGGATGCATGAAGAAAATTCAGGCAATGAATTCAGGACCAAATTGAGTGCTAACTCCTTTCAAGACTGCCATCATTTTTATGTAAAGTAGGGACAAATAAGTAAAGTTCCTTCCTAACTCCTAGGCTTCTCAGGAGGCATTGGAGAAGCCTGGCCCTTAACAGATGCCCATGAATTTATTTTCATCTCTTTCCTTTTCCCATCACATCTCAACCAACCTAGCCAATTCTTCTTGTCTAAAACTCCCCCCAAAACTGTCCATCAGGGTAACCATAGGAGTGCCTCTCCCATATCCTCAGCCGCTACCATCCATCATGTCAAACAATGCAGAATTTTCCACAGACCGAGAATCCTGGGCTAACATGGGCCTGCCTGGACCACCGTACTTTCCATTTCAACACACTCCGCTCAGCCCCCTGCCCTGCTCCACCTGCAGGACTCCTGATCCATTTTACACTACCTCGCTTCATTTTTTCCCCCCATAGTTGCATCACCTCCTCACATACTCTAAAATTTTTCTTGCCACATTTTCTTTCTGTCCATCTCCCCTCCATCCCAGCTAGAATGTAAGCTCCCTAAGAGCAAGGAACATCCTTTTGTTCACTGATGTACCCCAGCCATTCCCATCTCATAGAAACTCAATATTTATTTGTGGAATGAATGAATGAGCCTTTCCACCAGCTATTCTCTCTTATTAAGTTCTCTTCCCCCTTTCCCACCCCTATCCTCCTCCCTCTGTTCCCCAGGAAAACTCCTACTCATCCTCCAAGTCCCTGCCTCTCTGAATCCTTGCACCATGCCTCTCATCCTGTATCCTTAGTCATGGCCCACAGTGCATCTCCTTTCCTCTCACTGCTCAGCCCTCACTCACCTTCCTTCCCAAACCTCCCCACTGGCCCTTCTGGAACTCACTTCCTTTAAAAAGTAGGTTTACTTCTTCTTATGAACACAAAAAGTATTCACAAGAGCACTTCTGTCTGTCTCTGGCCTCGTGATGGAAACCTTAGGACTCCCATGCTGAAACCTCAGTCCTCCCTGGGGGAGGCTGTTCCTGTTTTTACATCTCACTTCCTTGAGTGGCCCCCGAGGTCCCTGCACCCTCTTCACATCCTGGGGGGTATTTCCAAGATCCCATCAACCTCAGGTGGATGGAGTGCCATCCAGCCCCACCACCTCTCCTCCTCCCTTTCGACTCCACCTTCCCAGTCACCTTTATGTTCCTCCTTGCGTACCTGCCCCAGATCATGGTCTCTCTCTCCTGCCAAGGCCTGCCATCAGCCCAGTGGTATTTAGTATCTGTTTGGATGCCATCCAACACCTGGACTCTCCAGCGCCTCAGCCACCCCTTCCCAGGGACCTTCACAGGGACCGTCTCACCTATTGAAATCCAGTCCTCAATTGCATGACCCCCCCCCACCCCCACCCCAAGACCATCCCCTACAGCTGCTCCTCTTCTTCCATTTCAGCCTCAAAGTCTCTTTCCCTTTGCCCATGTTCTCCAGCTGCTCCAGTGCTTTGGTCATGTGAATGATCCTCTCACCAGCACCCTGGATTCCTCTGTATACCACTCTTCCCTTTATCTGTCCAGCCTAACACCCAGGGCCAATTCCAGTGAACTTCATGCTCAGGCTGGTGAGAACCTAAAGCAGGAATTTTGGGACCCATGTCAGTTGTAAGGTCTCCAGCCTCAGCTGAATCCTCAGTGTCACCCCCCGAAGTCCCCTGGCCTGTGTTGGCCAGCTTCCCATTCCCATTTCCCTCACAGATTCTTTGTCTGTTTGACCTTCACCTCTCTTCTCATGACCCCTGCCCACCTCAGTTCCTGGAGATGCCTCACTTCATCAAAACCATTAAGGCCTTCAAATGAGACCTGCTGCCCCGCCCCACCTCCAGTCACAACCCCCACACCCGTCATGGCCACCTCTGTCCAGACTCAGAGGGAAAGGACAGTCCCTCTTGTTTCTGACAGGCCACCCTTCCAATTGTGTGCTGGACCACCCACTCTGGACCCTCCATCAATTATTCCATCTCTCCTGGGCCTCCAGAATACCCTTCTCTTAAGACTTCCTTCTTCCACCAAACCTCCAAACGTACTCAGGGCTTTCGCATCCTACAAGGCCCTCTGCAATCCTCATTCTTCCCAGTGGGTGTTTTTTTGGTTCTTCTTTCACCAGAGACTGCTGCAATCAACACAGTTACCCACCCTCACTCATGTCCCCCTTCCTCACTTGGCCTGCATGAGGTCACTTTTTCTGCTTTCCTCCTATCATCGCTTCATGTCGCCCGCCGGCCCTTGCTTTCTCTGCCCACCCCCTAAAGGCCAGGGTCCCCAGGGAGGAGCTAGCTTCTCATGCTCAGTCTCCCTGCACCATCTCACCACTTCTGTGATCCCCACCACTGCCATATGCTCATCATTTCAAATCTACATTGCTAGTTCAGGCCTCTCTCCTGACCTTCAGTCCGTGGGTTTCCAGCTGCCTCCGGGGATTCTGTTACCCCCTTACCACTTCACACCCGGGCACCTAAGCCTCAACCTGAGATCAGCCTTGAGTCTCTAAATTTGCTCCACCCCTTGAATTCCTTGTGGCTGGGGTTGCATCACTGCTCAGCCCTGACAAGGCCAGCCTTGAGTCCACCCCCTCATCCCACGTGGCCAATCAGTCATTAGGTCCTGACAACCTGCCCTCCTAAATGTTTCTCAACTCATCCCTCTCCACAAGTCCCCGCGACCACTGCCCAAGGTCAAGCCCTCGTCCTCTCTTCCTGGGCAATTGCAGCAGTCCCTGCTGCCTCTTGCCTTGGCTCCCTCTGAGTCAACTGCCACGCTCCTGCCAGGGCCATCGTTTAAATTACAAATCCAAACAAGCTGCCCTCCAACTTAAAACACCTGCAGGATAAACTCAAACTGCTAAAGACCTGGTCCTTTCCCCAATCCCTCCCTGGTCTCCTACCTTCCTCCTCGAGCTGGGGCATGTGTAAAGCAGTAATGACTTTACACAGCTTCATGGCTGCCTGGTTTTGTTCACGCTGTTGGATCTGCTGACAGCCTCTTGCCCATTTGCAGTCTGCTTAGTTCTCTTTCTTCTTTCAAGACTCATCTCAGGTGCCTCCTCTTCCAGGAAGCCTTTGCTGACTACCCTGCTTTTATTTGAAGTTAGATGTTCTGCTCTGGGTGTAGGATTATTCTTTCAGAAATACTTGTTTAACTGGCCCTCTTTTCTATAAGTTATGGGTCTTTCTTGACACCTGTGTATCCTCAACACCCAGGCTTATATTGTCTTTCTTAGATTGAGCATCCTTTGCACTGGGGAGACAGGGCACAGTGGGTGTGAGTGGCACCACCACAACAATGTACAATCTGGGGCAAAATCTGAGCCAGATCTCCCATCTGACACTCAGTCCTGGTGTCCCCACGGTGTGTCTCACTGTCTCTCCTTTTCTTCCAGCTCTGTCCTTGGACCCAGCAGCTCCCCTCCGAGCTCTCCCTAACTCAGTCTAGTTCTCATGCCCAGAACCAGCCCAGGGTCTGGAAGAACACCCCATGGGAGTAGGAAGTGAGGTTCTACCCTTGGTTCTGCTACTGACTCCAAACGCAATCTTAGCTGGTGCCTCCCTACTTCAGGCCTCAATTTCCCTCTCATAGAGTGAAGGATAGAACAGAGGACCCATTTCAGCTCTGCATGCAGAATTCCTGGAGGCTGTGAATAAAGCTAGGACCTACAGGTCACCGAGGGACTCATGAGAAGTCTGTGCCCCCATCCACAGGAACCTTAAAGAAAGGCCACCTCTCTGCCCTCCTCGTTATACATCTTGTGCCTCACCTGCGACCACAACACACCTCTAGTTGTTAAAAATAAAAATTACCTAGAGCCACCAGATCCAGCTGGGACAACTCTCCTAACGCGAGGGAGGTGGGGACTATTTTGGTTGCAGTCACTAAACTTGAGTGTAATCCAGGAAAATCAGAGACATGACTTGGCCCATCCAAGCTGATCTGACCCCAGAGATGTAGGTCAACCCTTGTCGTGGTGGCATTTGAGGGTTTCACACCAACATCACAGAGTGAGCCACAGGGCATGCTGTGCGCTTGTTCAGCCAGGTTCGGTGGGGGATGTGCAGTGCACAGCCTACTGGAGCTATGGGGCACCTGGGAGGAAGAGGACAGCCACCTCGCCAGGGGCAATCCCCCCAAGTTGGGGGACTTGGGACATTTGGGTAAAGCTCCATAGAGGAGGCAGGATTTGAAGATGGGGTGAGGAGGAGACAGTGTCAAGAAGAGCCAAGGCATGTCTTTGATCGTGCCTCTCTCCTGCTAAAAGCCTTCCTTGGCTCCTCGCCGTCAAGTGGATGAAGTCCAGACTCCCCAGGCTGGCATGCAAAGGCCTCCCCACACTGACCCTGGGGTGACCCCTCTGCTCTGGCTTCCCTGGGGCTGCCTGTCCCGCGCACCCTCCATCACAGATCCTGGGTGTCAGCCCCCTAGACTGCCACTCACTGGTCCACAAAAGTGCCCGGTTCTCTCTCACTCCGCAGTGGCTTTGCACATTCCATTCCTGGTGCCTGAGACACTCTTCCTGCACCTCCCCAGCCCCACCTCTCTCATCTTCCTGGAAAATCCTTTCTTGTACTCTCAGGCCCACCTCTGCTGTCCCTTCCTCGTGGGCCTTCTCCAAGTTCCTAGCTGAAATCGAACAATTTGTCCTCCAGTTCTGCAGAGCAGCACTTTAGGTTCAAAACAAATACACGATGCCATGCTCCGACAGAGACGGAAATAATCCCTGCCAGCTAAGAGATGTGTTGCCACCCCACTTTCACAATGGCCCTGTCAGCTGGCTCTCACGGCCTGTGGGGTGAGAGGAGACAGAGTAACACTGGCCACAGTCAACAAGCAGGCACCGGGGACTCAGAAACCTCCGGGGACTTGTCCACATTTATGTGGTCACTCACTGGCAACACCCCATGCAAGGCTGGCTGTAGATTCTAGATTCTGGAAAAGAGACTCCCAGTTCCGACTCTGTTTGCTCAACTTTCTCCCACCCCTCCCTGTCTCCTTAGTTGATCTCCTGGCTCCTTGAGGGTGTGACCTTGTTCAGGTCTCACGGTGGCCCCTGGAGCACAGAGCTCAGTGTTTAGCACATAGCGGATCCAGTGGTTTCATGACAAAGGGATGGATTTTAGTGGTGCAGGGCAGCTGGGAGAAGGGGTCCCGGCAAGCTGTCCAGGGCTGAATGTCTGGGACAAGTGGGAGAAAGAGCAACTGGTGGACCAGGGTAGCCAGCAAAGTCAGCCAGGCCCTTGACGAAGGTGTGCAGGCAGTGGGGGCCCCTGGGGGATGTGGAGACAGGCTGCTTTGAAGCCCTCCTAGTCAGCACCCGTAGGAAAGAGCCATCACTGTAAGAGGGACCCCCAAAACAAACCGGATCCCACGCCACCCCCAGCTCAGCACCTGCCCCATGTGTGGACTCATCTTAGGAGGGGCTGCTCCCTCCCAGGATGAGAGACCTTAGAGATGGTTATCGGGGGGTCCAGGATCCTCATGTGGGCCGGGGTCCATGCTCCTGAGAAGAGGCCAGGCGTCGTGGCAGACCCCAGAGCAGGGACATAAACGGATCCCTCCCAGGGCCTTCTGGCAGCCCAGGGCTGGAAACACTTGGCTTCCTGAGAGGGAGAAAGACTGGGGAGCCGGTCCCCCTATTCCCTGGTCCTGTGAGTTCCCCAACCCGCCAGCCCCCTAGCGGGAAGGAAAAGTTGTCCCTGCTGTCTTGGCCCAGCCTTGTTCGGAGAAGCTTCCCCCGTGCAGGCAGACAGACCCCAGACTGAGCCGGGGCATCAGCGCTTCTGAAGACACGGAGAAATCTGGATTTACCGAGATAGCAGTCTGCGGGAGGAGCCAGCAGGACAGGGAGGAGGCACCTCCCAGGGCCCACTGATCCCGCGGCCTGGGCACCCAGCCATACAGGGAGCCCTTACCAGGCTCACTCCTCATGTGCTGCAAGGAGGGGCCCTCCAGGGGCCAGGAATGCAGCACACGAGACCAGGGCTCCAGCAGGGGGGCCCCATGTCCCGTTGCAGCCAAGACACCTGCCACGAGAATGTACACCAGTTCCATCAGGGGGACCCAGCACAGGCTCCGCACACCCAGTGCAGCAGCCGGCTCCTGGCCAGGCTCCCAGGAGGCCCCATTCATCTGACCCCAGGGCCCCTTCGCCACTACCTCTCAGGCTGATGTCTTTCTGGATCGCCACCTCCAGATCCTTTCACTGGCCATTCCCCCTGCTTAGAGCAGGGGGAAAATACAGAAGATCAGTTAGATCTGAGTTTCAGATTAATGATTAATGTTTGGTATCAGTATATCCTGTGCATACTTGGGACACGTTTATACTAAGCATTTATTTACTGTTTACCTGATATTTAACTGGACATCCTGTATGTTTAATTGCTGAATCCATCCCCTTCACACAGCCCCAGGTTCAGGCCCTCAACTCTTGCCTGTACTCTTTCTGATCGTCTTCCCCCTGCCTCTAACTTCTCATCCATCCTCAATTTCAGCTACCACAATGCTTCATTTTTCCAAGGTCCTTTTCTTACTATGTCACTAATGGCTTAAGCAATGTTCAGTGGGTCTGTTAAAGACTCTAAGCTCTGCAAAGGTAAGGGCCAAGTTATTTTTTTCCACCAGGCTATGCCCAGCACCTAGCACAGAGCCTGACACTTAGTTGTGCTTGCGTGCATGCATGCTTACTAAGTCACTTCAGTCGTGTCCAACTCCGTGCAACCGTATGGACTGTAGCCCACCAGGCTGCTCTGTCCATGGGATTCTCCAGGCAAGAATACTGGGGTGGGTTCCCATGACTTAGTGCTCAGTAAACATTAGTCAAAGACATGCCTGAGAAAATGAGATACAGGATAGCGTCCAAACTCCTAAGCTTGATATTCCTAAGCTTCTGTTATATGCCCCCACTCAGCTTGGCACCCTACACATAGCCCTGTAAGACTTTTTGACTTTCCGCAAACACTTCTCCTCTCCATGACTTCTTGTTGGCTATTCCTTTGGGAACACAGTACAAGCTGTCTTTCCTCTCTTACCTACCTTGTAAACTCCTCTGTATCTTTCACAGTCCTCCTTGAGTGTCTGCTCCTATCTGCAGCCTTTTCCGAGCTTTCCTGCCCCAATTCCCATAGCTTTTTCCATGTCAATCAAATATATTGGTCCCAAATGTAAATTCCCCGTGTCCTAGCTCCCCAAATACACAGCATGGGTAAAGGGCTTCCTGAGATTAGAGACAGGCTACCACTAACACAAGTACATTCATAAACATTTATGGAAAGCGATTAAAATGCCTCTCCCTTCTGTCTGCCCATTCAGCATTTTCCAAGGCCATGATCAAGCTTCACTTCCCATAGAAAAACCTTTCCCAACCACTACTTACCTCAAATGTGTGCTGCAGGATATACAGTCCTGACCTCCCATTGCAGTCAGCCTGACCTCATTGGACGCTTACTCTATACAGACGGACAGCACCCCTTCAATCATTCAACCCTCCATTAAGCAGCGTGCACTAGGTGCTGGGAACCCTCCCTCGCTGTCTGGCATTTACTGTCTGACAAGAAAGACAGACAAGCAAGCAAGAGATGGCAATGCAGAGGCTGACGGTGAATGTAAGGGGTGCCCCCAGGAGGGAGCCCTTATCCCCACTTGGGTGTGGAGAGGTTGCCAGGGAAACTACATCCAAATGGAGACCTGAAGGAAAATAGGAATTGGCAAAAGTGGTCCAGATTTCGGGAACAGCATGGGCCCAAGTCTGAAGGTGAGAAACCAGTTCAGGAAATGACTTAAAGACATATTTGTCTGAAACATAAAACAGAGAGTGGGAGAGGGTTAAGGCAGGAGAGGAAACCAGAGGCCGAGTAATGAAGGGCCTCCCACATCCCATAAGACACTGGGCTCTGACATAGAGGACAATGAGGCTTCCCAGGTGGCACTAGTAGTAAAGAGCCCACCTGCCAATATAGAAGTCATAAGAGAGACCGGTTCCATCCCTGGGTCAGGAAGATCACCTGGAGGTGGGCATGGAAACCCACTCCAGTATTCTTGCCTGGAGAATCCCATGGACAGAGAAGCGTGGCAGGCTACAGTCCATGGGGTCACAAAGAGTCGGACACAAATGAAGTGACTTAGCATGCTCACATGCATAGAGGACAATGATATTAGTTAATAATAATAGCTAACCTATATTGACCAAGTGCTATATGTCAGACTTCTGCTGTATAGTCAGTGCTCTTGACCTTGCTTTGACATGAAAGGTACTGTGATGACCACTCCCTGCTTCCATAAAAGGCAGCCAAGACTCAAAGCTACTCTACACTCCATCTAAGGTCACACACCTGGTAAGAGACAGACTCGGGGTTTCAGCTCAGGCCACGTGACCCCAGAGCTGGCAACCCAGCTGCCTTGTTACTGACAGGTTGAAATCAGGGGCTGGGGGAAGGGCCCCATTATCACACTCACAGATTTTCATCTGGACAGGACATAGCATCCCATCATTTTCTGTTTCCCCATCTGTACAATGAAGACTCTGGACAGCTCAAGTCAATGCCAAGGTGTGTAGGACCTTCTCCAAGTCCTCCCTCTGTTTCAGCTGGCCAGCCTCCAAGGAACCCAGGAGAGGGCCAGACTCCTTCAGGGCCTCGGGGACATTAGGCCTGATTCTGCATTGGTAAAGCAAAGTCATAGAACACATCCTCCATTTCATCCTCCATTTCTTGCTCTTAGCAAGCAAGTGCCCATGCACTTGCATGGCACCCCACTAGAGTTCAGGCAGGGGAGGAGGGAGAGCTGCCCAGAGGACACCAGGGTGCTAGCGCCCAGAGTGGTCCAGCCACCGGGCATTGTGATTGCACACACATGAATCCCCCACAGTCTTGGAACAGCCGAGGTCACCCTACCTGGCCTCTCCCAGAAGGAGGCAGAAGTTCTGAGATGGGGAGGAGCTGGCCCAGGTCACAGCAGGTCAGAGACCGGTTGGGTCTAGATGCAGCCAGGCCACTTCCCTGGCGGTCAGCAGTTTCCTCCATTCTCACATCGTTAGTGTTCCGACCAAAGGCTGGCCATGGTCCTCTGGTCATCGTCCGAGGCACTGCCGCTACCAGTCCAGTCATCCGGAGATAGAAATAGCAGCCTGTGTGTCTAGGTATCTACAAAGTTACAAAGTTAAAGCCCCTCAGAATTGTGAGGCTGGAGGGGGAAAAGGTGTGAAGCCAAGTGTTTCTGTGTTCAAATCCTGCTCTGCATCTCTAGCTGGGACATGCAGCAAGGGGCATAACCTCTCTGGGTCCATTTCCACATTTTGGAGTGAGAATTCTTGCTTCTTTGAATAGTTGTGAGAATGACCCTGTGGTTATGGAAGACAGCGTCCCTGTTTCAGAGCTGCATGTTGAACTGCAAGAAGGTAAGTTGCCACATGTGGAGTCTGGGGTTTGCTTCATCCCCAGCTGCTCAGATGCTCCTTGCATGCAGATTCCCTGGGGCTCTCGTTAAAAGATTCTAATTCAGTAGGTCTGGGGTGGGACCTGAGGTTATGCATTTGTAACCAATCCCCAAGTGACCCCTGTGCTGCTGGTCCATGGAGTGACATAGGTTTAACATTCCGCAGCAAACACATGGGCAAAAAAAAGGGAGAAGCAGGATGGAACCTGACAATGATGAAGCTGGGGAGCAGGGTGGAAGGAGTTCGTGCCCTCTCTACTTTTTTGGTACACGGGGAGGAGAGGGAGGGAGGGAGGAAGGGAATGGAGAATGACTACTAATGGGCACAGGTTTCTTTGGGGGATGATGGAATGTCCTAAAATTAGATTATGATGATGCTTGCACAACTCTGCAAATATACCGAAAACCAATGAGCTGTACACTTTAAATGAGTGAACTGTAAACAATGAAGCTGTTAAAAAATAAATAAAAGAACAGTAACTTCTTTATGGGTTCTTGGGAGAAGAAATGAGTGTATGTAAATGCCTAGTTCCCTGAGACGGAACAAAATTTCCCTTCCCCTAGAAATTTGGATTTTTCTCAGCCTGGAAGTATTTGAAGCGGGACCACATGTGCTTAGAGCTAAAACCAGTGAGTCCTCAGGGTTCGCTGTGAAGGAGGTAATGGGTTCCAGACAGAAAAGGGTGTTGGGAGATTCGAGGAAACTGTCAGGGACTCAGATTTTGAGACATGGAGGGACCAGAGGAACAGCCCTCTTGTCCTGAGCCTGGCTATTCCAGGCCTGGAACAAAGAATGGTCAGAACCCCACTCCACCCCCAGGGCCTGAGCCCTTCTTTATCCTGCCCTCCCCTGCATCCTACTGTTGGAATTCAGCTGAATTTAGGGTTCTGTTAGGTCTCCTATCCCTTGGGTCCCTCCCATTCCCATGTCAAGTGCTAAGGTCACCTCCTCCAAGAAGTCTTCCTTGACCTTCCATATCTGGACTTGCCTCTCCCTAAGATAAGGAACCATTTTCTCCAGCCTGAGCTGTTAGGTCATACAGGCTGACTCTGGAGGATTTGGTATACAGCTGGTTCTTACAAAGCCCCTGTAGGTGCCTGCTCTGGCACTAGGCCCAGATTCTGGCGCAGGTGAACCTGCAAAGGCTCCTCATGAGCTGGAGTCAGGAGTATCCTGGATGGAGCCCAGGGTGGAAACCTGGACGTCTGGGCCATCTTCACACAGATGACCACAGGCAACAGGCTTCCGCTCCCTAGGCCTTAGTTTTTCCATCAGTAGAATGAGGATAAAAGGCATGCCTGCTGCCCTTCCCTTAGGGCTGTAGGGAAACAAGAAGAGCCCCATCTGGGGGCCCGCCCAGTCTTCAGAAACACTCCTACCTGTGAGCTCAAGCAACTGAAGGGCAGAGAAAGGAGCCCTGGACTGGAAAGCAAGGTGGCGCAACTGTCTTCCCTGGCAGGGCCTCAGTTTCCCCTTTGTCTTAAGAGGATGAGACCTCCCTCTTGGGATCTCAGTGAGGGGAGAGGCCTGCCAGGACCCACGGAGACTAGTGGAGTCAAAGCGTTCAGCCAGGAGAGGAGAATGAAGAGAGGCAGGGAGGAAGCTTTACACATAACGTCACCTGGGGAGCCCCACAGAGCCCCATGAAGCAGGGGCGGGGCCAGAGGCAGGGGGCCATCACTCCTCAGGGGCTGAGAGCACGGACTCTGGCACTAGACTCCCTGGGTTCAAGTCCCGGCCTCACCACTTACTAGCTGGAGGACACAAGCTTTTTGTTTTACAATGAGGATAATAAGAGCACTACTTTATAGGTTGTTAAGAGGCATTATTCCATTAACATAGGTACTTTAGAACAGGGCTGAGTACCTATAAACACTACCAAGTGTTAGCTATTCCTGTAGTTCATTCATCAGGCACGGGCTTCACTGGGCACTGGGAACACAGCTCAGAATAAGGCCACAGTGACCCCACCACACAGAACCGACAGAGCAGAAGGACAGACAGACCAGACCCAAAATTCGTGAACCAGCAGATGACGACAGACCGTGATGGTGCCAGGGAGCCAACAAGCCGGGGAAGAGAGAGCGGATGTATTTTTGTGGCAATCAGGGAGGGCTTCTTTGAGGAGGTGTCATTTTGGCTGAGAACTGAAGGGCATAGAAGAACCAGGCATGAAAAGAGCGAAAGGGTGAGGGCATCTAGGCCATGGGGACAGTGTACAATGCGCAGCACACGAAGAAGGGAGCTGCGGCCAAGGAGCCGGACTGCCCCATGGCTCCTGCAAGCCAGCCCCTGCTGCCACCTGTCCGTCCTACCTGCCCCCCACCTTGCCCCTCTCATGCGAGTCTTTGCCCTCCAGACAGCTCCACATGAGCAGGTCTGACCTTGGACCTTGTGATCACTCGTTGGTCCTGGGAGCACAGGGTGGGCAGCACATGAGCCCTGGGCTCTGTGGGACACGCCAGGCGAGAGAAGGGCTGTGTCAAGAGAGGAGATTGGGGCAGGAGGCACCTGGAGCAGCCCAGACAGGCTAGCTGCATCCCTGAAGGCAGAGCCTGGGGAATTCTGATCTGGACTCCCTGTCCCCACATCAGCCTATAAGGGTGGGGAGGGAGCTCTGAGAACCACCTAGTGCAGCCTTCATGGGGTCCCAGGCGCTCCATGATGGGGTTCCAGCAGGGGCCTGCAGCACCCCCCCCCCCACGCACCTCCAGTGACGCACTCAAGTGGCTTCATCCTGAGCCTGGAATCAGCTCCTCCTGTTCTGTTCTCTGGGGCAAAGAGGCCCCATCTCCCCCTCCTGCCTCCCTCTGCTCAGAACAGCCTGACCCCACTGCCTGCCAGAGCCCTCTCCCCTAAGACAGAACCACTGGGCTCAGCCAGGGTCTCGCTGGCTTCTGGCTTCGCCTCTGTTCTGTTACTCCTCCCTTCCCGGCCAGTCCCTGGGAGCGTGGAAGCACAGGGGGCCACTTGTCTTCTGCTGTGTCCTGCTCCCCGCTCCCCAGGTCCCTGGGCCAACCTTCCTACTCTAGTGAAAGCCTCCTCTCAAGAAAGAAGCATACTTTGTGGTGATGGAAATGTTCTCTGTCTTGACTCCATCAATATCAAAGCTTTGGTTGTGACAGTATGCTATGGT
Source organism: Odocoileus virginianus (assembly GCF_023699985.2). Lineage (NCBI taxonomy): Eukaryota > Metazoa > Chordata > Mammalia > Artiodactyla > Cervidae > Odocoileus > Odocoileus virginianus. The sequence goes on from NC_069680.1 coordinate 68,159,583, forward strand.
TTTACAAGACGTTAGCAATGGGAGGAACTCGGGTAACAGGTACATAGGACATCTGTATTATTTCTTTAAGTGCATGTACATTACTATTAATTCACAATAAAAGATTTAATCAAAAGTAATTTATTAAAGAAGCATAACCGTAGAAAGTATTATTGTAATTATTATGGCTCTTCTTGGCTTTTTTCCTTGTCTTCGCTCTCCTCTTCCCCTTCCCTCAAGACGTATGGGTTTTCCAAGATGCAGATAGATCCTTAAAGTGACCAAGGGTCCACAGCCACAGATGCCTCTTAAGAGCAGCCCCAAATCCTGAGCAGTTCTAGACACTGCCCTCACTTTGTCCAGCTCAGCCTTTCTCCTCATCTGTGCCATTCCACAGATGGGGAGACTGAGGTCCTGAGGGGCGGAATGGCCTGCCTGACATCAGGCACACACAGTGTGCTTGTGGCAGGGCTGTGGTGTTTGTAAGCTGGTCTGACTCTAATGACCAAGATACATGACTAGCAGAGAGCAGGCACTCAAATCATCATACATTTTAACCTCTTGCTTGCTTTCTTCTCCCTGCCCACCCCCAACCGCCTGCCTTTCTTCATCATTCCCTTCTCTCTGCCTTTCCCCCTTATTTCTTTCCTTCCCACCTGAGTCTTAATCAAAATAAGAAAACAAATGTTCCAGTCACCTATTGGGTTAGCCGAAAAGTTCGTTTGGGTTTAGTTTGTTCAGGGTTTCCTTAAGATGCTATAGAAAACCCAAATGGACTTGTTGGCCAACCCAATAATTCTGTGAAACAAACCACCCCCAAAACTTAGTGGCTCAAATCAACAATGGCCACTTATCTTGCTCACAAATCTGCAGGTAAGACAAGACCAGGCAGGGAAGTTTCATCTCTATTCCATACTACACTAGCTAAAAGAGGATACGCAGAGGCTAGAGGATCTACTTCCCAGACGGCTCCCACCCAGAGCTGGCAAGTCGCTGCTGCTAAGGACTGGAGACATCAGTTTCTCCACACAGACACCCACATGGGCCCCTCCAGGTTGCTTGGACTTCCTCACAGCATGGTGTCTGGGGTCCTAGAGCAAGTACCCCAAGGGACAGGAAGCAGAGGTGGCTAGCTTCTAAAGGCCTGGGAACTGGCCCAGAGTTACTTCTGCAGTGTATTATTGGTCAAGAACTTCCAGAGCCAGACTCAAGGTTAGAAGCATAGATCCCATCCCTCAATGGGAGCAGTGTCAAGACACTTTGGTTTTAAAACCACCATAGAAAATGGATATACAAAAATCAGTTGTTTTTCTGTCTACTACTAATGAACAACCTGAAAATAAAATTAGAAAGACGATTCATTCACAATACCACTAAAAGAAAGAAGTATTTAGGAATAAGTTTAACAAAAGAAATTTAAAAATTGTACTCAGAAAACTATAAAATACTGTCAAGAGAAATCAAAGAAGACCTAAATAAAAGATCTAAGTAAACACTCATGAATTGGAACACTAGAAATTGTTACAATGGTGAGTTTTCCCAAATTACCATTAAAATTCCTATCAAGTCTCTATCAAAATCTCAGCAGGCTTTTTTTGTAGAAATTGATCCTAAAATGTATATGAAAATGAAAATAACCTAGAATAGCCAAAACAGTTTTTAAAACCAAGAACAAAGTTGGAGAACTCAAACTGCTAGATTTCTAATTTTACTATAAAGCTACATTATATAGTACTTTTGTACTATAAAGCTACATTTTAATATGAAGCATTATATTAAAAAGACCAAAGAATAGATCAATGCAACAGCACAAAATATCTGAAATAAACCCATGTGTGTATGATCAATTGATTTGCAACAAAGTGCCAAGACAATTCAATGAGGAAAGGATAGTCTTTCCAACAGATAATGCTGAGATACTGGATATTTGTATTCAATTTGTATACAAAAGAAATAAAAACTTAGATTCTTACCTTATACCACACACAAAATTAGCTCAAAATATTAATAGATGATAGATCTAAATATGAGGGCTAAAATTACACAACTTACCATAGAACATCTTTCAGTTCAGTTCAGTCGCTCAGTTGGGTTTGATTCTTTGCGACCCCATGGACTGCAGCACACCAGGCTTCCCTGTCCGTCACCAACTCCCAGAGCTTATTCAAACTCATGTCCATTAAGTCAGTGATGCCATCCAACCATCTCATCCTCTGTCGTCTCCTTTTCCTCCTGCCCTCAATCTTTCCCAGCATCAGGGTCTTTTCAAATGAGTCAGTTCTTCACATCAGATGGCAAGTATTGGAGTTTCAGCTTCAGCATCAATCCTTCCAATGAACACCCAGGACTGATCTCCTTTAGGATGGACTGGTTGGATCTCCTTGCAGTCCAAGGGACTCTCAAGAGTCTTCTCCAACACCACAGTTCAAAAGCATCAGTTCTTCAGCGCTCTTTATAGTCCAACTCTCACATCCATACATGACTACTGTAAAAACCATAGCTTTGACTATACAGACCTTTGTTGGCAAAGTAATATCTCTACTTTGTAATAAGCTGTCTAGGTTGGTCATAGCTTTTCTTCCAAGGAGCAAGCATCTTTTAATTTCATGGCTGCAGTCACTGTCTGCAATGATTTTGTAGCCCAAAAGATAGTCTCTCACTATTTCCATTGTTTCCCCATCTATTTGCCACGAAGTGATGGGACCGGATGCCACAATCTTAGTTTTCTGAATGCTGTGTTTTCAGCCCACTTTTTCACTCTTCTCTTTCACTTTCATCAAGAGGCTCTTTAGTTCTTCTTCACTTTCTGCAATAAGGGTGGTGTCATCCGCATATCTGAGGTTATTGATATTTCTCCCGGCAATCTTGATTCCAGCTTGTGCTTCATCTGGCCCAGCACTTCTCATGATGTACTCTGCATCTTTAGTACTTGAATTAAGCAAATATTTCTTATATATGGCACCAAAATATGATTCATGATAGAGAAAATTGGACTTTATTAAAATTTAAGACTTTTGCACTTCAAAAGACTATTAAGAAAAAGAGAAGACAAGCAACAGACTGGGAGAAAATGCTGATGAATTATATATCTAATAAAGGATGTGTATGGAAAATATATGAAGAACTTTTACAACTCAATAATAAAACAACCCAATTAAAAGAAAAAGATCTGAATAAACACTTCACCAAAGATATACAAATGACTAACAGGCCAATAAAAGAAACTCAGCATCACTCATCATTAAGGATATATTAATGCAAATTACAGATACTCTTATGGACCCAGGTGAATGGCTCTAATGAAAAGAAAGGGAATAAGTGTTGGAGAGGAAGAGAAGAAACTGAAACCTTTATAAGCTGCTGGTGAAGATATGAAATGGTGCAGCCACTTTAGAAAACAGTAGTTTCTTTAAATATTAAACATGTACTTAGCATATGACTGGGTGTTGGAGAAGACTCTTGAGAGTCCCTTGGACTGCAAGGAGATCCAACCAGCCCATCCTAAAGGAGATCAGTCCTGGGTGTTCATTGGAAGGACTGATGTTGAAGCTGAAACTCTAATACTTTGGCCACCTGATGTGAAGAACTGACTCATTTGAAAAGACCCTGATGCTAGGAAAGATTGAGGGCAGGAGGAAAAGGAGACGACAGAGGATGAGATGGTTGGATGGCATCACCGACTCAATGGACATGAGTTTGAGTAAACTCTGGGAGTTGGTGATGAACAGGGAGGCCTGGCTTGTTGCAGTCCATGGGGTAGCAGAGAGTCAGACACAACTGAGCAACTGAACTGAACTGAGGTATCTACCCAAGAGAAGTGAAAATATATACAGACATAAAGACTTATCTGCAACTGTTCAAAACAGCATTATTTGAAATTTCCCAAACTTAGAAGGGATCCTAATGTCTATAATCTGGTGAGTGAATTAATAAACCGCGGATAGTCACACACAAGAATACTACTTGGCAATAAAAGGGAAGGAAATACCAACACCCGAAACAACAGAAATGTACCCAGAAAGCATTATGCTGGGTTAAAAAAGCCAGATACAAAAAATTCCTTGTTGTGTGATTCCATTTACATGAAATTTCTAGAAAAGGCAAAACTCTAGAGGAAGAAAGTGGATCAGTAGCTTCCTAGGGCTGAGGATGGGAGTGACTGAAAGCAGGCAAGAGAGAACTTTTTGGAGTGATAGAAATGTTCTAAACTGGATTGTTGTAATGGCTGCACACTGTATAAATTTATTAAAACTCATTGAACTGTGCACTTCCAATGGATGACTTTATGGCATGTAAATTATACCTCAATAAAGCTGGTTTTTCTAAAAAGCCGTAGCAAGGCACAAGTCTGGAAGAGACTATGGGAGACTTGCAGGAGCAAGGCTGACTATACAGAGGAAAAGTGCTCTAGACTCAGTCCCCCAGAACACAGAGCGACTTGAGTCCCAGGAAGACCCTGGATCAGACTCTGAGCCCCAGGTCCCCAGACTCCCAGGCCATGGACAGCTCAGAGACCTCTTAGTAGCTTCCCTAGGGGCTCACCATTCATGTCAACAGTGCCATCGTTCAGGCTGCTGTGCCAGGGTCATTCTGGCCTCACATGCTGTCCCCCACCTTCACTGCCAGTGCTGTGTGTCCAGGACCCCAAAAAGATGTGTGACAGACCCCTGGACAAGTCTTTTCACCTCCCTGGGCCTTAGTTTCCTCATCTGCCAATGTGGTACAGCCACCTGCCTCTCTCAGCGGTAGGGGGTGGGGAAGTAGGCTATATTTAGGGGAATGGTAAGATAGTACCTGAAGAACTGGCAGGTCTCAGAGTAAGTATGGTGAGAAATTAAACCACTGAGCCTCGAGGCATCCTGCAAAATGGGAGAGAGATTTCTAAACCCAGGTCTTGCCCAGACTCTGTTCCCAATTCCCCAGTGTACAGATGTCTCAGTGAGGGAGGCAAACTCAGAGGCCCCCATCCAACCTCTATTTCATTCAAAGTCTCTTCTAGCACAGCTTAGAGGGCTGGTGGCCCGAATTGGGCTTTGACTCCTCTAGCCCTGGGGAGCTCACTACTTTTCTAGGCAACCTTTGCCTCTCTAAACAACTCCAAACGTTCAAAAAGCACTTTCTATCCTCGAGGGAGACAGGCATCTCTTATGATTTCCTCCAGCAACGTGGGGTCTGAGCACTGAGGTGTATCTGACTCTTCAGCCTCCAGCAGTTGTCTGTAAACTAAGACGCTAGGTTTGAGGTGATGCTCTAATATATGTATTTTGAAAAAGTTCCCAGATATATGCAGTGCACACACACAGACTCAGAAGCACTTTCTAGGGCAATGGGTCTCACAGTGTGATCCATGTACCAACAACATCAGCATTACTGGGAACTTTTAAGAAACGCAGATAATGGCCCCACCTCAAACCCTCTGAGACCCACAAACTCTATTTTAACCAAATCTCCAGGTTAAAATGCTTCTCCAGTGGCTCAGGGGTAAAGAATCTACCTGCCAATGCCAAGAAGCAGGAGACTGAGTTTGATTCCTGTGTCAGGAAGATCCTCCTGGAGGAGGAAATGGCAACCCACTCCTGTATTCTTGCCTGGAGAATCCCCATGGACAGAGGAGCCTGGTGGGCTATTCCGTGAAACTGCCAAGGGTCATACATGACTGAGTGACTGAGCATAATCACCAGGTTAAAACATGCAAAAGTCTGAGAACCACTGTTGTCCTAGAAAGCCTGCCTTGAAAAACAGTTTTAACCTGAGCATGGGATGGAGGGTCCTGAATGTCACCCACTGAGCCTCCCAGGCCCCCTCAGCAGCTCTTAGTTTGAAAGCTGCCAATCATGATGCTTTGGGGGGACATTTTGATTTCCCCACAAGGAAAGAAAAAAAAATTGTTCTAAAAAAACTGGACCTGAAGCTTTCCCTCTATAAGAGAGGTGATGGCAGGTGATGGCAGCCCCTCAGTCCCAGGGTGACAAGCACAATGACAAAACACCAAAGCGGCCCAGGCGGGCTGCATGTGTGCCCTACACCTGTCAGGGCCTGCCTGGCAGACCACCGGTGCCCATGGCCAGGCCGCCAAGGTGGTGGGGGGTAGCGGGTGGCCATTGTTCCCATCCAGCCTTCGGCAGCCCCAAGTAATGACACCAGGGTCTGACAGCCTCGGAGGAAGCTTTTTGTCTCACAGCCACGGCCAAAGTCCATAATTGATATGGATTGCAGGGGCTGCCACCCTCACCCTGGCTGGCAATTAGCACTCCAGTTGCCGGCTGTCAAGAACTCCTGATGCTTGGAGGCAGTGAAGTCTTGTCAGGTTGCTAGGCCCACGTGGCTCATTATGTCAGGGGCATGGGTCCCCTGCTCTCAAAAACCCCTTTGATCGCAGTGGGGTGGAGAGGACAGGTGAGCTGGCTTGTCACTCCCACTCTCTTTTCAAGAAGGTTGGCCAAGGCCACCAGTGACAGCTCCCCCATCCCTTTCCCCTCTGGAGTCCCTAAGTCCTGCACAGGGTGACTGGTGAGGAGGGTTCTGGCAGAGCTCAGGTTGAGTCAGAGCAGGGAGCAGCCATGAAGTTCAGACGGCCTGGGAGGTTGTGGCCTTGGGTATCTTCTAGCCTAGGGCTGGGGATAGTCATTCCCATGTGACAAGTCCCTTGTCAGAGACTGAAAAGGTGAACCCGATCAGAATTATTCAAACTGCTAATCACACCCATGAGTGGATCATATAAGTAATTTAAGGGATTAAGACATTTTAAAAACTTAGAATGGAATATGGGATGGAATAGAGTGAATGAAATTAGAATAGAACAGAATTCCCAAAACTCATTAAGGGTAAGTATTGTTTCCTGAAATTTTGTTCCAACTTGATGCTTTCCAATTGTGGTGCTGGAGATGACTCTTGAGAGTCCCTTGGACAGCAAGGAGATCAAAACAGTGAATCCTAAAGGAAATCAACCCTGAATATTCATTGGTAGGACTGATGCTGAATTTAAAGCTCCAATACTTTGGCCACCTGATATGAAGAGCCGACTCAAAGGAAAAGACCCTGATGCTGGAAAAGATTGAGGGCAGGAGAAGGGAGCAACAGAGAATGAGAGGGTTGGATGGCATCATCAACACAATGGACATGAATTTGACCAAATTCCAGGATATAGTGAAGGACAGAGAGGCCTGATAAGCTACAATCCATGAGGTCGCAAAGAGTCAGACATGACTTAGCTAACGAACAACAACAATGTATGTATAACGTAGATGTGTGTACTGGGGCACAATGTAAAAATTCTTTCTTATTTTGGGTAAATAAAGTTTGAAAGCTATCACAGAGGATGAACCCCTTACATTCTAGAATAGGGGCTGAATACTCCATCCGTTTCAGAGCACAGGCCCACAGGACTGAAACCACCCTCTCTCCCCCCATATGCCAAGCCTCCTGCTCCCTAGTCAGTGCGTGATGAGAACCCTGCCACCCTGCCCCTTGCAGACAAGTGTAGCTATTTTGGAAAATCCCTGTTGAGCTAAGTCAGGTTCGATGGGGTCCAATAAAGTCTTTATATTTTGTCTTTTTGCTATTAAATCATATTTTATTTAAAAGGCTAAAGCCCCACCAATCACCACTAAAGCAGCCTGCCCCATGCTGGCTAGACCTGTATCTACCAACCTCCACCCGCTGAAATATGCAGATGCCCCCCTACATACACAGAGGGAGGAAATACCGGAGCTTATGACTATTATATTGTATCTGTCTTAAAAGCCAGCCCCTCTTTGCAGACACAGACACTCCCCAGCTCACATTTATCAGTTTTATTCCTTTAATGATTCAAACTTGTGCTGTGATGTGCCACTCGGAACGGAGGGTTTTATGGATTTAACAGTTTTATTAATTTAAGAGGTTTCCACTGAGCGCCAGAATGGCTCAGTGTGACAAAGAAGGTATCATAAATGAATTGATTTGTCACGTATCAGAATGCGATCCAGCAGTGATTTCATTATTGGAGTTATTTTCCTCCAATTATCTGCAAACTTAAAATGCTAAAGAGCAGCCCCCTCACCCCCACCCCCAGCAGCAGCCAGCCTGGATCATTTGAGCAGGAAATAAATGCAAATCGATGGCCCAAATTTGCCACCGTGTGTGGAGGCCGCCCATGCCTCCCTCCTCCCCTCAGCACTACCGCCTGAGAAAACGAAGCCTGGGGACACAGAGGGTCTGCTCGAGGAGGCCTGGGGTCAGAGGTCAGCTGCAACCCCACGTGCTGTGTCCAGGAGACCAGGTCTCTCATCAGCAGGCCCCAGGGCTGGAGGAGCCTATGCATCCGTTCCTGAGTGCAGTGGGCAGACAAGGCCAGGAGAAAGGTTTCTGGTCACTGCCTCTGCTGGCTGTCCAGGCCTTTGGACTTGGGTGGGCGCACGCTGAATGAGCACTGAACAAGGAGCCTGGCTAGGTGGGGTTCTAGACCTGGCTCTGCCCACAGTTCACGCCATGGCCTAGGCAGCTCCAGACGCTACTAAACTCTCCACCGTGTCCCAGAGGTACCCACTGTCACATCAGGACTGCCATATGCTCTTTCTTCTCAGCCTGGAAGACACCTGCCCTGCCCCACCCCAACCCCGCCTCGGGCCAGCTGCTTCCCATCTCCAGCGTCCTCAAGTCCAGGCCAGGCGCCCACAGAGCCCTGAGCCCCCGGCTCTGAGCCCTTCCCCAGCAGCCTTACTCTGGTCCCCTGAGTTCTCGGTCCACACCCCATCCCTAAGACTTCTGCTCCTAGGACTCGATTTCGTCGTCCCCTGATGGCAGGAGGGCAGATGAGTCCTGGGGCAGGACTGACCCCCCTGACTCCACAAGGGCCCCTAGACCCTTACTCACTGTGCGTGATTTCGCTTTGTTTATTCTGTAAACAGCCACCACATGTCAGATACTCCTCAGGGTCCAGAGAGAGAAAGTGATGAGTCAAACAGCCCCTCGTCTGGGAAGGGAGATAGGACATGGGACCAGAGCAAAACGTGCTGAGTGTCTCCTCTGGGCCTCTCCTCTAAGAAATTCAGACAGGGAGCGGCAAGAGAGCTCGGCTCCTCCAGGCTCAGCCTCCTGCAAGGGGTGCGCCTCCAGTCTCCAACTCTCCCTGAACAATAGGGGCCACCTGGGCTGGCATGGGGCCCAGACGGGAAGGGGACGGTTGGCCTCAAAGTGACAGAGTGAAGGGCAATGGGGAAGACCACCCCAGAACCCTCAAAGGCACACCGGCTCCTACCTTCTTCCCTGGCTACACAGACCTGATCCTGCACCTACCCACTCAGTTATAAGGGGAAGGGAAGGGCAAGAACCACCTACGAGACACGCCTCCTAAGCCCCCGGAACATACCTGGGCCTTTCTCATTTCTCCTGACGAGATTTTTACGGGTGAAGAAAGGAAGACCCTGAAAGATGCAGTGACCTCCCAATCCAGGCCAGGTCTGAAGGGGCGACTCCACAGCTCTCCCGAGGGGCAGTCTCCCTGCCCCTCCACGCCCGCTCTGCTCACAGACCCTTGCCCCTCTGCCCAGGGATGTCCCCAGAGGCTGCAGGAAAAGCAGAGACGGAGGAGTGGGGGAGTGGTCCCCCTGGGAGGCACGGGGGCTCTAGATCAGATCCGCTCGGCCGCTCGCTCGCTGCGTGCGTACCGCTAAGGGGATGACCACCCTCTCTTCAGCTGGCCACTGGGCAGTGGCTGCTGCCGGGACGGCGGGTTCCTGGGCAAGGAGGGAGAAGTTCTCTGGTAGACTGTACAGTGTTGTGCTCATAAGAACCAGGGCGACTATGGGGTCCACAGACCAGGGTGGCTGGAAGGAGCTCTTGTTCCGTGTCACCAAAGGGCACCCTGGAAGAAACCGGAGCTAGCTCAGGGCCTGCTAGCCCCACACAAGCCCCACAGAGAAGGCCTGGACAAAGCTACCATGTTGCCTGGGAAGCAGCTGGAGGTCACTGGGCTAAACGCCCCCTGCAGTGGGAGTCAGGGCCCAGAGAGATCCAGAACCCTGGGATTCCCGAGGGCCTCCGCAGTGCCCCTCCTCCCTGATAAGAGCCCCTCCAGAGAGGTCAGCTGCCCAGGTCTCAACAAGCACCTCACATGACGGGGTGCTCACCACTGCACAGGCAGTCCATCTCCCTTCCTCCTGCTCAGGTAGAAAGGTCTCTACACACGAACATATGACTGGAAATCCAGTCACGCTCCACAAAACACACATACATGTTTACTCCCAGACACACACAGGCACACTCACAGATGAGGTTTTTTTAAACTTTGAAGTTTTTTTTTAATGCACATAAAGATCATTCCAGAAACAAAACAGGTACTGACTTATTAGAGATGAAGCACTGTATAAAGAAGCCCCCTTCCCACTTAGTAAATAGGAATATAGTATAAACAGACATGAAAGAAGTGAACATCTTAGGACTAAATGCAAACCCTAACACACACACAATTTAACAACACATCCCCATACAATGTGCACACCAGTCAGGCCCCAGTGTGCACCCAGATCGCTCATGCACACCCCACCTCTGCCTGCCCACTCTGGTTCAGGGATGCTTGAGACTCTATCAGGCTGTGGGCAGCACCTGATGGATGAGCTGACGCTGTTGAAACACAGGGGAAATGACCAGACTCAAGGTGAAGCGTGATTTCTCTCTTCTAGCTCAAGTACTTCATTACTTCCATGACCTCCGATGGCTAATAAAGGTGTCTAATTTGTGTGGCACTAAAATAGCCTTCTAATGTGCACCAGGACTATCTCCTAAAATTAATGCTATGACAAGTAATGAGGGTCTCCATTAGCTAATATCTGCAGGTGGAAATTCTCATCTTCCCAAAGTGGGCTGATGTCTCTGAAAGCCCCCCTTCGGGAGCCTGCCTTTCCAGGCTCCAGACACAGAACAGATTGGAAGGCACTAGACCTTGTCACCAGGCTACCACAGGCAAACAACTGTCAGCTAGTTGCTCAGGATAACAACTAGGCATGGAAGGACAGGCAGGAGGGACCAAGTGTCCCTGAGCTAACCTGGCAGACGACACAAGTGTCTCCACAAGGGAGCCCATATTGGGTACTATGGTGTTCCCAGCAGGTTATAACTCACTCTGCCCAGGGGAAGTCCATGAAGGCTTCTCAGAGGAGGTGGTAATTCAACATCATGCTTGTTCCACCTGGTATTTGTATGAACAAGATTGGTAAACTGAATAGGGATGTGATGGAAGCCTCATTTGTTGCATTCTTTGATGGTGGTATTAATTTCTGGTATTCCTCTCGAGGGGCTTCCCTGATAGCTCAGTTGGTAAAGAATCTGCCTGCAATGCAGGAGATCCTGTTTCTATTCCTGGGTCAGGAATATCCCCTGGAGAAGGGATAGGCTACCCACTCAAGTATTCTTGGGCTTCCCTTGTGGCTTAGCTGGTAAAGAATCCACCTGCAATGCGGAAACCTGAGTTCAATCCCTGTGTTGGGAAGATCTCCCGGAGAAGGGAAAGGCTGCCAATTCCAGTATTCTGGCCTGGAGAATTCCATGAACTGTATCATCCATGGGGTCACAGTCAGACACAACTAAGCGATTTTCACTTTATTCCTCGCAAGATTTATCATTGGATCTAAGATTTGGGGCACAATATCACTGACTGTGCGGATTATAACAAACTGTGGAAAATTCTTAAAGATATGGGAATACCACACCACCTTACCTGCCTCCTCAGAAACCTGTATGCAGGTCAAGAAGCAACAGTTAGAACCGAACATGGAACAAGAGACTGGTTCAAAATTGGGAAAGGAGCCTGTCAAGGCTGTATATTGTCACCCTGCTTATTTAACTTATGTGCAGAGTACATCATGTAAAATGCCAGGCTGGATGAATCACAAGCTGGAATCAAGATTGCCTGGAGAAATATCAGTTACCTCAGATATACAGATGACACCTCCCTTATGGCAGAAAGTGAAGAAGAACTAAAAATCCTCTTGATGAAGGTGGAAGAGAAGAGTGAAAAAGCTGGCTTAAAACTCAGCATTCAAAAAACTAAGATCATGACATCCAATTCCAGCACTTTATGGCATATCGATGGGCAAACAATGGAAACAATGACAGACTTTATTTTCTTGGGCTCCAAAATCACTGCAGGCAGTGACTGAAGCCATGAAATTAAAGGATGCTTGCTCCTTGGGAGGAAAGCTATGACAAACATAGACAGTGTATTAAAAAGCAGAGCTATTACTTTGCCAACAAAGGCCCGTATAATCAAAGCTATGCTTTTCCAGTAGTCATGTATAGATATGAGAGTTGGACCATAAAGAAGGTTGAGCACTGAAGAGCTGAGGCTTTTGAACTGTGGTGTTGGAGAAGACTCTTGAGAGTCCCTTGGACTGCAAGGAGATCAAACAAGTCAATCCTAAAGGAAATCAACGCTGAATATTCATTGGAAGGACTGATGATAAAGCTGAAGCTCCGATATTTTGGCCATCAGATGTGAGGAGCTGACTCATCAGAAAAGACCCTGATGCTGGGGAAAATAGAAGGCAGGAGAAGAAGGAGATGACAGAGGATGAGATAGTTGGATGGCATCACCAACTCAATGGACATGAGTCTGAGCCAGCCCTGGGAAATGGTGAAGCATAGGGAAGCCTGGTATGCTGCAGTCCATGGGGGCACAAAGAGTCATATGCAACTGAGCGATTGAAGAACAACAAAATCACTATTACAGAAACGCAAATCAAAATTACAATGAGGTATCACCTCACACCAGTCAGAATGGTGATCCTCAAAAAGTCTACAAGTAATAAGTGCTAGAGAGGGTGTGGAGAAAAAGGAACCCTCCTACACTCTTGGTGGGAATGTGGGAATGTATATTGGTGCAACCACTATGGAAAACAGTATGGAGTTTCCTTTAAAAACTAAAAATAGAGCTACCATATGATCCAGCAATCCACTCCTGGGCAAATATCTGTAGAAAACTCTAATTTGAAAAGATACATGCACCCCAATGTTCATAGCAGCACTATTTACAATAGTAAAAACATGGAAGCAACCTAAATGTCCATCAACTGATAAATGAATAAAGAAGATGTAGTACACACATACAATGGAATGTTACTCAGCCATAAAAAAGGATGAAATAATGCCATTTGCAGCAACATGGATGGATATAGAGATTATCACATTAAGTGAAGTAAGCCAGACAGAGAAAGACAAACACCACGTGATATCACTTATATGTGGATTCTGAAAAAAAAATGACACAATTGAACTTACTTACAAAACAGAAATAGACTCACAGACATAGAAAACAAGCTCAAGGTTACCAAAGGGGATAATGGGAGCAGGGCGGCTTGGGCAGTGGGGTGGGGAGATAATTTGGGGTTCGGGATTAACAGATATGCACTGTATACTGTATAGCACAGGGAGCTATACTCAATATTTTATCAAGTCAAGTGTGCGTGTGCTTCATCATGTCCAACTCTTTCATGACCCCATGGACTGTTGCCCACCAGGCTCCTCTGTCCTTGGGATTCTCCAGGCAAAAACATACTGAAGTGGGTTGTCATTTCCTCCTCTCAGGGATCTTCTTGACCCAGGGATCAAACACACATTTCCTGTGTCTCCCGAATTGACAGGAAGATTCTTTACCACTACACAACGTGGGAAGCCCAAATATCTTATAATAACCTATAATGGCAAAGCATCTGAAAAGAATATATATGTATGAGAGTGTGTGTGTGTTTCCACATTACAGGGGATGAGATTATTGGATAGCATCAGCGACTCAACAGACATGAACTTGGGCAAACTCTGGGAGACAGTGAGAGACAGGGAGAACTAGCATGCTGAGCCCTTTGGGTCACAAAGAGTCGGACAAGACTTAGTGGCTAAACAACAACAGTGTGTGTGTGTATACCTGAATCACTTTGCTATACGCTTGAAACTGACACTGTAAATTAACTATACTTCAATTAAAAAAAAAGATTTGAAGCACAGCAAAGCCTTCCAAGCCGGAACACTTTCCTCACCACCATGTATAGATACATAGTACTTGTCACAAGCTCTCACTACCTCCTACCAGACTTAGAAGAGCAATGCCTGAAAGATGCTGAACTAGCAAGAACCAGTCAGGTGTCTTCCTTCCCCCTTCTCCCTGACCTCCACCGTGAACACTCTCCCTTCCTACTTGCCTGTTCCTCCTTCCTTCCTTCAGTCTCAGCTCAGATGTCACTTCCTCCAGGAAGCCTTCCTTGGATGAGATGCTTCTGCAGAATGCCTCCCTATACCAGTACCTTTCCTATGAGATTTTCTAATCTGACTATTTATCTGCCTGCCTACCAGACCATGAGCTGTGTGAGGGCAGGGTCAAGCCTTCCTCTCATCTCCCACACCCACAATGGTTGTACATAACTCACCAGATGCCTGTGTAACCTTATCTCCATTATCCTATGTGATTTTCCAACTGTTTTGGGGGCAGAAAAATTATTATTGAGATGCCCATTTCACAGAAGGGAAGACAGAGGTCCTCAAAAGGGGAAGCAGCTGCCCAGTATCACATGTCAGCAGCCACTGACAACTGGAGGGCTGGAACAGGGACGTCTTCCTCAATGCCAAGTTTGGTTCTTTCCTGGGGCTCCTGGTACCCCTTGAGTCAAGGGCTGGGTTTGACACAAATGGTTTTGCAGAGGAACTGATTCATCTCAAATTATTACATTATCTGAACAAATGAAAAGCTTAGGTGCCCAGACTTTCCCTGCCTAGCCCTGCTCTGGAGATGGTGACCCCTCCTGTCTAGCTGTGAACCCAGCCAGGGATCTCACCGGACACCCTGCAGAAAGAATCTTGGTCCCTTCACCAACACAGGTTGCTCTCTTGCTCCCCAAGGCCAGCTCTCCACCAGTCTGTTTGTCTCCTGTTTGTGTATGACAGTTTCAATCAATACCTGCCCATTCCAAACACGCCTATCACACACACACACAAGGCTCCCCTGCATGAGGCCTTCCGCTCTGGGGAACTTCAGGGCTGCTTATCTGAGCTCAGCAAATCCAGTCCTGAATCCCCCTTCCTGTGTAGACGCCAACCCGGTGGCCAGCGGTATTTCCCAGAATGTCCACACCGCATGACCGGTGGCATGGCCCCACAGTTCTGCTTCCTCTTAGAAATCCCAAGGCACGGGGGGACTGAGAGGGTGGGAGCACCTCCAGAAAAGTCTTTGGCCATGGGTGTCCTGGAGCACCCCTCCTGTGTGGTCGGTGGCATGAACTCTCAATCAGCCTTTAGTCCCCAGCCTAGCACTCACTTCTTCCAGGAAGTCTTCGCTGATTACTACCTTGCCTCCCAGTCAGAGAAGACTTCTAGTTCAGTGACAGGACTCAGAGTTTGTGTCCGCAGTGGCCAGGCACAAAAGGCTCCATTAGACAAGCTCAGGGATTCGGACTTCTCTTGAGGGCCATAGAAGCCTCTGAGGAATTGTAAGCAAAGAGTGAGTATTAGCTCAGTTGTGCCTTAGGAAGACCCCTCAGTCTGAAAGGTAGAAAAGCAGCTGGAGGGAAGAAGTTCCCAGGTAGAGAGAAGCAGCCAGAGATGATGGCAGCGACCCGGCAGGCCAGATGGCAGTAGGGAAGGGACAGTGGCGTGGGAGGGAAGCAGGCAGAAGCAAGGGCGGAGGAGGCAGGACCCCCCAGCGGCTGACAAGATGAGGGTAGCTGGGTGCCAGGAAGAGTCCAAGTGGCCCCACAGGATCTCACCTGGGGGACTTGGAGTAGGGCATCGCTAAGCTGGCACACGCAGGGCAAGGTGAGAACTCCCTGAGGTGGCACTGAAAACTGCGTGGAAATCAGGCCATCCTGCTCAAACAGTATTTTCTTGAATTTTGTTAAAGATTTCCACTGTCTGCAAAGCTGAGCCAGGAATTCCCAAGTCAGCTTCCAGAGCCCCTGTCCCCCCAGGTCCCTCTGATGACAGCCCCAAATTTCACCTGACTCTAGGTCCCGGCTTCCCTCATCCTTCAGGATGGAGGCTGACTTCCCTTCTCCTCCTGCCTTTCCCCAGCCCGCTGTGGGTTCTGAGCTGCCAAGGTAACCAGGTTCCTTCTCATTCAGGGGTCCTCTCAGCTGTGCGGTCAGCCGCCTGCGAGGAACACCACATCCATCTCCCTGACCCAGAGAGAAGAGGGCCAGCTCGGGGTGGAGACAGAGAGGGACCCCCCAGGTCTCCAGGCAGCTGGTCCAGGGTTCTCTTTGCAGCTGCATCCTTGTGGGTAACATGGTGGCTAAGAAGGAACTTCAAGCCTGGCTTTGTGACTTATGGATGGTGCTGTGAGTGATTTAACTCTCTGTGCCTCAGTGTCCTCATCCCTGAGTGGGGGATGTGAGCAGTAGTTGCTACCCCACTGTTGGGTGTTAGGATCAAATGAGTGGCTCCAGGAAACTGCTCAGCCTGGCACCTGGCCTGCGGCGGGTGTTCAGGGAATTGCAACAAGGACTGCTGTTAAAATGTTTGTGGTGCTCGGGGTCCCTCCCTGGCCTGGGTCAGGGGAAAAGGCAGGGGCAACCCAGCCCACATTCAAGGGCAGGGCGACGAGGCTCAACTTGTGAGGGAAGGACAGTCAAAAAGCAATGGGCATAATTTTAAAGCCGTGCCTTTGGCACCCATATGTGATGAAATTTGATTTAGCTGTCATTAGCTGTGGTGGCAGCTAGATGAGGGTGCAAGCTGGCCTCTTTTGAAGTTCTTTCTAAAGATATTTATTTATTTATTTTGGCTGTCCTGGGTCTTTGTTACTGCGCTTGAGCTTTCTCCAGGTGCAGAGAGTGGGGACTACTCTTCCTCGAAATGTGTGGGCTTTTCATTGTGGTGGCTTCTCTTGTTGTAGAGCACGTGCTCTCGGGCGTGTGAGCTCAGTAGTTGTGGCACATGCACTTAGCTTTTTTTTTTAAATTAAAAAGCTTTTTATTTTTAATTGGAGCATATTACCTATGTTGTGCTAGTTTCTGCTGTACAATAAAGTCGATCAGCTTATATGTATACGTATATCCCCTCCCTCCCACTCACCCTCCCATCCCACCCCTCGAGGTCATCGGAAAGCATGGAGGTGAGCCTGAAGTCATTGCTCTTAAGTACTCTCATGGTGCACCCAGGCGATGTGGCTGAAATCACCCAGGCGATGTGGCTGAAATCACACCGCTCTCTCTCCAAGGGTAGAAGCAGGAGCCTCTGTTAATCCAACACTGCTGTGCCCAGACCTCCAGGGAAACAAATCTGCCTCCTCCAGGCCTGCTGTGGGCCGCCCCCACTGTCTGCTGGCCTGTCCCCCACCCTGAGTCTGAGAGGCGGCCTTTCCCGCCCAGCTGCCCAGGGTTGGTAAAGAATGGCGCACTCCCCATTCAAGGGTGCTCGCTGGCCCTTATCGTGGGAGAGTGCTGTCTGCAGCGCTCAGCTGCAGATCCTGCTCGCCCACCCGGTCAGCACTCTGCAGAGTGCAGTGAAGGGGGGAGGCTCCCCACGTGCCCAGCAAGAGGCAGACCCTGTGCTTGACAAGTTCTCTACATGGCCTAGCAGCAGCAGAATGAAATCAGAAGGAAAGGAAGGAGGTGGACCTGGCGCTGAGTGTTCATACCGGGCTTCCACAGAGGGATCTAAGAGGAAGAGAGTTGGTGGCCTCGGTCATAAAAGCGACTGATTGTCCTGGGACCCATTGTGCCTGCCGAGGTCAGCAGAGTGGCCTTGGCTGGCCCTGCTTCCTGGAGGAAGGGTGCCCTCAGAGATTCAGTTCACCAAGGTTCAATTAACTAATAAGCTGTGCTAGGGTGGAAGGAGGCTGGCAGAGGTTTTCCAACTATAAGAGAGAAAAGAAAGCTTTGGGGGCCTTAAGGGACCAGACCTGACCCTTGCCCATGGGAGGAAGATGGAGCTAGAGAAAACTACACCTTGGCTTTCATCTCAGATGAAGCTGAGTTTAAACAAAGTTCAGGGGCAAGTCCTTTCCCCTCGCCAAGGCTGCTTCCTCTTCTGTTAAACACAAATGACAACCCCACTAACAGAGAGCCAGCTATGTTCCAGGCACTTTGCTACCAATCTTATGGGCATGAATTCATTTTATCAGAGCCATAATCCTAGGAGGTAGCTACTACTACTATTATCAGCATTTGACAGATGAGGAAACTCAGACCCATAAGATGAAATGACTTTTCACAGGTCCCACTCTGAGTTACACACCAAGATTCAAACGCGGGCCACCTGCACGTACCTAAACCCTTGGCCACTCCCCTTTTCTTCCTCTTGTCACGAAATACACTAACAACAGTGAACTAGCAACACAGATTTATGGGCTGAAACAGTGACAGAACTTCCAACTGATGAACTCCTTTAGTCCTCACAATAACCCTAAATGAAATGGGTCCCAGTATAACCTCCATTTACAGATGAGGAAGCTGAGAAACGGAGGCTCATGGGTGACAGAGATGGGAGTGGAGCCCAGGCAGTCTGGCTCAAAGGTCCTTATCTTGACCCTCTGCAAAGGCATGAAAGGGCCTCACCAGTGCCTAGCACATGGCACAGAGCAGGCTCAGCGAAGGGGCCTTTCTACCCTGGAGCAGCCCTTCCTATGCATGCAAGCATGCATGTAAGTCGCTTCAGTCATTTCCGACTCTTTGCAACCCTATGGACTGTAGCCCGCCAGGTTTCTCCATCCATGGCATTCTCCAGACAGGAGTACTGGAATGGGTTGCCATGCCCTCCTCCAGGGATCTTTCCCGACCCAGGGATCGAACCTGTGTCTCTTATGTCTCCTGCATTGTCAGGCAGGTTCTTTACCACTAGGCCATCTGGGAAGCCCAAAAAGGAAACCAAATGCAGTGAATACTGGGGGATGCTCCCCCTATGCAAAATGCAAGCCAGACTTTGGAAGGGTTCAGAGAAGATCCCAGCAGCTCCAGGTCTCCTGGGGCTCCCAGCCTGAGTGTGGCATTAGACAGACTCAGAAATGCCTCTGGTGGGACTTCCCTGGTGGGCCAGTGGTTAAGAGTCTGCTTTTCCACTACAGGAGGCACAGGTTCCATCCCTGGTCAGGAAACTAAGATCCTGCATGCTGTGCAGCATAGCTGAAAAAAAAAAAGAAATGGCTCTGGTTCAAAGAAGACAGAGCTAAAGCCAGGTCAAGGGCCCCAATGTGCAGGGGCTTCTTAGCAGAGGTGGTGAAGCTGTGTCTTAGGAAGGGAGAGCAGCGCAATTCTGGTGAGACACTGGACCTGAGTGAGAGCTGGGGGTAGAGGCTATCAGACAAGGCCAAGGCAGCAGACAGACAACAGGAAGGACCGTCAGGATCTCCCTCTCCAAAAAGTCCCACAGTGCCCAGCCAGGGTTGTGGGTCACAGGGGGCAGCCAGCAGGTGGACAGTTCGGGAAAGTAACAGGAAGAGTGGGCAGCTCCACTCCAGTCTGTTGCTCAGGCTTGGGCAAGCCCCCTGCCCCCACCAGGCCAGAAATTCTAGACCTGACTCCTGAGGGGCCCCACCCTCCTCCAGCCCCCCGGCACCCCACTCCTTAAACCATCACCCCAGATCATTGAACTGGAGGTCTCTAACGCTGACACTCCCTTGGAGAGCATTTATCTGGAAAGTCATAAAATCACACTGCGCATGGTAATTAACGATTAGCGATGTTTATCCCTCAGCTGGCTCTGGCCTGTGGGAGTCTGCTGTGGGGACAGAGGCCAACTTCCCTCCCTAGAGTGGAGGTGGGTGGCTGCGGTTGCCCGGTTCTTGCCATCAGAGCTGTGCCAACAGTGGAGGTAAAGGCCAACCTGTGCAGCCCCTCACTGGGGGTCGTGTTGGCTCACCAAGCCATCTTCTCAACAAAGCCACCCAGGGCTGGCTCCTAACACCTAACCATTCCTACTCTATGCCTTTATCTGTGAGGTGCCACTCACCAAGAATACCACCAAGGCACCACCACCTCCAGGAAGCCATCCCTGACCACTCTGGTACAGAGCTGCTCCACTGCAGGCCATCAGGACTCTCACCCCCTCTGGTCTTCACCCAGATGTATGTATCCTGTGGCTGCACCTTGATCACTCAGACAAACCAGATGTTCCCAGAGGGTACGGATCCGACCCAATCTCCGCTCCTCCACTCCCCCACACCTAGCCCTGGACCATACACCCAACAGGTCTTCGAAAATGCGCCATAACACCAAAGTATTAAAGCTGCAAGAGAACACGCTCCTCGCCCCTACATAATGCTCTGTGTCTATGGACATGAGCACGCGGCTCTGGGGAACAGGCCCAGACTCCTAAAATCGACTTGGAGCCCAGACGAGGCCAAGGCCCAGTGCACAGCAGCTTGGGAGCTGGAGACCTGGGCCAGGCGTTAGAGCTTCCTTGGCATCTGACAGCAATTTGAGTGACAGACTGACACTCAAACCGAGGTCTTCGGGCACCTGGACTTGGCTCCCCAGGAAGTGTGGTGGCCCACTGGGAGCCACCTGGAGAAGTCTGGACACGATCCTGGGCTGCAGGGTGTGGGCTGGCTCTACCCCAACTTTCTATGTCATCCCAGGCATGTCCCCAGTCCCCTGGACCTCAAGGTGAAGATGACGAACAGAGTACAAATCTGGAGGTGCACAGGCAAGCCTGAGTAGGGCAGCCAGGCCAAAGCAACCCTCTAACCTAAAGCCAGAAGATGTGGGCGGGAGAGGGTTCTGCGGCTGAGTGGGCTTCTTGTTCCTCCTTGGACACAGACACCAGCGCATGAACTGCCCCTCCTCATCCAGCCTGCCCGCCTCCCGGCAGGTAGCAGCTACCCAGGGCATTCTCAGGGCGGCTGTGAACGCCAGGCCCCCGGGGCCGGCCCTCACCCACCCAGGCCCGTTGCTTCTGTGGTCTGAGCCACCTCCCAGGGCAGCAGCCAGCACCCACCCACCCACCCCACTGAGCCTCCCCTGGTGGCCTGTGAGTCACTGGGGTCCGAGCGTCAGGTCAGCTAGTTCAGCCCGGCCCAAAGCCCTGCCCCGAGGTGCTCTGCGGGGATGAAAAGGGCCCAGGACTCAGAAAAGCAGCATCACTGGTCTTGGAGATCAAGAGCCCATCACATGTTAAAGGCACAGACAAGGCTTTCAGGAGAAAATGAGACAAGGATCTTAAACACCCTACGTATATGCAAGTGTGTGTGCAAGTGTTTTATGAACACAGAGACGTGTGGAAAGACACAGGTCAAGTCATGAGCATTGCTTGCTTTGGGAAGTGGGGCTAGTGGTAAAGAACCTGCCTGCCAATGCTGGAGACATAAGAGGCACAGGTTCGATCCCTGGGTCGGGAAGAGCCTCTGGAGGAGGGCATGGCAGCCCACTCCAGTATTCTTGTCTGGAGAATCCCATGGACAGAGGAGCGTGGCAGGCTACAGTCCATGGGGTCACAAAGAGTCGGACACGACTAAAGAGACTTAGCACGCACGGACACCCTAGAAAGTGAGAGTTGAGGGTGGTGGCTGTTGGCAACTGCTTTATATCGCTCTACACTCTCCACTGATCAGAGTGAGTATGCATTTCTCTTGAAATTAAATCAATTATTTAAATAAAGTAGCATTAGGGAAAGAAAGCTGTTTAACCCAGCATTTCCCAAACTTTTTTGATGATGAATTGTTGTTTTGTATAACGCCTAGAAGCATCCACGAGAACTGGGGATGTGCACAAAATATACTCTGGGGAAAGATAAACTTGTCTAGTTTTGAATATATAAAACCATGGTTGTTTTTGACTCTGGAAACCAGGAAGAGGAAGGGATTTGCAGAATCCAGACACCACATCAATATCAGAGATAGACCAGAGCCCACAGCTCCCTAAATGCCAGTTCAGATGCTACTGCTCTGCCCCATTCCCTCTCTGAGCTGGGATGAGCTGCAGGCAGGGGTCGTGAAGAGGGTGCAGTGTCACAGGGGAAATGCCTGGTGCAGAGAGAGTGACGGGGCACAGAGAAATAGGGCAGGGACAGTGCTGGGGGCAGGCGGCATAAGCCCTCCTGGGAAGAACTGGAAACCAGGCATCCCCACACGGCCACAACATTCTGCAGTCAAGCATCAGATCCCAGCTCTGGCCCCTTCCAGCTGCACAACCTGGCAAGTTGCTGAATTTCTCTGGGCATGAAAGAGGGGCCAGATGGGATTGTCCCTAAGGTCCCCTCCAGTCTGAAATTTCAGGATTCTGGGCTTCACAATGATCACTGCAGGTATGACCCTACAAATTATCACCTCCGCTTTATAGCTGATAGAACTGAGGCTCAGAATGAGTAATTGACTTCTTCAAGGTCAGCAGAGAAAAACCGAGTCCAAGTTAGCCATTGTGCCACCAGGCGTCCTACAGGGAGTGCTCTGCTCTGTGGCCTTGAGAATTGCTACTTGTGCCTGAGCCAGACCAGGAGTCAGACCATCTGGGTTTTTAGGACTGGCTCCATCTCTCACTAGCTGTAGGGTTTGGACAGGTCAAGTAGCCACTAGAAACCTCAGTTTATTCATATGCAATTGGGAATAAGCCCTCACTGGTTACATGGCACAGTCCATCATGTCAAATTCACCATGGAGCCCAGCACACTTCGGTCTCTGGAAAATGGGAGCTATTGTTACTCTAACTCTATAAATTATTCCAGAGTTGAGGGGGAAAGGAGAGGTAGGCATTGAACTCCAGGTGCACTGGCCTGGGGATCGGCAAATCTGTATGTCCCAGGCAGATCCCAGGGCTGTCTTCTACAGACCAAGTCAGCTTTCAGGACAGCAGCCAGCTTGCTGCCCCAGGCTCCCAGCTCCATCCTCCATTTCCCCTTGTGTTACAGGAGGAGCTGGACTAGGTGACCTCTGGGAACACACGGATCTATCATCTGGACAGAAGATCTCTGGCTCCACAAGATGTTCTTTTCCCACCATGGTTTGGAGACTTTTGCTCTCCAGCAGCCTGTAGTCCTTTTCTGGGGTTGGGTGTGTGGGTGAGGCATTAGGAGAAGCAGGGACAAGAATAAAGAGAACATGAATGGGGCACTTCCTGTATTCCAGGGACCATCCTAGGAGCTGTCCACAGACTAATGCAGTCTGTCCTCAGAACAAGCCTATGAGGACAGAACAGGCTAACCCATTTTACAGACAAGAAAACTGACATCCAAAGAAACGACATAATGTGCCCAAGGTCACAGAGCTGGTGAAGGAGGATTTGAACCCAGACCTTCCTGATCTTCATGGCACCCTGCTCTGAGCTTCTGAGTGGCACTAACTGGGTCTCCAGGCAAGAGAGAGACACAGGGAAGGAGAGACAGGGTAGGGAAAACGGAACAAAAAGAATAGACCCAAATTTCCAGGGCAGCATTTTCAGGGAGGGGAATGGGAATCTGATCTAAGCATTGGTTGTTTGCCTCCACTTGGGGTCTGTTGAGTTTCAGGGTCATTGTGCCTACACAGGAATGCACAGCCCTCTCCTTGTGGGGCTGTGGAGGGTTGCACGGCCATGTTACAAGGAGGGAGGCACCCGCTGGCCTGAAGAAAACTGGGGTCTGAGCCTCTTTTTCTAATAGCCACTTGGGCCAAGAAGACGTTCCATCTGCCGCTGCCAGGTCACTTCCGTCCAGCAGCCCTCTACTAAATCACCCACTCTGAGTCAGTTTGCCCCCCAATATCATGTGCAGAATGTTTGTCAGCTCTTGACTAATATTATTTAAGGCCTAAAGTCTAATGTAAGGCTTCCTTTTAGTGAGATTGTCTCATTTAATAAAACTCCCTGTCTCTGTTCCCCCAAGGTAATCATGCTGATGATAACGTGTTCCCTGCGCTGTGATTTGATCTGGGAATAGAATTAGCACACAGCCTTGCTTCATTGTCAGATTCATATTCTTATTTCCCACCCCACCCCCGGAATAAATAAACAGGTAGCCATCCAGGTGAAAGGTAGTCCTCTGCCGTCTGGAATCTTTAGTCATTGGCCTCTTACCTGGGTCACTCCTCATCCTCAGAGCTCACTCGTTCACTCATTCATTCTTTCTTTAACTGACTCAATCAACAAACACTGTCCCATGGTCAGTGCCCTAGGCTGTACCCAGGCTCTGAGCTGGGGAGTTGGGGTGGATTAAGACAGAAAAGCCCTGTCCTCAAAGAATGGACACCTTCCTGAATGGCCCCTCATCTTCCCATGAGTGCCCCCCACCCTGATGTGACACTGGTAGGGCTGCGAAGAGAAAATTCAGACACTCGTTCACACGGAGGCATCGCTGAGAAAGACCTGGACTCAAGGGTCCTCCCTGTCCTCACACCACCTGTGGCCAGAAGCAAGTGGCCTGATCCTTTCAAATCTATTCATTCCTGGGTGGGAAGGACACAATGAAAACACAGACTTAGAGTCAGAAAAAGCTTGGTTCAAATCCCAGCCCTGCTTCCTACTAATTGTGGAGCCTAGAGCAAGTCACTTCACCCTGCAGTGTGGTGCCATCCTGTGAAACATGACCTGCTTAGCAGAGACATTGTGGGCAAGGGCACAGACAGCCATGAGACAGGACATTACCAAAGGAGGCACTGAACTAGCATGGTCCTGAGAAAAGGGGCCCCAAAAATGTCATGTCCCCTTATGAAGGGGGAATTTTAGATGACATGATGTAGGTTAAGTGTCCGGTTCATGGAAAATACTCAGCAAACTTGTTGCCACCATCACCATCGTCATTACCATCACCGTTGTCATCATCATCAACATTATCAGCAGCAGCAGCAGCAGCATCACCATCGTCATCAGCATCATTGACATCGCGGATATCACTCACTCATCTAGTGAGAAATGAAAGCTCTTTTAAGAACTCTAGGGACCTAGTCTGGTAGGCGTGCAGGGTTGGCACTAGGCTGGGAATTCACGCTCTGTGACTGCTGGCAAGCCCCTTCAACACCTGGGCTTAGGTGTCTGGCTGTGACGCAATATCCTTCCTGGCCCTGATGCCCCAGTGCCTGTGAGCAGGTGGGAGGGCACGTCTCTCACCCCTCAGGGCACTCTGTTGCTAGTTAACCTAGGGAGGGCTAGGGATTCCCCAGCCTGGGGGTGTGACAAACATGGCCACACAGGCCACAAGTTGAGCCCAGCAGGCAGTGACAGGGTGCTAGAGGACCTGGGAGAACAGAACTTCAGGCTTGGCTGGCCCTGCTTCTCTGATGAGCTCCCCCTGACTACACATCACCAGTGGTGCCCGGGAAAGGGCCCAGGACCCAGAGACCAGAGTGGAGGGCTCAAAGCCAACCCACTCCAGACATTCACTGTGGGAGGTGCCCTGAGCCTCAGCTTCCTCCCATGACATACAGTGTATCAGTGACAGTTCTGACAGAAATGATCACTCAAGAGGGTGACTGAGGAGATCTTTATGAAGGGACTTTTTAATAGGCATGAGCAGGGTTAAGGGAAAGCAGAAAGGACTGGTGAAGCACCCCAGTGGGAGTTGCTGCCACCTCTAGAGTGATTCCAGAATTGCCTTGTGGGGGGTGGGAGCTGCCAGGAAGGAGAAGTCAGACCAACAGGAGCTATGGCATTTGCTACAGGAACACAAGTCCGTACTGACCCACAGTCCATCAGGGAGGAAGCCATGGAATGTTTGTTGATGGAACCAGAGAATAAGTGAATGAATGAATCTGATCTCCTGCTGATTTATCCTACAGCAGAGCCCATTTTCCAAATGGCTGCTTCAATATCTCGCCTCCCACACACTCTTCTTAGTGGGACCTTAACACTCTATGAATCTGGCCACAGGTGTGATTACAGCAGAAGAAACACTGTGATATCTGTTAGGTCATAAAAGGCGATGAAGCTTCTACCTGTCTCTCTTTGGGACGCTCACGCCTTGAAGTGAGCCACCCTGCCTTGAGCAAGCCCAAGCAGCCGCGTGGAGAGGCCACGTACAGGGGTTCCAGTGGACTACCGCAACGGAGGTATCAGGCCACGGTCAGCATCAGTCTCACACGGGTAAGTGAGTAAACCTTTGGATTTCAGAAGATCCCATCCCCAGCCTTCAAGGCTTCCAGACTGAGGCTCCAGGCACTGTGGGGGCAGAGACAAGCAGTCCCTCCTGCACATTATCCCAAATCCCAACTCATAGAATCAATATGTGCATGCATGTGTGTGTGTGTGCTAAGTCACTTCTGTCGTGTTCAACTCTTTATGACCCTACAGACTGTAGCCCACCAGGTTTCTCTGTTCATGGGATTCTCCAGACAAGAATACTGGAGTGAATTGCCATACCCTCCTCCAGGGGATCTTCTGACTCAGGGATCGAACTCGCGTCTCTTACGTCTCCTGCATTGGCAGGTGGGTTCTTTACCACTAGTACCACCAGGTAAGCATAGAATCAATAAACAAAATCAAATGGTGGGTGTTGTAGGCCATAATGTTTGGGGTAGATAGTTATGTAAATTGTTGCCTTCAGTCCATAGGGGTTGTGCTCCCAGAACACAGAATAGGATGGAGAAGGGTAAAAGAATGTGAGGGGAAATGGAGAAAAACCAGCAACATGGATGGCACATGCAGGGCAGGGGTTTTAGGGCCAATCCAACCAGATAGAATCTACCAACTCATTCTTACACCTAAGGTCAGTTCCACTAACCTGCACTATTGCCCCAGCTACCTAAATAGCCTTTTGCATCTCCCACCTGTCTTCCCTATCCCACCCCAGCTTGGCCCTCCCACACTACCAGAGAACCAGCTCACCCCTCCTACCTGGGCACTCTGTTCTGGACCAGCAGAAGCTCTGCACGCTCTGGCCTGGGAGGGGAAAGAAGGGGGTGGCAGGAGGGCCTGGAGGGACCGGCCTCCTTACTCTGCCCTACACACACCAGGTACCCGCACACCCCTTGCCCTCCCCTCACCTGGATCTCTCTCCTTACCACGCCAATACTACCAGTAACACAACGCCTTCAATGAAGTAACCCTCTGCAATGGACTGCACGTTTGTGTCCCTCTAATTGAGCAAACTCCAGGAGTTGGTGATGGACAGGGAGGCCTGGCATGCTGCGATTCATGGGGATGCAAAGAGTTAGACACGACTGAGCGACTGAACTGAACTGAAACTTCATATGTTGTTGTTGTTGTCGTTTTTGTTTAGTAGCTAAGTAGTCTCCAATTCTTTGGGACCCCCATGGACTGTAGCCCAAAAGGCTCTTCTGTCCATGGGATTCTCCAGGCAAGAATACTGGAGTGGGTAGCCATTTCCTTATCAAACCTCCATCTCCTACTTGGCAGGCAGACACTTTACCACTGAGCCACCTGGGAAGATCCCCAAAACTTCATATGCTGAAGGCCTAACCCCCAAAGTGATGGCATTTGGAGGTAAGGCCTTTGAAAGATAATTAGGTCATGAGGATGGAGACCTCTTGATAGAATTAGTGCCCTGATAAGAAGAGACAATAGATAAATGATCTTTCTCTCTGCCATATGAAGACAGAGCAAGAAGTCACCATCTGCCAACTGGCCAGTGGGGCTCTCACCAGACACAGAATCAGCCACCACCCTTGATGTTGGCCTTCCAACCTCTAGAACCATGAGAGATACGTGTTTGTTGTTGACATCACCAGTCTGTTGTCTGTTACAGCAGCCAACCTAACTAAGACTTCCACCCCCACGACTGCCCTTCCCCTCCCCTGAACCCTGTCCCAAGATGCACATGGCTGTAAATTTCCTGAAAATGCCCACAGGAGATTTGAAGGTGGTATCTGAGTAAGAAAGCTGGCATATACTAGATTTGTCTCCCCAGGAATGGAGGAAGTTCTGTTCTAAATCCCACGCATGCTTTCCATCCGCCGTCCCTGGCAGGGCTCACAGCTGCTCGCTAGGAAATCATCATGAACGCCACAAATCTCCCTGACTCCCCTGTGCATCCGTAGCATCATATGTCCACTCCCCGCAGCCCAAAGCTCCCGTTGCCATAACTAACAGCTTCCCCGACCACGCTGCTATGGGAGCAGAGCCCATGACTTCTCATCACTCCTGATAAAGCAATAACCACACTTGGTGTTTCAGTCACTGCTAATAAAAGCATTGCATTTCCTCACTTGATCCTTGCAACAACGCTATGAGGAAGGTGGCTAAGGGACAAGCCCAGAGAGGAGACGTGACTTGCCCAAGGTCACCAAGGAGGTGGGAACCAGAGCCAGGACTCCAAACTGGGTCCCACTCTGCCCGCATCCCCCACCCCAGAGTGGGTTATCACTTCTGCAGCTCCACCACGGAGCAGGGGGAGGCTGAGCACGAAGCAGGCACTCGACAAATATTTGTAGACTGAACAAAACCTTGACAAATTCGTGTTGCCTGAATCAAGCTCTGATACGGAATAGAAACCAAACCACCTCACTGATTTCCAATTCAAACACCACCATCCGCTCGGTGCATTCTGATGCACTGATGTCTTTTGTTTTCTGGAGGGGTTTTGTTTCCTCCAGCAACGCGAGTAGGCGGCAAGGAGGTACACAGAGTCCCCTGGGGAATTGTTTCTCACAGCATCTCAGAAGTGAGGTGGGGAAACATTCTAAAACATATCACAACACCCCTGCCAGAAAGGTGGGCAAAGGCTCAGGGTCCCACTTAACAGACAACAGAACTCAGACCCCCAGAGTCAAGGGACATGTTTGCTGTCCCTTAGAGAACGAGGGCCCACGCTGTTCTTGATGCCCAAACGGGAGACTGACAGTTCCTCCACTCCTCTACTTCCAAAATGACCGACTCTGAACACCACAGCCTCGTAAAATGCATGGGGAGCAGGACTCTAGTGAAAACACATGGCGGTCTTACTTGATCAGAGGGCCGGGCTCTGAACTCTAGCAGAGACCAGAATGAAGCCTCCTGATGCAGAGGCCTCAACACCCCACACACCTCCTCCCACCTCCCTTTCTTCCTCTTTTCTATGTCCAGCAGGCAGATCGTCATATCACATGGGCTGAACCTCCATAACCACGTAGCTCTGCAGAGGAAACAGGGGCCCTACGCCCTCTTGTCAATTGATGACTCTGGTCGGGCATGGGATTCTCAGAGGACTGTGTGCCTCAGAGTGTTCTTCTTGCCAGGGAGTGACTGGAGAGTCAGGCCTTCGGCAATGGGAGAAAGTAAAGAGGAACCAACCCCAGGCTAGAAGGCAAAGCCCTCTGGTCCTTTAATTTCCTGTGTGACCTTGGATCAATCACATCTTTTGGAACCACAGTTGTCAAACAGTTGTCTCCATTTGTCAAACATGTTCATACTACCTTCCCTCATTACCTCTGGGGGTAAATGTCCATCTCCAGAGATAAAATGATAACACTTAACTTTATGCCTGCTTTCCTATTACTCCCCCACCCCTGATGCTGACTCAAGCTGGCCAGGGTGTGTTCTCACAGCCTGGAGGTCAGTTGCCCTGGCCTGACTGATGGTGGGTGTAATTGCCCATGGCAACTGGAATCAGGCTGCAACCAAGGGACAAGGTTGAGTCTTAGGTGAGAAGGCAGCCAAGTCAGTTTATTGGGAGCAGCATTAAGCATCATCACAGAAGGGACATGAAGCAGGGGGTGAGGAACCACAGAGATAAGGCTGGTCAGGAAGCAGCAGCAGGGCAGTGAGGCCAGCAGCTCAGGGAGAAACCCTGTTCTTGTCAGGGAAAATCACCCAGCACGAGGCCTGGCAGGCCACACCCACAGGACATGGACCAGGCTACCTTTGGGGCCAGAGCCTGGAGGGAGACAGGCCAGTGTGGCCAAGAGCAGACCTAGCACCAGCATTCTTCAGCCTGTAATTAAATCCTGGGTCAACCTGGGAAGAATGTGCTCAGAAGTACTATGTGTATGCACTTGGTTATATCTTGCCTTGTCCCAAGAAAAATGATTTAAAG
Organism: Odocoileus virginianus; assembly: GCF_023699985.2. NCBI lineage: Eukaryota > Metazoa > Chordata > Mammalia > Artiodactyla > Cervidae > Odocoileus > Odocoileus virginianus. Next base: position 68,189,391 of record NC_069680.1, read on the forward strand.
CATACACAAACCCATATGGAATTTATAAGTAAAGACTTTATAACTAAAGTCTTACAATAAGACAGAAATTAGAAACTTATAGGAAAGTACACAGGCAAAGTCCCTGAAATACAGAGGAAAAGACATTAGACGAGACATGAATCTGAGTAGTTCAAAAATGAAAATGACTAAGTTCTTACCGTTATTTCAAAGGATCCAGATTTTTTGATCTGGGCTTCCCGGTAGCAAGTGCAACAGGGGAAACCTGATCAATTGCACAGCATCCATGAAATAAAATATAAGTATATAAATAAAGCCTGATATTTAGGAAAATCGTAACTGCATCTGACTGTAAAGCAAGAATTTTTCCTGGCAATCTTCATTATAAAATTCTCAGAATAGACATAAAACAAACTTCATGGAGATGTTTTCTGGGGAGTGACATCATACAAACAGACAATTCAAGAGAAGGAATGATCCTACAGGAACCAAAACAATGTTCTATGGAAGTCATCCTCTCCTGGCCAGGCTTAAGGCACAGGCAGATGAGGCTGGGATAGTTTAAGCAGAGAAAATTACTGCTATTTACTGCTAATAAGATTGTTGCCACTTGCTTATTTATCTAAAATTCATTCATGCAAGGATATCTACTGAGCCCCTAAGTAGTGCCATCCTTGTGTGGGGCACTGGAGAAGAAGAAGAGAGCAGGACCGACATGGACCCTGGCCTCCAGTGACTCAAGGTCTTGGAAGAGAATCTGTAAGTAAATAGGTAGCTACAGATCAAAGTTCAACAAGGGTCCTGATGGGAAGCCCAAGTCACTATGGGAGGACAGAGAAAAGACCTAATGTTTCACATCAGGGAAGACTGCCTGGAAGAGGTGAGGCCTGAGGTGGGCCTGGGAAATACCTGGAAGGTAAAGTTGCAGTGGCTGGACCACAAGAAGTCAGGATGCTGAAGAACCCATAACTGCCCAAAGATTCCACTGGGAATGGCCTTAGGAGTGGCCCCAAGGCCAAGCCTGGTTGGGTTGGGTCCCTCACCTGGCCACTGTTAGGATCAGTCTCAGACAGAAGTACAAGTATCAAGCTGGGAGCAAATGCCTCAGCATCCTCTGGGTCCTTCCAACTTCTGGGGTAGGGTGGCGGTGCACCTTTCCTGATTCTCAGAGCTTGGCCCTGCCACCCAGAAACCAGGGTGTGAGGCTCTCTTGGTTTGTTCACAGCCAGGCCAAACACAGCTTGCAGAGAAGCAGCAGGCAGTCCTGTGAGAAAGCCACCCCCAGATGTGAAAACCAACTCAACTGTCTCAGAGCTGAAAGCACCCTTGGACATCAGCTAGCCCAACTTCCTCATCTCATGGAGGGGAAAATTGAGATTCAGAAAGCAGAAATCATCCAAAGTCACATAGGCTGAGACTCCAGAATTCCAGAGGCAGTAGAGAGTAGTAGAAGTAAGAAGGAGATAAAAAAAAAAGGAGATCAGACACAAAGGAAGATTCTGGAAGAAGCTCAGCAAGCGTCGGAGAAATCGCTCACATCTGAGGCCATGAACACGAGCCACATCTGAGATCTAACTCATCTGTTCGATGGTGATGATACTGACCTGCCCACAGGGTTACCGGGGGAACGGGAAGGCACCTTGTAAACTGTAAAGCCCTGTGCACATGGAGATGGTACAAGGGGCCAGGAAGAGGGCAACTTCAGGGATAATAAGGGGCCACACCCATCAGAGTGCTTGCTATGTGCACGGCACTGCTCTGATGTACATGTTGATCATCCCCATCTAATAGACTAAAGAAACTGTGTTAAGTAGCTTGCCCAAGATCTCAGAGCTAAGAAGCAGTGAAGCAGGGATCAGGACTCTTAATCACACATGAGAGGGCCTGAGGCAGATCTGGATTGGGGAGCTTACTTCTGAGAAAGAAGTGAGCAGAGGAAGCTGAGCAGATGTAACCCCTAGGCGATAAAGAGTCTCCCCCTCCCCCAACATGCAGTCCCATACCTTTCCCTTGGAGCAACGTTTTGCATAGAGCGTATGAACCCAGCCAGCTTCCCAGGGGCCACGAGGGAAAGATGGTCTGAATGGGACCTCTGAGATGACCATATGGTACATCCCAGCTGCATAGCTGTGCCAGTTATCTATGGCTGCATAACAAATCAGCCAAAAACAGTGGCACAAAACAATTTATCCTGAGATTTTACTGGCCAGGGGTTCAGACAGCCCATACCAGGAGTGATTTGTCCCTGCTCCATGATATCTGAGGCCTCAGCTGGAAAAACTCAAACAGCTGGAGAGGCTAGGATGGCTGGGCTCAGATGAGACAGGGAGCCCAGACACAGACCAATCATGTAGCTTGGGCTTCCTCACAAGATGGCAACCTCAGGCTAGCGATTCTTCTTACTTCCTACGTGGTGGCTCAGGGCTCCAGGAAAAATTGTTCTGCTGAGCAAAAGGAAAGTCATATGGTATGATTTAGCATCACTTCTGCCACTCTCTGTTGGGTGGAGCAGTCACAAATCTGCCCAGAATACAGAGGGTTATTTCTCCCTAGAGGTTATTTCTCCATAGAAAATGGGCTGAAGAATTTGTGGCCATGCTTTTAAACCACCACAATGGCTATGGGTGGCCCAGCAGCCTGATAGGGGAAGAGAAGAGGAATCTATGCCTCTATGGAAGATTCACAGAAGCTGAAGAAAGTCACATTCAGTCAGGGCAGACCCAGGACCCAGTCAGGCCCACCTAGGCCTCCTCTACCTGTGCTGCTGGCCTCTTGAGCCCCTCCTTTGACTCAAAGCCTCTCCTAGAATGATGACAAAGTTAGACCAGGTACTCACAAGGACAGGGCTTCATCACATCTCTGCCATGGCAGGATGACCTTGATTGAGTCATATGACCTCTCAGGCCCTCGGGCTCCTCACTGCATTACGATAAAATCTTCCTCTCTTCCAGGTTTCTGGGGAGGAACAGAAGAGAGGACATACGTGAAACCCAGTAGGCTCCCAGGGAATGCTGGTTTTCTTCCAGGGAGAATGGGGTGGGGCACGGGTGCCACATGCAAGAGGATCTGAGGGCCTGACTCACTGGGTTCTTGCCCAGGGACTTCACCAGGGCAGCATGTCTGCACTTGAAGCTGCAGCAGGCACCTCTCGGGCCTGTGGCTCCCAGCTCTAATTACAGCTTTCTTGACACATTTCCTGTTTGGGAGCTGGCAGGATCCTCTTAGAGGAGCCACAGATAATGAGCAGCTGGCGGCAGAGCCTCCAACCACGGGGACACTGACCCCAGAGCAGGCCTGAGCAGGCCCACCAAGAAGGGCAGAAGGCCCTCAAAGATCCTTGTTCTCAGTCCTGCCCCGTGCACACATATGACCCCACCCATGGCCCCGGGATTTCCTGGTCTCTGCTTGCACACTTCCAGGGACAGGGAGCTCACTGCCTCACAGACAGTCTGCTAACCTCCAGACAGTACAGATGGTTAGAAGCACGTCTCAAATCAGACTACCCTGCAGCTTCCAGCTGTTGATCCTCAGGTCCCCCAAGATTCTGGCAATGTGGAACAGAAGAAAGGGCACAGCTTCTGGGGGCAAGAGGAACTGGGTTCACATTCTGACTCTATCACATCTCAGGTTCTACAGCTTTAGTCATGTCCCCTCACCTCTTTGAGCCTCAGTTTCCTTCTATGTAAAATGAGAATAATACTTCCCAGTAGGAAGGGAGATTGGAAGGGGAAAAGGCCCAGCACACAATAGATACCAAGTAAGTCATTTCCTCCCCTTTCCCTCTTGTACAGTTTGTCTTAGGGTAGCTTCATTAGGCTCAGATTCAAACGAATGACTGCCCTGCAGAAGCACTTGACCACCTGGAGCCTCAAGACAGTGGAAGCCCACCTCCTCATCTCCTCATGATAAGCTGGAGAGGGCAGGGTGGGGATGAGCTTTCCCATTTCAACTTCTAGATGCAACTGAATTAAATGTCTACCAAAATAAAAAAGGACAGATGGATGGATGGACCTACAGACAGACAACCAAACAGTTTCAATAGGTTCCTAAGTCTAACCAGGAAACACCCATCCTCTTTTAATCCTATACTTGCCGGATATCATATTTTTGTTGAGAAACAGTGTAAAGCAGTCATTTTTAAATGTTCATAAGCATCTGAGGAGGATTTGTAAAATGCAGATTCCTGGGTGCCACTTCTAGAGATTTGATTTGGAGGCTGTAGGTCTGGATGGGGTCTGGAGTCTGCATTTCTAACCAGTTCCCAGCTGACGCTGTGGCTGTTACTCCTCAGGCCACGCTTCGAGAAATGCTGGAACAGAGCAGAGCCACTGACTTCAACACCCTTTGATTAATAAGCCCGTGTCCAGGGTGGGGTCCCTGGCCTGGGGCCCTCCTGCAGGAGGGAGGAGGAAAGTTCCCTCTCAGCCCTTAGATGCGAAGGAAAATGTGACACCACTCTCACCCCCCCACCTCTTCAAATCTTCTGCTCCCATCTCCACCACTTGCTTGGAGAGGCTCCCCTGGGCTCTCTTCAAAGCTGTGACAGTTTCGTTTCAGATAGGGCTTACACCCCAAATGAGAATACCTCCCTGCAGGTAGTTCAGACTGCACAAAAATCCATGAAATAGGTAAGGTGTGCAGGGGCCACACAGAATAGCCGCCCATGACAGGCCTTCCGGCAGGAGGGAAAAACTCTGGAAAGAACGGAATTGAGTCTCCTGGCTTCCCAGACATACGCACAGGCACAAGCACACACATTCACCAAGCATCCGCCACAGAGAAGGGCCCACCCCTTACCCCAGACACACTTCCTGGCCAGGGCTGATGGCAGCAAAGCCTTCATCCAGGACTCTGTTCAGGAGCTAACTTGCTGCACCACAGTAGACAAGTCCCTTCCCCTCTCTGGGTCTTAGTTTCCCTGCCAGAGGAGGTTGGCTAGCCTCACCTAGGAAAGAACTGGCATTAACTGAGCCACTGATGTGTTCATTTATTAAATTCTTTCATTCAACAGATATGTACCAAGCAATTCCTATGAACCAGGATCTGATCTACAGCACAAACAGAAGTGAAAGGAAGCTCACGCCTCATGGAACTGGCCCAGTTCTTTGTACTAGCTGCTTCATCCCATTGATCTCATTTCACTGTCACCTTCTCAGGTCACCTCCACCCAACCACGGGAGCCGGACGACCTCATCCCTGCTTCACAGATGAAGAAACTGTGGCCCAGAGGAAGTGGCAGAGCTGGGGTTCAGAGCTGGGGTTCCCCAGACCATCACACAGCCTGAAGACCTCTGCCTTAACCAAGCCCCACTTCCTCCCGCTCTCTTCTGGGTGGGAATCTTTCCTTCCTGGCTGCCCTTCCCTCTGCCCAGCAGGGTCCACTGCCTCACAATGAAGTGGAAAGATCAGTAGCTATGAAGGTGACTGTTCCCAGATTTGGGAATTCCAGGCTGAGCCAGGGCTCCCTACCTCTGCCCTGCTTCCACAAATTCCAGGCCAGGCCACTCAGACCCTCTTTAGCAGTAGGTGCCCGGGATTACTGGGTGCTCTGGGAGCACTGGCAGATCCTTCTAAGTCCCCCATCCCCCATCCACCCTGCTCATCATCTACTCATGAGTGTCCACATGATCCACGATGCAGAGCAAGCCCACAGCGCCAGCACAAACCCAACAGGGCACCCAAAATTGAGACACGTTGTGTTTCTGTGCACTTAACCAAGTTTGCAACCCAGAAACTAGAAAGGGGCTAATTTAATGTCAACATACAAGGAAGCTTAGCATCACTGTGGAAAGCAAACTTTATCCCGGGTTACACTGGGTGGGAGCGAGCATCTTCCCGGAGCTCAGGGCCCTTGAGGTCTCAGCCAGCCTTGGCCCCATGCCTCTCTATCTCACTTTGAAGATGTGCCCAGTCATTCCCCAGGGCCCGGAAGACTCCTCTCCCTGAAAACTCCTCTCCCCTCTGCCTCTGCAAAGACGCCTGTCTGCCGTGGCTCCATTCACCTCCTGCTTCCTCCAGGAAGCTGCTCTCAGCCCCATTCACTCTCCCAGTTCCCACCGCTCCAGCTGCCAGCTCCCAGGGTGACTGAGCTCTCAGATCTGATGTCCAGCCTTACACTGATTGCTGAGTTCCTGCAGCATATGTCAGGCTGAGGAGTCCGTGCAGGGGTCATATCATGAATGACCTAAGACACCAATGCTTCTGGAGGCTCTGCAAGGTGAGAAGGTGTTATTTGCCTTTTTTACTTTCTTCCTTTTGCAAACATACTGCAGAATTTTCCAGTGGCTTCAACAGATGACATGAGAACCCAACCATCTTCTCCTAAGTGGACAGTTCAAGAGACCCACAAAAGCAGTGGTACCACCCTTCAGTGTTTTCATTTTAAAAAATAGTTATTTGTCCTGAAAAATATGCTAATGGTTAATAGGTTATGATTTATTCTTATTGTTCTTCAAGAATAAATATTTTTTATTTCCTCAATTTTCATTTAGAACACGGTAAATATCGATAGATGTAACCCCATAAACAAGGATTCTTTAGTGTCCTCAGTAATATCTAAGAGGGGTGATGCCAGCACCACAGCCCCAGGGGATTCACTGTTGCACGATACCCCTGGCCCCAGCTGCTCCGCACCATGGTCCAGCCCTGCCTGCAGCCCAGAGAACTGGCTCACCCCAGGTCCCCATGAGTTTCCTCTTTTCATTCAGCCCTCCCTTACTTGAGGTCAGCTGAGTACCTCTGTTCTTTGCCATCCTCAGAGCCCAACCAAAATAGCCTTGAGTTCTAGCCTAGACCTGAAACCCCGGGCAAGTGCAAAGCATCCATCCCCTCGCTGTCAACATGGTGATGGTGAGTCCAGCTCCTGGCGCAGGGGAGGGCTCGTGAGGACTGACATCAGAACACATGTGGGGGCCTGGCAGGTGCTGGGCCCTCAACAGGTGCAGCTAATATTAGTATGCTTGCTCCTGCCTCAATGGCTACTGTTATTATTAGTGGTGGTATTAATATCCCAGCAGGAAATGAGCTTCAAGGTCACAGAGCTCCCCATGTTACTGAGGGACAAACAGGAAGGCCAGGAGTGGTCAGCAGCAGAGCTGGAGTCAGAAACCCAACGTGTCCCAGTGAGACAGAAAGCTCCTGGGGGCCAGGGACACACCAGCCATGTCTACACTCATGACTCCATCCCTTGCTTCTCTACACAGTTAATTTTTGGACACATCTCATGGGCCAGGCTCTAGGCCAGGTGTTGTCTGCTCACAATGGGGCTTGGCCCCAGACTGGTTCTACCAATGTTTGTAGATCAACTCGTGGCCTCTCCCATCTGGCTGGCCACTGGAAATCTAGGCCAGGGGTGGAGTTTGGGAAGGGTTCCCTAAGCCATCCCCCCGACCACCAGTAACAAAAACACAGCTGTTACTTTGAGCAGATCCCACTCTGGGACACTCTGGGTAAAAACAAAAAAAAAAAAAACAGCCTGATTCCTCATCCCCTTAGCTAGGGAGAACGCAAGGCCCAGAGAGGGCTAGTGCCTGGCTCAGGACACAAAGCCAGGTCTGGGAGAGCCAGGGAACACAGGCTTCTCAGTACAGGCTCTGGATTCCAGACTGTGGCCAGGGATGAGCGTGGAGGACTTAAGCAGATGGACACTGGTCGGGACATGCCTGAGAGAGGGGTGCACAGAGGGCAGGGTCTTCATGGGCAGAGGACAGGGTCTGGCAGCAGAGTCTACTGGTGCAGACATCCCAGAAATCAAGCCCCTGGAACCGCCACGTCTCCCACCCTCTGTTCAACAGAGCGACTTCACACTCAAATAGTGGGGCATCCATGCTGGACATAGCTGACTGTCCTGAAAAGGAATGAAGAGGAGTGTGGACCTGGCAGAGCCACCTATCCTAGCCAGGGGTTGAGTGTGAAGGAAAGCAGGGTGTCTAGGGGAACTCTCGTTGGGGAGGGGGTGGGCGGTTTGCAGGGAATGGGTGTACTGTGGCCAAGGAACCAGCTGAGCTGAAGCCGGGAGCCTACAGGCCCCATGAAAGGAGAGCGGAGCCTAGGCCAGGGAGGGGGCTGCCCATGGTTAGGACCCTTCCCTTCTTTCTCCCCTCCCCATACTTCTCATCCCAGCTGGAGTCAAGCCGTGTCTTTCCAGTCTGACATGAGGCTACCTGACTGCAGGACTGGGTCCTCTTGCTTACTTCCAAATCCAGGGCCTGGCCCAGAACAGCAGCTCAGCAGGTCTGCTGAGTGGGTACCTGCAGGGGCTGACCATGAGAGCCTGGGGTGGCAAAAACAAAGCCCTGACTTCAGGAGGCTCTGTTTCAAAGAGACTTCAGCCTTGTTTCCTGATTTGTTCTGGGTGTTAAGGCCCAGTGGAAAAAGGGATGGCAGAGAGGAGGGCCTGGAGTGGGGAACTGACCACCCGGCAGCCAGGCGCCAGTAAGACCCAGGCAGGGGGTCAGGGCCCCACTGCAGCCCTGCTCACAGCCGCAGACCCCCGGGGCCGACAGGCACACAGGGAATAAGGATGAGGCCCTGGTGTTACCTGGGGACAGCAACTCTTGGGCTAACCCCAAACACAGGATGGAGGGAAGAAAAGGGGACTTCCTTCAAAGAGTCCCTGGGGTAGGGTTGGGAGGCAGGAGGCAGGCAAAATCCCTGTTGGTTGGCACCCAGGAGGCTTGAGTTTGGGTCCAGTGCCGCCTCCAGCTCCCTGGATGTCCTTAGCTAAGTCACTGACCCAACATCTCTGAAGTCCCTAAGAGGGCTCTGCCGTCAGGTAAGACCAACAACTCGGTCTACACACACACACACACACACACACACACACACTCACACGCACGCATGCACACACTCACACTCTCTCACACACTCATGCACATTCATGCACACACACACATACACATTCACACACACATGCACTCAGTCACACACTCACACACACACACACACACACACACACACACCCAGCACCAGTTCCTGCCTGCCGGGGAAGGGATGCAGGCAGCACAGACAGCAGGCCCACAGCAGGGCCCCTAACAAAGGCGGAGGGGTGGGGGGATGTTGGCAGCCAAGAGCTGTGGGGGAGGGGCTCGGGCTGGGGAGGGATGTGGCTCAGAGCCTAACAGGCCACCAGCAGCCGCAGCATCTGCTTTTTCTCACCTCTAAAGGGAATCGATTTGTCTCTGACTGATTTCCCTGACGTCTAGTTTTCTTCTCCGCCCGGCTGTCAGCCCAGCCACTGTGTGCGGGGAAGCGGGGACGCGCCCTGGCTGCCTGCCTGCCTGCTGCTCCCCCCACCCGCCACCTCCCCTATCACACCGCCCCGCACACTCACCTCACACACCACACAAGCACAAAGAAACCCACACCCGCCGGCCCTGCAGCCACCCTCCCGGACAGACAGACAGACACACCACAACACAACACACACATATACTCCACCCACACCCAAACTGCAGCCATCCTCCCAGACAGACACACCCACAGCCAGACAGCCAGACAGACACACACCACACCACACCACACCACACACACACACTCCCACCAACACCCCCACTGCAGCCAGCCTCCTAGACAGACATACCCACACCCAGACACACAGACTCACACCACACACACACACACACACACACACACACACACACTTCCATAGCGCTCACACATCTCCACACTCACATTTTCCGGCACTCCAGAAGCATTAGCACACGTACCATCACCTACCCACCAGGTCAGGCTTACCCATCCACACGTGCATGTGCGCACACACACAAACACACACATACATATTGCATGGCCCTCTCAGACACCAGAATGGATGTGTACACACACAGCACACTCACTCACACTCTCCCGTGCCCCCAGAATACACAGCCATGCCCACACACCCAACATCCTCACAGCCCCACAGGCTACATTCCTACCACACAGACCCACACCCCTGCAGACCCCCATGTGCCACAGTCACACCTCCATGCGCTTTCGCACCACTGTCTCCCACCTTGGCATGGTCATCTGGGCATCCCGCAGAGCTGCCGTGAGCCACGGCTCCTCAGACAGTCCCGGCCTCCAAGGACAAAGTTATCGCCCATCTGCTGTGACACTGGGACTCAGGTGGGGGAAAGTCTTGCGTGGATACCTACCCCCAATGGCCTGGGTGCCAATGGAGGGGGTAGTTGGGAGGCCACTATGGGGGCTGGCTGAGGATGTGGCCGGGGACAGACTTGCTGCAGGGCAGCCTGGGGGAGGCACTGGACCCAGTGATTTAGGGTGGAGGGTGTTGAACCCTCATCAAGATCAAATTGCATTTTCCTGGTCACAAGCACCTCCAAAGGACCCTGACTAACCAACAACAATGGCAGCAAATAGCGATAATAATACACCCTGACCCTCTCTGTGTTCACATTCTCACTTCCATGACAGCACTTGATTAGATCCTGAAAACAGCCACTGGGATTGGGACTGTTGCCATCTCACAGATGAGGAAACTGAGGTCTGGACCGAGAAAGGGACTCTGCCAGGCTCCTGCATGGTTAGTGAGTTTAGAACTCTGACTCAAATCCAGGTCCCCTGATTCCACAGCCAATACTTCAGACCAAAGCAACCGGCTCCAGACAGTAATCCGTCTGTCCTCAGAGACCCCATAAAGCCAGCCCATGCTGGCACCGCTCTACCCCTCAGAGAACATGGAGGAAGCCCTGAGCATGGGCGCTGGCAAGTCGTGTGCATGAAGAACCTGTGTATGGGCACATGTGTGTGCCAGAGGTATGTGGAGTTGCATGTGATTGTCAAGGCATGGGATGAGTGTGCAGAGGTGGCGGGCAGGTGGGAGCAGGCTCCACCGGCAGATGTTGGGGGAGGGTGTGTCTATGTAGGCACGTGCGTCTGTGGGTGTTGGAAGCAGGGTGTGTAGGGGACAAGCTGCGGGAGTGATCTAGCCGTAGTCATGGGTTTGTGTGCATTAGACATGTATGCAGGAGGGCCTTTCAAGACTGTGGGGCTTCATGTATGTGTAGGTGTGCCAGAGACATTGTGTGTGAGAGTGTCAGGATGCACGCCCACCACGGTGTGTGTCCACCAGCTAAAGAGGGCTCCAGTCTGGCATGTCATCTGCTTCCTGGCCCCCTGCCCTTACCTTCAGGCTTTATCTGGTTAGGCAGCTCTGCTCTCGGCACAGAGAGCAGATCATTGATGAATAGGATCGGTTCTTGGCTCTTCAAGGCCTGACCAGAGATAAGAGGAGACGCGAGTTCCAGCGCGGAATGGGTGCTGAGGGTTCAAGGACCACAGACACCGCCATCCATTGGAGCCTTTGCTCTCCTCTCTCTGTGGCCAGTGACCCGCACACCCAGGGCAGGAGCACGCGACTGGCAAAGGGGCTCAGTGGGTGCCTGGAGGGTGGGGACGGGCAGGGCGGACCCTCACCAGGCCTGGCACCAAGCCGGGCTGAGCAATGCTGCTGAGTGAATCAGCTCTCAGCTCAGCCTCCATTCATACCTTCCAACACCTGACCCAGCACCTACTAAGTGCCTGACTGGGGCCAGGGAGGCCGAGGAGACAGGCCCTGCCTCAGGGATGTCACAGTCCACATGGCCACCCCAGACTAGCAAGACGGGGAGGAGACAGAAACATCAACCCCAAAGGCCTGGTCACATCAGCAGAAGCCCCAGAGCTGAGACCTGCGTTTATTGAGCTGGGGTCCCTGGGAGACGTCAAATCAGAAAGGCATGTTGGAGAAATTAAGGGACACAGCTCACCCAGGGGCAGCACTGATGGGAAGGCCACCACCCACCACTTACTTCTTGTTACATGCCAGACTCTGTCCCACCGAGCCATTTATTAATAGAATGACGGTCACTCCACCTTGTTCAAAGCCCTGGGGATAAGTACTGTTATTACCCAAGCTAAGGACCTTACCGGTAGTATTTGAGAGAAATGAGGGAGGTGGACAGATGAGGTTTTAGAAAGACCCAGCCCCTGCCCTCCAGAGAGAGATGATGCCACGATTGTCAGCCCGGAACACCCAACTTCTAGCAGGCTCCCCACAAGCTGTCCCAGAACCCTCCCAGGACTGATCCTCAGGAAGGTTGGGGCTCTCGGGATAAAGGCAAGGAGGCCTGGTTGGGACAGGGGAGGCAAGGGGGCTGGACGGGTGAAGGAGGGCAAACTCACAGCCCCCTGCAGTTAGGACACGGAGTTCATGGACCATTAGGGGTCATGGTTCTCTCTTCAAGGGGCAGTGATGGCCATTTGGCTGCTGGGGGTGGATGTTGCCTCCACCCTGCCAGGTAGCCCTTCTCGGACATCCCCACCAGACATCCCCACTGACCTGGCCCCAGTATAGCCTTCCTGTCACCTCCTCAGTGTGGCTCACTTCAGACGGGTAATTTGGAGAACCATCAAAGGCCAGGACCAAGGGAGAAACTGAAGCCAGTGAGAGCAGGGAGCAGACTGGCTTCTGGTCACATTGCAGGACTAGAATTGGAGTTCAAGTTCCCTGATGCTCAGCCTGACCACATATTGAGTGACTGAGTTCATGTGACATGGGATGAAAGTCAATTTTTCAACTTCTTCCTCTTTCTTCTGCTACTTCTCCTGCCCCATTTTCCTCTCCTGTCCTGCCTCCAAGCCCTGCCTCCTCTTTCTTCTTTTTCCTTTTCCTCTCCCTTTTTCTTCTACCTCATACCTTATCTTACCCAAGAGAAACAACACAATATCCTTTGGCTCCGGATTAGAAAATTTCTCTGGGTAGGGGAAATCTCAGAGGTCTTACCCCCATCTGTGACAGATGGATCACACCCCCATGGTGAGGGACAGGGAGGCCTGGCATGCTGTAGTCTATGGGGTCACAAAAAGTTGAACATGACTTGGCAACGTAACAACAAAATGCCCACATCCTAGTCCCCATAATCTAGGAATATGTTGGTTACATGATAAAAGGAATAAGGTTGCAGATGGAATTGAGGTTGCTGATCAGCTGACCTTGAGATGGGGAGATGTTCCGGGACCATCCAGGTGGGTCTGATGTAGTCACAAAGGTACATAGAGTGAAAGAGGGAGACAGATGAGAGAAGCAGGGAGATGAGATGGAAGCTTGATAGGGACACAGCCTAAAGTCATTGGATTTGAAGATGGAGAAAGGGGTCATGAGTCAAGGGAAACAGACAGCCTGTAAAACCTGGAAAAGACAAAAACTCGGAGTCTCCCCTGGAAGTCTCAAGAAGACATGTAGCCCTTCTGATACCTTGATTTTAGCCCAGTGAGTTCCACTTTGGAGTTCTGACCTCAAAAGAACTATAAGATGATAAACGTGTATCCTTTGAAGCCATGACTTCCGTGGTCATTTGTTACAGCAGCAATAGGAAACGAATACATAGTCTATGTCCCCCAAAGTCCTCCAGTTGCATCCCTCCAGTGACAGGGAGCTCCCAGCAGCCTCAGCCAGCTCTCATCATTACCAAATCCCTCCTCGTGGGACCCAAGATGTCCCCCAGGACTGCTTTCCACTGTGCCAACTCTGTCCTCCTGGGCCCCCTCAAAACAAGCCACTCTCTGCCTTTCTGATGCTTAAAAGTAGTTTTCATGGGAGTAATTCCCCCCTCCCCAATTCTTTCCTTCTCTGTGCCTCCCATCCCCAGAATGCTTTTCTGATTGCCCCACCAGAAATTCCTCTCAAAGAAATCTTATTCCCCATTCCCACCTTTCTTCTGAGCTCAGGGCTCACTCAGGCTCAGGCCAAAATTCTCCAGAGCAGAGACTCAGCCTTCCTGCCAAGGGAGGAATTAGGGGAGGATGAAGGTTGTGGTCTCTGCTGGCTGGGTGATCTTAGACAAACCCATGCTCTCTCGGGACCTCTGAAGTCCTGTCTGTACAATGGGATGAAACCCCATGAGCTCTGTGCTTGGCCACAGGGCAGAGTGGGTCTTACCTGCCTTGATTCCCTTGTCAACATGACTCTCAAGCACCTGCCTTCTCTCCATGTTGCTTGTCATTAAAAGGAGAGGGGAGGAGAGGGGAAGAGAGGGGATGGGAAAAAGAAGAGAGGAGAGGAAGGAGAGGGGAGCTGTATGTCCCTACAGAAATTGTACTCCAGTGTTTCATTATGTGCTCTGGCTCGGGCAGCACCTTAGTTAATGGTGTGTCAGACGATGGTACAAATTTATAGCTGAAGGTTTACATCACAGACAGCTGGAATGAATGACAATAAATTAATTTAAAGTGCTACCAAAGTGTTCCCCAAAGTATATGTGCTTATGAGCTCTGGGCTAATAATTTATAAATGCATGCCTTTTATAATCCTGGTCTTAAGTCTTGAAAGCAGCTAGTTAAAAAGCAGTCACATGACATAAATTATTTTTATTAATATCACGAGTGCATGATTAGGGTGGCGGGAATGGGGGTCACTAGTCCAGGTTTCTGCAGTCAACCTTCTCTTCCTTAGCCCCGACTTCTAGTTCTGAGGGGCTCAAACCTCACAGCCCCATATTCCATTCCTGCCCAGGAGACCCTCAGGCTGCCAGGGTCTAAGCTGGTGTCCCCCACTGCCTGATCCCCTCTGCTGGGTGAGAATTTCACTCCACATCCATTATGGGGTCCCTCTTCTAAGGGGTTATCATGCTTCTTAGATAGAACAGAGAAAATATATTTTATGTGCAATCAACACATTCACACACACTCAAAGACAGAGAGAGATTTGCTGAGCCTCAGTTGCTCCACCTGTAAAATGGGCATCACCATATTGCCCTCATTTAACCAAACAGGGCCACTGAGAATTGATTAAGGCCACATATTAACCCTCAATAATTGTGCTATCTTAGTGTTGAGACACTAAGATAAGAGTCTCTCTGCTATCCTACACAGGAAGGAGAAATTCAAAGTGGTTTATATAACCTGGAACTTTGTGGTTGGTTGACCTGCTCAGACCTTGATAAAGTATAAGATGACCCTACTTTCTTGGAACACCCCTTCTTCTTTCTAAAGCCAATCTCACTGCATGTGCCCTGGGCTCCAGCTTTGCCATTTTCTTGATGGATCCATCAATTATTCCTTCAAAGTTTCACCCTTTCCTGAGTTACATTAAAGATCGCCCAAATGTTTCACAGCTCCTCCCATCAAGAAGAGTCTATTGCCCCCACCCTCTTGAATTGAGGCTGGCCTGTGACTTGCTTAGACCTATAGAATATGGTGGAAGTGACATGGGGTAGCTTCCACAACTGGGTCTTAAGGTATCCACAGCTTCATTGGAGTACTTGGAATACTCCTCTTGGAAGGCAGCTGTTATGCTATATGAAGCCCAACCAAGACGGAAAGACCACACAGAAAAGAACCATGATGTTCCAGTCAGCAGTCTCAGCCCAAGTCCTCAACAATGACCAGCACCAGCCACCAGCCAGGTGATCGGCCACCTTGATGTTCTAGTCAAACCTGCAGGTGACTGCAGCCCCACGTGAGTCAGCAGAGCCCAGTCATCCCAAGAACTGTGAGAGAAAATAAATAGTTGCTGTTTTAAGGCATTACAACTTTGGTGGTTTGTTACACAGCAATAGACAACCAGAAACACCTCTACTAGCTGCTCTGCATCAGAGCTTAAACAAATCCAGGCTGCTCTCATCTAAAATTCTCCCTGGATCCCACGTCTGTCACCAGCTCCAGTGTTGGCTCACTGGCCCCTACACTTTTGCAACCAAACTGCAAGCAAAAACAGAGAGGCCATGCTCCAAGCTGCCTCCCTTTCCACCCCTGCCACACGCTCACCATTTCCAGTGCTCTGGCTTTTGCTCCTTCCACTCCTTTAAGGGGGTCATCTCTTAGGTCACCAGGGGCTGGCCACGCTTGAGTCCTGCCCTTTATCTGATGGCCTTGAGCAGCATGACTTCTGGTGCCCACCAACTCACCTTTCAACGCTCACCCACTGGCTCCTCCAACCCTTCTTGGTCTGTACTCTTATTTCCCACGTTTCCTTTGGTCTCGTGTGGACACCTCTTTTCCTTCTCTTTAAATCCTGGCATTCCTCAGATCTCTGTCTTGAGCTCTTGGCCCTCTACACTCTTCATGCACTTACAGGCACACTCCTCTGCTCCCTCGTCCATGCCAATGCCTTCCAATTCTGCATGTCCAGCCAATTCCCTCTCCAGGCCACTGCCTCCTGGACTTTCCACTTGGACTTCTTTAACCTCAACAGTGCCCACCTTCAGGCATCATCTCTATACCTCCTGCCGCTTCCTTACATATTCCGCTTCCAGGGACCCAGCTGCCCAAGCCCCAGATCTAGTCTTAATACATTCTGCTTCCTCCCCACATAAAATCAGTCACCACATTCTGGAAAATCTACCCCTAGATTTATCTAAAATTCTCTGTTTCTCATTACCCTTGCAGGTCACCACCACCACTTACCTGGAATACTTACAACACCTCCAATGGTTTTCCCCTCTGCACTTATGCACAAAGTCTCCACTCTGAAGTAGAGACTCTAATTAATACCACTTTGCAACTTAAAGTCTTTCAATGGATCCCCTTTGTCTTTAGAATAGAAACCAAATGCACTGATGCAATATATGGGCCCTGGGACCACCTCTCCATCTCCAAATCTGACTACTCTCCACATTCACACTGGCCTCGGTCCTTTTGCCAGCATACCCTTCCTTCCTCCACAATCCAGAAAGCACCACCTCCTTCAGACCTTGCTAACCACCCTGCCCTGCTGTCCACCTCACAACACCCTTGCTCTGCCCTCCCCATCTCCCACCCGCTCTCTGTCTTCCTTTCTCCCAGCACTGATCTCCCTCGGTATTAAATGCTTGGTGAGTTATTTGTCCTCTCAGCTCAACAGTCAGCTCTGGAGTGGGCAGGGACTGTTCATTACAGCCTAGCACAACAGTTGGCACAGAGTTGACACTCAATAAGCATCTGTGAATTAATGAATGATAAATGAGTCTTGGGAAAGCATCACCACCTTGCCTCCTCCAATCCCCATCAAAGACTGGCTTTAACAGATTTTCAAAGTCCCTGTCTTTGGCCTCCATTCACCTCCTTGGCTACTCAACATCTATCTATTGGGCAACCATAGGGTACAGAGCCCTGAGATGGACAAATGAGTGTCAGATGTGTGGATTAACAAAACATCGCCAAAATAAAAAGGACCAAACTACCAATATATACAGCAACATGGATGTACCTCAAAAGCAATATACTAAATAAAGGAAGCCAGACAACAGATAACATGTTGGATGATTCCATTCATATAACATTCTAGAAAAGGCAAAACTTCAGGGACAGAAAATAGATTGGGACTCCCAAGTCACGTGTCATAGAGAACGAGTGAGGAAGACAGAGTTTTCTTTTTATAACCAACCTCAGAAGTCACTGGGCATCATTTCTGCCACATTCTGTTCATTAGAAGTGAGTCACTTAAGCCAGAAGTGGAGGGAAATTAGAGTCCACCTTCCCATGGAAGGTGCTGAAGAATGTGCAGACGTGATTTGAAGTTATCACAGGTACCACATGGCAATGCCTTGTCCACCAGGCACAGTGGCCACACACCCTAACCTTCACAGTCTTTGCAGGGAATGGGGTACCACAGACACCTAGATGGCCCACAGGCAGCTTTAAGAACATTATTGGAAATTCCTCTGATGGTCCAGTTAGGACTCCTTGCTTTCACTGCCAAGGGCATGGATTCAATTCCTGGCTGGGGAACTAAGATCCTACAAGCCACAGGTGTAGCCAATAATAATAAACAAAATAGATTTATTTTTAAAAGAATATTATTATAATAATGTTAAGAGAGTATTTTGGCAGAAAAGAAAACCATCTCTAATCGCTACTTATTCTCTTTATGGCCATTAGTCATTTATGCTTTCTGGGCTTTGGTTTCCTGATCTGTAAAATAGGCACAGTTATAGCCCCTACCACATAGTGTTATTCTGAGGACTAAATGAGGTGACTGTGTAAAGAAAAACACAGGGCAGTTCCAAGTACCATTGTAGTCTTTCATGAGCTGGCAAAGGGGTAAATGAAATGATCCATGGAAAAGGCTTAGAGCAGTGCCTCGCTGGCACATGAAGATAAATCAGTTACATGTTATTGTTTGTTAAGTTTATAATTATTACTTGCTGTAGCCTCCCGAAGACTTCCTCCAGGATAATGTGCAAACTCCTAGATGTTATTCCAGGTCCTTTACAAAGGCATTCCTGCCTATCCCTCTGCTTGCCGATAACCCTCCCCACACACATACCACAAATGCCATCCCTGAACATGCCCCACACTCACAGCTTTCCCGCATGCATCCACTTCTAAGAATGCCCCTCCATATCTCTTCCTGCTGAGTTTCTATTCATCATGAACATTGGATGGGAGTCAATGCTCTCCACTCCTAACCAAGACAGAGTAACCAATAATCAGACTAGCACCAGCAACATGAAAAAGAAAAAGAAACTTAAAAGGAAACTGAAGAAATACAGAAACACTTATTTTCATATAGAGGCACAGGTCAGCGATTCCCAAGAGAAGGGTAACAGCTGAGGCAAGCTCTATGATTCTCTCAAATTGGGCACACATTCCAGGCCACTGAACATAGAGAGAGAATCCAAGTAAAGCACAGCAGTCTCACTGAGCTGATAGACAAAGGTTGGAGAGCAGGGAGGCTGAGGCTGTAGGAACTCATGAGCAGAGTACCAGAGAGAAGGCAGATAGGAAGAGAAAATTCCAGAAATCTGCACATAAGTCCTCCTGAGCCTTAGAATTAATTATAAACTGTGTGTGCGTTTGGGCTGAGATGTGATGAGGCCAGGCAAGAACTATCAGAGAAATATTACTTCCAGGGACCGAAGGATTTAACAACTTTCAGAGCTCACACAAAGCTGAAAGACTTTGAGTTCCAACCAGCCAGAGCAGAGCAGAAAGGCCTCATTGATCAGCTTAATAAAGCTTAAAAATAAGCCTTAGAAGGAGCAACTTGATCCTTAAGCAAACTAGCTGCCTGCCAAAGCACTATCTTTAATGCTCTTTAAAAGAAGACAATAAATTCCAAACACTCAGCAATAGAATATCAAAGTGTCCAGCATCCAAACAAAAAATCATAGACACACAAGAAAGCATAAAAATGCAATCCACAACCAGAAGAATTATTCAATGGAAACAGATCTAGATGCCAGAAATTAGATGACTTGAAATAATTATTATAAAAAATATTTAAGGATTTAAGAGAAAATAGCAAACATGAATGAAAATCATAAAATGAACTGCAGCACACCAGACTTATCTGTCCATCACTATCTCCCTGAGTTTGCACAAACTCATATCCACTGAGTCAGTGATGCCATCCAACCATCTCCTGTCGTCCTCTTCTCCTCTTGCCCTCAATTCTTCCAGCATCAGGGTCTTTTCTAATGAGTCAGCTCTTTGCATTAGGTAGCCAAAGTACTGTAGCTTCAGCTTCACCATCAGTTTTTCCAATAAATATACAGGGTTGATTTCCTTTAGGATTCACTGGTTTGATTTCCTTGCAGTCCAAGGGACCCTCAAGAGTCTTCCCCAACACCACAGTTCAAAAACATCAATTCTTTGGCATTCTGCCTTCTTCATGATCCAACTCTCACGTCCACACATGACTACTGGAAAAACCATAGCTTTGACTATAAGGACATTTGTTGGAAAAATAATGTCTCTGCTTTTTAATATACTATCTAGGTTTGTCATAGGTTTGTTCCTAGGTTTTTCTTCCTAGGAACAAATGTCTTTTAATTTCATGGCTGCAGTCACTGTCTGCAATGATTTTGGAGCCCAAATAAATAAAGTCTGTCACTGTTTCCATTGTTTACCCATCTATTTGCCACGAAGTGATGGAGCCAGATGCCATGATCTTATGGTTTTTTGAATGTTGAGTTTTAAGCCAGATTTTTACTCTCCTGTTTCACCTGAATGATGAGCCCCAATAAAAATCCTAGGCACTGGGTCTCCAACAAGCTTCCTCATAAACAGCATTTCACCTGTGTCATCACAACTCATTGCTGGGGGAATTAAGTGCAGCCTGTGTGGCTCCACTGTAGATTCTTGGAAGTTTGTGCCTGGTGTCTTTTGACCTTCACACCATGTGCCTTTTCTCTTTACAATATTGCTTTGTATCATCTGTTGTAATAAGTCTTAGCAGTGATTATGACCATTTGCTGAGTCCTGTAAGCCCTCTGAGAAAATCACTGAACTGGAGGGTGGTCTTGGGGACTGCTAACACACCATTGACTCACCTGAGGAAGTTTGAAAATAGAGGACTAAACTAAAACCAAAGTAAGTAGGAAAAGGAAATAATAAAGAGCAAAAAAAAAAAAAAAAAAAATCAGTGAACTAGGAAACAGACATATATTAAAGAAACCCAATGAAACCAATAGTATATACTTTTGAAAAGATAATTAAAAATCATAAACTTCTTGCTCAACTGATCAAGAAAAAATAAATAAAGCATAAATTATTAACATTAGTAATCAAAGTGAATTTGTCACTACAGCTCTTACAGATGTTAAAAATACAGTAAAAAACATTTTAAACAGTTTTAAGATAATAACTTTGGCCACTTAAGTGAAATAATCAAATTCCTTGAAAAGCAAAATCACCAAAATTGACACAAGAAGAAACAGAAAACATAAATAGTTCCATATCTGTGATAGATGTTTTATTTCATAAAACCTTCCCACAAAGGAAATTCCAGACCAATATAGCTTCACAGAGAATCTTATCAAACATTTGAGTAAGAAATAATACCAATCAAACATAAAGTCTTTCAAAATTCAGATGAAGATGGAATCCTTCCCTACATTTTCATAAGGTCAGGATTATCCTGATACCAACACCAGACAAAAATATTACCAAAAGACCAACAAATGAAAAATTAGAGCAGACTTTCTTATAAATAAGAATTAGCAGACTGATTCTAAAACTTATATGAAAATGGAAAGAACCTATAATGTCAAAAACAAATTTGAAAAAGGACAAATCTGGAGGACTTACACTGCTGATTTATACAATTACAGTAATCGATAGAGTGTGGTACTGGTGTAGGAAAAAACATGTGGATCAACAGAACAGAATAAAGTTTCAAAACAGTCTCACATACTCATGACCAATTGATTTTTTTTTGTTGTTTTACAAAAGTGACAAGGTTACTCAGTGGACCAAAGATTATTTGCAAGAACATGTGTTAAGACAAAGAGATATCAGAGCTCTAGCTTCCAGCCTGGCATGTAATGAACTTGAAAGTCCTGATTCCCATCTACAAAATAAGAAAAAGGCTAAACTAACTGGAAGTCAGCAATCCTTCTTACATCAGTCAGAGAACGGAGGTCATAGGGCAAACCACTGCCTCAAAAACTTGGAGAGACAAACAGGCAGATAAGGCAGATAGAGAGAATCACAACTTAATGGAGCAGAAACCTCTGTGGGAACCATGCCATGTTCCTTCTATCTAGTACATCAAGTCAGGCTTTCAGTGAAAAAAAGAAAATTACAAAACATAATAAAAGGGGAAAAATAGTTTGAAGAGAGAGCAAGCATTAGAACCTGATTCAGATATGGCAGAAAGATTGGAATTACCAGACCAGGAATTTAAAATAGCTATGATTAATATGCTAAGTTCTCTAATGGGAAAAGGCCACATGGAAGGACAGATGGGGAATACAAGCAAATGGACATTCTAAAATCACAAAGAAATGCTAGAAATCAAAAACATTGACCTTGGATCTGATGATAAAAATGTGACCCCACCCACCGAATGTCAGACTGAGCCGGTGGATGTCACTCCCCAGGCCCAGCGCCTGTGGGGAGGAAGAGCCCATGGCTGGCCTGGGCAGGGTCAAGGCTGTGCCTGCTGCCACCTCTGGGATTGAGACATGGCTTCAGTGGGCCCGGGGCAGACTGTGCAGCAAGCAAGGGCAAGGGGAAGCAGGTGAGGAGGCTAGAACTTCTCCATGATGGACAGAGGGTCTGGAGCCCTGGTGTGGGTGGCCCTAAGCTGAAGAAGAAGAGATACTGGATGGGCCATGGGCAACTTGGACTCAGAGGTGGGCAGCTTAGTGTCTAAGTACAGAATGGGTAGTCCTCACTCCCTGCCTAGCTATGTCACTTGCCCAAGTTGGCCTTATTGTTCCATCTGTCCCTGTGGGGTGGTCTTGCCAGTCAAGGAGGAGAGAAGGCAAAAGCTGCAGAGGCTTTCACATCAACAAACCAAGGTTCTGGGGTCTGACCCACCAGCCCCAAGCAAGATGTCTTTGAACGATCGTAAAGTCTCTTGAGCTGCACTTTCCTCATCTCTCCAGTGGGTCTGATAGAACTATTACTAGGATGCAATGCTATACCAAAAGTACAGCTGCAAGAAATAGCACATTCTGGATTTTTCTTTCAAGAAACTAAATTCTGACAATCTCACCTCCATCATCAATGGGCTGTTACCCTCGGCCTCAGGAAGTGGGAGGCTCCATGGCGCCCAGGAAGTAGGAAGAGCCGTGGCCACTCTGTCCTGGACACTGAGGAGGCTCTCGTGCTCCGAGATTGTGTGCCTCTGATGTCCTGTGGAGTCTGCTCTGCTGGACCAGGTGCAGGACTGACCTCCCAGGCAGACTGAGGCTCTGTCACACACTCAGGTCTGTGTCTCTTTTATCCACCTTTCTTCCCAGTCTGTCCCACCCTCCTCAGTGTCTTGTCCCTTGAAGGCCTTCCAGGTCATCTTACAGCATCTTGTCTAAAATGATAAGAGAGAGCTCTGGTCCTGGAGCAGTTTCTGCTTTAGCCACCAAACCCCCAGGTAAAAGGATACAAAGGCCTGGCCATCAACCTACAAAATATCTGTAAAAATCCTCTTGCACAGTACCCCCTCAGACGATGGATGGACAGTAAGTGGTCCATGAAGCCCACTCTATGTTGGATGTCTAAGGCTGCTGCAAAGGCAAATTAAACATATGGAACGTGGCTGCCCAGTGTTGGCCCACAGAAAGGGCTTCCAATTCCCTGTACCCATATCTTTTGATCCTTGCAATCCCACAAGGCAGGCACTGCAGGTGATGTAGGAGAGGCCCAGAGAGGGTAAGAGCCTTGGGGAAGGTCACACAGCAAAGCAGGGTGAACACTCCTCCTCTGCCCTCCATCACTAGGAGGTGGGTGAGGCAGGTACATTCCTCGGGGTATCTGGTTGCCGATCTTGTAGGCAGTGCAGATCTTGATGAGAGTTAAAATTAGAATTAGCTGGAGAAGTATTTTTATTACTGGGAAGAGCATGTGGGCAGCAGAAGAGCCCCGCATCACAAGAACAGGCACAGGGTCAGCAAGAACTGCACTCCTCCTCATGTGCAGGAGACTGTGTACTGGCCAGACACTGGCAGCCCTGCTTTGGAAACCAGCAGAGAGAGAATCTCCCTCTTGATCAGAAGTCCAAGGACACCTGGGCTCTCCCTTCAGATCTTAGTTTACCTGTCTTGAAAATGGGTACAAAGGCCACAGCGAGGCCGGAGACTCCAACACTACTTTCCTGCCATTAAAGCACCTCTGCCAGAATAAGACTGCTATGCTCCGAATGCTTCCTCTGGAAATTTATAGGCTGAAGTCCCACCCCCCAAGGTGATGGTATTAGGAGGTGAGACTGTGGGGAGGTGATCAGGTCCTGAGTGTGGAGCCCCCATGAATTAATGACACCACAGAGAGTTCCTTCATCCCTTCCACCATGTGAGGACACAGCAGGAAGACAGCTGTCTATGGACCGGGAAACAGGCTCTCACCAGACAGCGAATCTGCCAGCTCCTTGAAGGCTTCCCACCCTCCAGAACTGTGAAAAGTAAAGTAAACGTCTGGTTTATAAGCTCCCTGTTCCATGGTATTCTGTTGTAGCAACCTGAATGGACCCCGGGAAAGGTGCTCCGCCTCTCCAGCTGACAAATTTCAGGAAAGGGGAAACAGTAAAGTCTCCTTAAGGGTCCCAGCCTCCTCAGCTCCTCCAAGCGGTGGTTTACCCCCAGGAAAACCTGACACAGGTGGCCCAGGACTGTTCATCTTCGAGAATGCCTGTGTGAGTCGTAGAGAGACACATGCCAGGGGAATGGTTCACAATACAAAAAAGGCGCTCCATTCACAAGAAAAGAAGCCCCTTCGCCCCCCTTCCCTGCATCATGAACTTCCCTCCCTGTCCGGGCTGCAGAGGTGTGGTGGGGAAAGTGCACACAGATACAGCCGCTGCCTTGCTCTGGGGGGATTTCTTCACGTATAAGGTAAGGAGTCGGAGGGCGTTCCCTCCAGGGCTCAGCTAGTGTGGGGAGACTTGGAGCAAGAAGGTTAGGAAGCCAGTGAACTGAGGTCAGTGAGAAATGGAATCCATGGTTCTCAGATGGACCTGGACTTAAGAACTAAAGAGCCTCGCATTGAAAGTGAAAGAGGAGAAAAAAAGCTGGCTTAAAACCCAGCATTCAAAAAAATGAGATCACAGCATTTAGTCTTATCACTTTATGGCAAGTAGATGGAGAAAATGTGGAATCTGTCTCAGATTTCATTTTCTTGGGCTCCAAAATCAACGCGGACACTGACTGCAACAATAAAATTAAAAGACACTTGCTCCTTGGAAGAATAGTTATAACAAACCTAGACAGTATATTAAAAAGCAGAGACATTACTTTACTGACAAAGATCCAGATAGTCAAAGCTATGGTTTTTCCAGTGGTCATGTATAGATATGAGAGTTGGACCATAAAGAAGGCTGAGCACCGAAGAACTGATGCTTTTGAACTGTGGTGCTGGAGAAGACTCTTGAGAGTCCCTTGGAGAGCAAGGAGATCAAACCAGTCAATCCCAAAGGAAATCAGTCCTGAATACTCATTGGAAGGACTGATGCTGAAGCTGAAACTCCAATACTTTGGCCATCTGATGCGAAGAGCTGATTCATTGGAAAAGACCCTGATGCTGGGAAAAATTGAGGGCAAGTGGAGAAGAGGGTGAGAGAAGATGAGATGGTCAGATGGCATCACTGACTCAAAGGACTTGAGCTTGAGCAAACTCAGGGAGATAGTGATGGACAGAGAAACCTGGTGTGCTGCAGTTCACAGGGTCACAAAGAGTCAGACACGACTTAGCGACTGAACAACAACAACCCAAGGGACACTGGGATGGTGAGGGAGAGGACGTACCATCTCACACTTGGTCACCAGGGTGGGGGCTGGGGTTCAGGACCTCAAAACCTCCAGTTCCTCCTTCCTCAGGACTTGACAGCCAAAGCTGGGAGGAGCCAAGGGTGGGGACTCTGTCCGGGGCAGGAGCCTGGTATACCATCATGGCCTGGCCTCCCTGATCCTTGCTCCTGGTTGTGGAGCATGAATGTGGGTGGGGGTGGAGGGTGGGGAGAACATCACCTTTCTTTTTTGAAAAGGAACTCAAAGCCCTTCAACAGCTCCCCAGCCTCCGCTTCTTTCCTGCAGTCTTCACCCACACTGAAGCCTACATGATCCTCCAGGAACACCGTCTTGACTATAGTGGCGCCCTTCCTCACCTGCCTTCAGAAGCTCCCCACCACCTCTGCCAGTCCCCCTGACCTGCCTGATAGCAGAAACTTCCTGAGGTCCCTGCTAAACAGACAGAGGCCCCAGTCCCATGCTCAACAGCCTTCAGGGTCCACGAAGCACTCTCAGGGATTTCTCTGAATTTCTCAACTGATGGCTAAGCCATCTGATGCTCAGAGAGGTCAAGTAACTTGAAACTCAAATTCAGCTCTGGAGGGACAGTTAGAGTTCATGCCCTACTTACAGAGGGGCCACGATGCCAGAAAGGAAGCTTCAGGAAGCTGTGTCCCTCAGCTGGGGAGAGCCTGGGCCCTGTGTGGTTGGGGAAAGGCGGGTGAGGAAGGAAGAGCAAGAGGTTGAATGGTGAACTCTGAAGGCAGACTAGAGTGGTGGGCAGAGCCCAGACCATGAATCCAGGGGTCTGGGGCCCAGCCACCCGTGCGGGGCCTCAGCCACTTCCTGTGGGAAATGGAGAATAAAACTCCCTACAAGACACAGGTTCTTGAGGTAGTATGAACACCCCATAGGTGCTGCTGAGCCGACCTGGAGCTGGGTGCGCAGCAGGTATCTATTCCACACTCACTGCCTCTGCATTGGATTCAGAGGCTCTGGGCTGGGGGTGCAGCCTTCAGCCCCAAACCCACCTACAGCCACAGCCCACAGGGAGGCTTTGTAGGCCCAGTAAACAACCCCTCACCGCCCTCGCCAAAAGGAAAGCTTTTTTAAAAAGCAACAGAAACCAACATCTCTGTAGGCTGCGTGTTGGTGACGGGAAAAGGAGCTTCAGAGAGGAAGGAGCTACCGGGGGCGGAGGACAGACCGAGGCAGCAGAGAGGAGAGAAACAGAGATCTGATAAGGAGCTCTGCTCTTCAAGGGGAGCAGGAGAGGAAGGCTCAGCCCCTGCAACCAGGGAGCTGGGGGATGGGGGTCTGAGATCCCCCGAGGTAGCACTCAGCCCCACCTGCACTCGGGCCACAGGATTACAAAGCTCAAGCATCCTCGCCTGCCTTAGGGCAGGCCGTTACCCTGGATGCAGGAACCAGCCAGAGGCGCAAAGGTTGGTGGTCCCTTTATAGGCATGCATCCCTGGTCTGGGGCCAGTCTCTTGGAGACCCAAGGGGTTCAGTGTCCCCTTCCCCTCAAAGAAGGTGCTGACTGTCTATAGGACGGCATTAGGACGTGGTGTCAGCCTGGGAATCAGGAGGTTTAGGAGGTTCAAGCCCAGGACCGTGGGCTTGCCGTGGGGCCCTGAGCAAGTAGCCCTAGGTGGCATGATGAAGATGTCCCAGTTCAGCAC
This sequence comes from Odocoileus virginianus, assembly GCF_023699985.2. Taxonomy (NCBI): domain Eukaryota; kingdom Metazoa; phylum Chordata; class Mammalia; order Artiodactyla; family Cervidae; genus Odocoileus; species Odocoileus virginianus. The sequence goes on from NC_069680.1 coordinate 68,216,179, forward strand.
TGAGATGTCCCACTTCTGCATCCCAGGGGACTCTTTGGTCCTGGGGAAAATGTTGGTCCCCTTTGCCCGTCTGGGCTGGGACTTCCTCTGCTGAGACTAGAGGACTCTTCCAGCTCCCTGCATGGCCTTCCTGAAGCCTGAGGATTGGGCCTGTCCTCTTGGACAAACTCACACACTTGTTTGAGAAGATGGGATATGACACTGTTCCAGGGAACCCAGGTGGCCCCAGGATAGACAGGTGGAGGGAGCAGTTATCAGGAATCGGAGGGCAAGCACATCCGGGCAGGCTTGGCGTGACCTGGGCTTCACGGAGGAGTCTTACAAGCACAGAGGAGCAGGGAAGGAACAGCTTCACCCAGGCTGAGAGGCCAGACAGCAGAGTGTGCCACGCCCTGTAATGAGCACTGGTTGAGGTGGTCAGGCCCAGCTGGCCCTCAAGAGCCCTGCAGTTGAATTTCTAAATGTACTGCCTACACTCTCTGAATCCCCCTGTTGCATCCACTGCCAAATGATTTGCATGAAAAAACAAACACTTAAAAAAAAAAAAACCATAACAGACAACAAAGATTCGTCTGTTTTTTGTTTTTTAAGAGAAGATGGGCTTTTCACAGAAATTAAAAGCACCCAGTGGGGCTCTAAATGCATATGCCCACATCCCCATGCTTTCCTGACTCCCTGTGCAGCCCACTCCAGCAGAGGCAGATCCCCCAGGAGAGACTGAAGGCTGCTCAGAGAAGGCCTGCCTCCAGCATCCAAGGACCCACTCATACCCCAGGGCACAGGGCGGCTCCACCTGGCTTTGCCCACCTGTCAAACCCACTCCCTCGAAGCGTCTCACCGACAGTTTCAGGGATGGCAGGGGAGTCATTAGTCCATCCTAGTTTCCTATGCCCAAGAGCCCTCATACTTTCTAGCTAGGCTGCCCTGAACAAGTCACTTGAGCTCTCTCTGAGCTTCAGTTACATCATCTGCTAAAAGACGGCAACAAGACAGTGTGGGGGAGGATGGGTGTTTGGTGCATGTGCCAAGCTCAGGGCTGAGTGGGCTTCTAAGAAGCCAGTATACGCATCTCTGACCCTCCTCTGGAAACCACAAACTCCACCCCCAAGAAGGGCAACGAGAGGCAGGTGGGGGCGGGGTTGCGCACGATTACCTGCTGGGCTGAAAGCTAGGCCCAGTCCTCCACTGGGAGGAGGGGAAGGGCCGCGTAGGGTATGAGGGCAGGAGGGCAGGAGAGCTAAAAGTAAATGCTGTCGCCGTCCCTCCGGCCACCTCGGCTGGTCTGGGGCATGGGTGGGGTCCTAGGCTGAATCCACCCCTCCTCTCTCCCCAAGCACTTGCTAAACACTCTGACCCCTCACCAGGTCAAGTCGCATGATTCTGCGCCCCGCCCCCCCCCACTGTGTGAGTTACATGCCCCCTGGTTCTCTCTATTCTCAGTGACCCTAGCCCAAAGGTCTCTCTGCTCCCATGTCTCTCTGCTCCCATTTCCTTGATCCATTGGCTGAGGCTCAGAGAGGCAGGGACTTGCCCAGTGTAAAGCACACCATTCTCAGAACCAGGGCCGACAAGAGATCCGGGCACTGGCACTGCAGGTGAAGTCCCCAAAGCAAAAGGCCTTGGCAGGAAAGGGGCCCTTGGGAGCCACCAAAAGCCCTGAGCAGAGGAGTGGCGTGATTGTGGGTGGTGGGAAGTCGGCCTGAGGGCCTTGAGTCTGGAGCCAGTGAGACCAGCAAGGAGGCTATGATAAAGGTGCAGGCAACTGAGGGAGCCGAGAGGAGTGTGGGGGCAAGGGATGCAGGGAGGGCAGACCCCTGTGGCTCTCAGTCTCTGGGGACTCAGAGTCAGGAGGGGAAGGCCCAGAACAGAGGGGGTGGGGAGGGGAGGGCCGCTGGAGTGTGCTCACAGCACTCCAGGCATGGCGCTTTCTCCCACGCCGCCAGCTTGCACGCGGTAGGCTCAGCAGGGTCACCACCCCACTTTCCAGGTTGGGAGCAGCCGGGGCTGGGCTTCCTGAGTGCCACTCGGCCAGGGTGGGCTGGGTCCGCTCTCCCCTGCGCATCAGGCTCCTGCACCCACCTCTTTCTCCAGGCGGCTTCCCCACGCCAGATTGATGAACAACGTAATAAAGGGGGCAATCACATTATTCCTGAATGCATTTTAATAAAAATCAAATAAAAGCAATTATGTGAATTTTCAAGAGGATCACCTCTCCTCCTTTCCCTGAGGTAGGAAACAGAATGAATTCAGGAAATCATTAAAATCAGAAACCCGAGCTGCGCGCCACTGCCATGCTGGCGGCTGTCACACAAAAGCAGCAGGGAAACCCAGTCCCCAGGGGCAGCGCGGGTGCCTTTCTTTAGCTCTTTGAGTGGAAATTCCACCTATGGGTGAAGAAGGGTAATTAAGGGCCAGGAGAGATGCTTTGAATCCAGGCTGCCTTTGCAGCTTCAAAAGGGCAGTCTGAGGACTCCCCAAGGGACAGCTCTCCAACCTGAGCTCAGAGAGGGTTCCCAGATGAACACACTCTCACCTCTGTAAGGGATGTTTAGCTCTCAGCCCAGCCGGGGACCAGAAAGAAGAGGTTCCCTCCAAGGGGCAACAAGCACATGTTCCCTACTCCCCAGCATCCCCAAAATAGGCTTTAGTAAGGCCCTTCCCTTCCGATTAGTCATTCTTGCCCCTCAAACTGCTATGCTCATTTGGGGCTGCAGATGGTGAGCCCCGAGGAGACAGGGGACACATACGAGGTCGCCCAGCTGTGAGGTGGGACCGAGACAAAACGTGGTTCTCCAGAGGCCCGGAGGCAAGTTCAAGTCCTGTGGATTGGGCAGTCTGGACACAGAGCAGCCTGGCCTTGCAGGGCCACTTACAAGAACAAGCGCTGATCACCTGACTGCTATAACCTGCGCACTGGCCTAGGCCACAGTCTCCGAATACCAAGAAATGACTGTGTTCCTCCTCTCGATACAGGTTCAGGACTTAGCTCCTGCCAGGTGAGGTGGCCTGCGCACCACCCTGCAACTAGAACAAGGAATCCTCAGAGTGGACAAAGCCATCAGAATCCAGAGCCAGTTCCTGATTGATTGCCAGGCTAGAGGGCATCCTCATCATAGAAAAGAGGCCTTTGTCCATGGCCTTCCGGGTTGCATTTGGGCGCTGGGGAGAAGAAAGACAGGGATCTTTCCTTCCTCCGGCCCCCACATTCATGCTGGGTAACCCATGTCCCCCTCTTACTGAAACACAGGCCAACAGTGCTCCAGAAGCAGCACCTAACCACCCCTAAGATCCTCTTCCTCAGCCACGGGGTCCTAGTTCTCAGATGGAGGCAAACTGGACCCCTGGCAGCCAGAGGTTCCCTTTAGAGCAGCCTGAGTTAAAGCAGCAAACCAGGCTGGGAGGCAGAGGGCCAGCACTGGCTGTGTATGACCTTAGGTAACTCCCATGGCCTCTCTGATCATGCATGTGTGTATGTGCACCCGTGTATTTATGTGTGCACACATATGCATGTGCATGTAACTATTGGAGTGGGGACAGTGTCCAGTCCCCAGTTCAGACGCTTGGCTCTGCTCCACTTTTGTCTGTTCTGACTCAGGTCAGAGTTGCCCTCAGGCCCTGCTGCTGCTAACAGTTATGGCGCCCTCCTACAGGACACTCAGGGAAATATCGCCCAAAAAAGTGTGCTCTCCACCTGTTGGGAGTCGGGAGGAGAAGCCAAGTGATTGGGAAGATTCTGGGTGGCCCCTCCCAATCGAGGTTTCCCTTGGAAGGAGGGGTTTCTGGCAAACCAGAACCCCTGTACCATCCAGCTCCCGAGACGGGGAATTGAGCACAGAGCTTCCAGTCTTGTCCCCCCGTTTCCATCCGTGCCTCTTTCTGATCTCTGAACCTCAGGGTCTGCTGAAAGGAAGTGGAGGCAGTGGCACCTGGCTTTAGGGCCAGTGCACGGGGGAGAGCAGGACCAGGGGCAACTCCTCTGTCATTTCTGTCCCTCAAGGGCCAGGTGCCCCCTACTCCGCTCTGCCCAGCCCCTCAGGTCTTGCACATAGCAGGCACTCCATAAATGTCAGTGTGTGATGCTCAGAGAAAAGATCGGCTTGTCTAGGAGGGGGAGTTGAAAGCAGGAAAAGGAAGTGCCTGTGCCTGCTCCACAGACCTGTGGCCTTGAGGGCACGTGCATGCATGTGTGCGCAAGCATGTGCATGAACTTGTGCGTCCCTGTGACCACACAACTGTCAGAGTGGAGACACTCAGTTATGTACTCACTGGTCTGCACATGTGACTTGTACACACAGCAGATGGATAAACAGGTAAACAATATCCCCAAGCCTCAGACAGTTTCCTCCCTGCCTTGCCTTCAAATCCCCCATCAAGATGGGTCTTGGAGCAAACAAGCTAAGACCTTGGAGGTCCAGGCCCATGGGATCCAACGGGGAAATCCATCTGCTGTCACCTTCACCCAGATTCCATCTTGGTCACTCTGGGAACATCTGCCTGGGTCTGAGACCAGCTGTGCCTGGGGTCTGGGAATAGAGGCTGCTGTTGGGAGCTACTAGAACATCTGCCTTGGGATAAGGGCTGATGGAGGAATGCCCAAGGGCTCTGGCAGGGTAAAGGAGAGCTCATTCAACTCTGCTGCAGAGGGTGAAGAGATAGGGGTCAGAGGGAACATCTCCCAGCAAACAGAACCTTGGAGCAGGACCTAGAAGAAGCTGGGCTTCCCCAGCAGAATGGATGGATGGGGCATTCCAGGTGGAGGGAACAGCTTAGGCAACACCCTTATTCAGGTAATGCCCAGCTGCCTGGGTACCCACCCTGCTTCTGCTGGCTGTACCAGCAAGAAGTGTCCTTTTCAGAGCACTCTCAGGAGTGAGAGAGCAAAACAGGGCACCACACTGCAAACGGACCCTGAGTAGGGGACTAGTGCAGGAGGCAGCTCCTGTCACACCTTAACATATGGGGTGTGAATTGGCCCTCAAAACTCCCCCTCTTGCCCTTTAAAGAAGTCACTTCCCAGGGAACTGCAACATATAATTCAATGTCTCAGAAGTACAGTTAGCCCAGGGATCCCTCATGTGTGCTAAAACCCTGTGTTAGAGAGAGGAAGGGAACAATGAACGAACGTCAGGCAGCTTCTCTCTGGGAAGCAAGGGACTGGGCAGGGCGGATTTTCACAGGTGTCCCTAATCCTCCAGTTCTTAAGTGCAGGGGTCATGAGCATTCATTTAATCTGCTTCATGACTTACAAATAGTCTTTTATATGTATGAAATATAATGTAATAAAAGGTTTAATTGTGTTTATGCTCACGTTTATGAGGTTGTTCCAAGGCCAGGTTGGCTGAGATGCCTCTACATGATTACCTGAGCTTGGCATCCTCACAGATGCCCTCTCCCCAGCTTAGGGCAGTGTAGGGGCTGGACTCTTGTCCCAGCTCCACTAAGTCCATAGAATATTCCAGTCATTCCAGGTGCAGCTCGGAAGGAAGGCGATAAATGCCCAGCCAACTAGAGCTATGGGCTTCAGCCTTCCCCTCTATGAGCCTCAGTGTCCCCTCTGGACAGTGAGGGAACAGCACAGCTCAGTCCTAGGTTTGAACCCAGACATCAGCACTGCAGCACAACGGCAGGCAGCAGTTTCCTTGCCTGGAAAGTGGGCCCATGACAAAGATGCCGTAAAGAATGGGCAGAATGATGCTTGAAGACACAGTTCCTGGCATGCACTGTGCTGTCCTTAGTTACTCAGACGTGTCCGACTCTCTGTGACCCCATGGACTGTAGCCCTCCAGAGTCCTCTGTCCATGGGGATTCTCCAGGCAAGAATACTGGAGTGGGTTGCCATGCCCTCCTCCAGGGGATCTTCCCAACCCAGGAACCGAATCAGGGTCTCCTATATTGCAGGCAGATTCTTTACCAGCCAGTATTCCATAAAGCAAGGGTTTCTTGCTTTTGTTTTTCGATCACCAGAATAAACCAAGACCCTCTGGGGAAACAGGAGATTGGAAGACCTGCGCTCTGGGTCTGGACCCCACCACTCACTGGCCCAGAAGCCTCCAGAGGCCATTCACCCCAGGCCTCACTCTGCTCCTGTGTGAAATGGGAACCCCAGGGCCCCCTCTGAGAGGAGAGAAAATGAGAAAGCTCTGGCAAAGGAGAGTGCATTGTGAACACCAGGGTCAGTAACCAGAGCTCTAATCCCCAAGACCCCTCCCCAGAGGAGAAACCCCAGTCTGCCGCGAGGGGGATATGCCCGGAGCTTCACCCAGGCAGCCCTAATCTCAGGCCAGCCCAGCGCCAGCTCCCGCTCAGAGTTAGGGGCCTGGGCTGGATCAAAGGCGGAGGGAATTAGCATCACAGAGAGCCCGGGGGAGGGGAGGCCAGGATTAATTCATTCTCCTCTTCCTGCTGTTTCTCCAGCAGCCTGTGGAGTTGGGGGAAGGGTAACCATCCACCCTCAAGCCCCTACCACACCCCCAGGCCAGTTCTCACAGAAGGAGCAGGGCAGGGGCAATGATTTGGGCGGGACCTGCAGTGAAAAAGGGGACGCTCTGTGCACACGTCTAGAGTCAGTGGTTTGAACAGACAAGAATTCAGATGCCTGGGCTGGAAGGACATCCTCAGAGGCTGGACTTGGGGAAAGGGGAGTGCCATGTGAGTTCACAGACCCCTGTGTCATTTGAGACATAAAAGTGTGTGTGTGTGTGTGTGTGTGTGCGTGTGCATGTGCGCGCGTGTGTGTGTGAATCTACAATGCTGAGATGGTGAGCCTCATGTGTGGGTGTTCAAGGTGTCAAAGGTGTGGACACATGGGCACATGTGTGGACAGAGGAGCCCCAGAGCTTTGAAATGAACAGAAAGGAAAAGTGAGAGGACTCGAATTGGAGTATTTCTTGCAGGGAAACAGCTAGAAGGTGTCCAGTGACATCTCACAGACCCTGCCTCTAAGTTCCATGGGCTGTCTGCATTCCTCAGCTTTACCTGTCCTACCAGGGAACTGTCGTGGGACAAACTAGGTTAACCTTTCTGGGCCTTGGTTTCCTCACTTAAAACGTGGGTAATCATAGTGTGCATGTGAGAATTCAATTAGTTAATAGAAGGGAAGCAGTTAAAATGGCCCTGGGCACACAATGAATGCCCTCAGGGATGTGTCAGTACAATTAGTGCTACCTGGAGGGGGCATGGTGGGGCTGAACAAGGCTGGCCGGAGGGACAGGGTCAGCCCAGAGTCTGCCAGTTGTCGTCCTCCCTGAAGCCTGGAAGGAAGGTTGCTTCTAAGCCAGCAGAGCCAGGCAGCCTCTGGCAGTGCTGGGAAAATGGAGCATGCGGTGTTGGAGGAATCACGAGGCACAGCCTCGGCCAACTTGGCAGGCTTGGCACTCACTGGCCGTTCACACAGAGCTCCTCCTGCCCCCTCCTCTTCTAACGTCTCATCTCCCCGACTCCTGCACCTCCCACCCACATTCTGCCCCAGGAGTGTGAGGCACATCCCTCCCACCAGCCCGGTTTCATCCTTCAACTGACTCAAAGGGTCCATTCTTCATGCCCATTTAGCAGGTGGTAAAACTGAGCCTCAGAGAAATAGCAGCAGGAAGCAGAGCTGGACTCAGGAGCCTCCAAGTAGATTACAGAAAAATAAAATGCCAGCCTGGCCCCTAGAGCAGCCCAATCAGCTCTCAGCTCTTCAGGGTCTGTGCTGGCTTTCAATGCCCCTAAAACAGTCCCCTCAACTATTCCTGAACACAGACTGGGCAAAGACACCCGCTTCCCTGATGTCCCCCTTGTCTTCTCCATCCCACCCTCAAGAAGGAGAGGAAATGGTCTAGCCTGACACCTAAATGAATCCTCCTGTACCTCTCCCACGTCTCCACTTTTGCTCCTGCTGTTCATCTTGTCCATCCTGGTCCAAGTCTTCTTAATCCGTCAAGGCCCAAGGCACATGCCACCTCTTCCATGAAGCCTTTTCTGATTGCCTTGTCCATTAGTGGTCTCTCGGTCCTCTTCCCCCCAGGGACCTAGAGACATTCCTCTTAGCAGGACTAACCACTTACCTGTTGGGAGGTCCTAGAGGGCAGACCAGGAGCATCTTCCGTACACACCCACTCCCACCCCACAGGTCAGGACAAAGATGTCCACAAGCTGTGGTGGACTGTGGGTTCATACCCTCCCACATCACTCTAGAAGCCCCTCTGGGTCCTTGAACTGTGGCCCTGTGACATAGCATTAACAGCTAAGGCTCTGGGGCAGATTTTCCTGGATTCAAATCTCAACTTTCCCACTTACCAGCTGTGTGACTTTGGGCTTTTATCTAGCCTCTCTGAGCCTCAGATCTATTAACAGGAATAATAATAGTTATAGTTCCAAGGCCACTAAGTTTTTGCCATTGTTGCTACTATACTGTTATCGTTATAACCAGGATAATACAAAAAGATGCTGGACACAATCTTTGTCCCAAAGAGGATGACAGTCCAGAAACAGGAAAGGTGGTTTACATTTCTAAGCTCATTTAATGATCAGACCACCTTAGTAGTTATCATCAGCCCCATTTTACAGATAAGGAAACTGAGGCTCCAAGAGGTGGTGTAAGCTCCCAAAGGCTCACAGCCCTAAGCGGCAGGGCTGGGATTCAGGGCCAGGACGTGCGGCTCCAAAGTCCACGCTCTTTCAACAAGCCCGCGCTGCCTCTCAGTCTGGCAGAGAGATAAGCCGTGTACACAAATAGCTGTAATCCAAGGTAGAAAGTGATAAGTGCCAAACAGGGACTGATAAAGGCTCTGGGAGGGCGGGGCTCTGGGAGGGAAGGGAAGGGGTGGAGGTCAGGGCAGGCTTCTGAGAGTGGGTGACATCTGAGTGTAGCCTCCAAGGTGGACAGGCTGAGCAGCAAGACTTTCCAAAGTGGGTGGGCAGTGTGAGCAGACATGGGTCACTGGGTACCTAGTGCAGGTCCTGTCTTGTCATTGAGGCCCAATAAATATTTGAGGAAGGGAAAGGGGGGAAGAAGGAAGGGAAAGGGGATGGAAGGAGGAAAGGAAAGGGAGGGGGTAATTTAGAATGGAGGAACAGGGGATGGGGGGAGGGAGGGAGGCCAAGGGGAGGGTGGGTATACCCTGACCCCATTCGGCCCAGGAACTACCCCTCTCACTGGGAGACGGGGTCAATTCCTCCAATTCTCTAAAGGGCTTTCGGGAACCAAAGGACCCCTTGTTCTATGAAACCCCAGAGAAGTAGCTCAGCATTTCCAGGCTAGAGTTCCTGACAATTAGATGTTTTGCTCAATAACAGGAAGAACTTCCCAGCAAGTAAAGCTGGACAGGGCTTCTCTGTGGGGCGAGGCAGTGGTGTGTTGGAGCCGGTTCTGACTGGCTCACAGGAGCCGATTGTTAAATTTTCAGGAACTGCCTGACCTGGTTGATATTAAGGCAGCTTAAAATTGTCCATGGTGGGAGTATTTTATACCCTGGGAAATCGGCAAGTACTACAAATCCGGTTTTCCTTACCTTGGAGAGCCAGCTGTTAAACATTTACCAGCGCACCACGGGGCATTGTCTGCTATGTAAGGGAGCAAGCTCCCTGTTTCCAGAAGGATGCAAGCAGAGACAGTTACTGCCTGGGGAGAAATGAGGCCAAGGGATTCATCCTTAGTGAGGAGACTCGGATTGGATGACATCAAAAGACCTTATTTTTTGGCTCCAGAGCCCATGAAGAGTCAGGTTTAAGAAAAAAAAACTTAATCAGGGTAATTATTCATGCCAGGAAATTATTAACCACTTGACTCAGAGGCTGGGAGTAGGGCATGAGGAGCCACAAGCTTGCAGATTTCACAGACGGAAAGCCCTGTCCAACGTCACACGGGGAGTCAGTGGCAACACTGGGACCAGAACCCACGTCTGCAACCTCCCGGCCAGACCTCCCTCCAGGGCACATGGGCTGGGCCAGTGGTGGCACATGGGCTGGGCCAGTGGGCAAGGGGGACAGGCACAGCTTCTTGCACAATTTGTCTGGGGTCTGCCTCCTCCACCAGAATATAAGCTCTGTGACAGCACAGATCACACCTATTTTGCCACTGCTGGATTTCCAGTGCCTAGTTTTGTGCCAGGCACTTAGCAGGTATTCAATAAATATTTGTTGAAAGCATCAGTATGTCTGAGATTCTTTCTCCTGGCAGCATTTAGAGAGCTGGGAATACTATCGTCTGAGGCCATCACCACTTGGGTCCCCACTCTTTCTTGTTGACATGGAGCCAACAGACCAACTCTGCCCCTTCCTGTATGACCTTGACCCAACCACCGGGCCTCCTGAAGCCTCAGTTTGTTCCTCTGCTGAGTGGGTTGCACAACCTCTGCTGGCCTCCTGAGGCTGCTCTGGCATTCAGGCAAGAGAGAAAAATGCTCTTTACAGACTGTGGAGTCCCGTACCCGCTCGAGGAAGGTGGGAGATCAGGAAGCTAGCTTTGCTGGCTGGGTCAAGCCCAGGGGCACTGGGACAGTGGACATTGGGTGCTGGCCAGGCTGTCACTCTCTCACAGGTGACATCTGGGGAAACCTGCGCCAGACCAGCTCATGGTGGGGGTGGGGTGCGAGGTTGCAAAGCGGAGCTCAAAGTTCTAAAGTGGCAAAGTGAGGGTGGATGAAATGAAGATTAAGGGAAGGAGAAGGCTTTTTCTCCTAAGACCTAGTCTCTTGAGCAGAGGGAACAGGAGAATCAGTGAGTTTAAAAGCACATGTATCACTGCGGCACTGTTTCTCACCGGTACCCTAGGCCTTCCTTACTGCCTCAGTGGATGAGTTGAGGGTTGGTACCTGACAAATCAGGTCGAGGGTGGGATGGAAAATCCTGGCATGTTCTGAAATCAAACCAGTGTTCCAAATGATTCCACGGAGGCAAGATTTCTGTGATTCTCCCATACAGGCATCCGCAGGCCCCTCCTGGTAGGGTGGGGGGCCAGGATGGCAGGGAGGGAGGCCCGGCTCACCCCAAGCTGTGTGGGGCCGGTGGGGGGGGGGGGGCGGCGGTTGGCGGGGATGAGGAAAGCAGGCAGGGGGCGGCAGTGCCCCTACGGCCCTCCCAAGTGGCATTGGATTTTCACAAAGAGCATGAGGGCAGTGGGAGGCTCAGTGCTGGGGCCAGGGAGGCAGGTGGAGAGGGTGCCCGCAGAGTGTGAGCCTGGGCCCCCGGTGGGAAGCAGAAGAGAAAGGCCCTGTGTCAGCAGCCTGGCCCCTGGGCGGCAGGCTCGCTCTCGGCTCCATTCTGTTCGGCAGGATTCTAGTTGGCACCAGCTGCAGTCAGGAACAATGCCTGGATTTCTTTCTTTCTTCCTTCCTTTTTTTAAAAAAAATTTTTAATAGAGGGGAGAGAAGGACCAGAGCCACTCACTGAACAGCTCAGCATCGTGGAGGCGTCTGGGACCATGTGTCCTTGAAAAAGCACAGACACGGGGACCCTACAGCTGGCTGCAAGTGCAAGAAAGCACGTCAGGCTGGCAGCCCCGGGTCTCAACCCGGCTGCTGCCTCAAACTCGCCGTGTGACCTTGGGCAGGTCCACGCTTCACTTTGGTCCATGGTCTCCCCAAGGCCTCCAACAAAGCTTGCTTACCAGGCCTCACACGGTGACGATTAGTCTCTTTCTCCCAAACTATGAGAGAGGCATTTGGTATAGGCAGTCCTTCCTTATAGCCTGTGAGCTCCCAGAGGGTTGGGTCCAGTTCATCCTTGTGTGCCCCTGCATCTCCTGAGACACTTGATAACCCATCAGTTTTCAGCAGCAATGTTGGGTGCCAGGATAAACCAGTGAGTCATCCTACGGCCTGCAGTCCCCAGGGACGGGACATGGGTTCCCACCAGATAACCTCCCTGACTAGTGAAGTGTCACACCAGGCAAATAAAACGCTGCGCCTGTCTCCTCATCTGTAGAATGGAGACTTGAATACTAATAATCAGTCCACGTGAGGACTAGAGTTTATACACAGTGCCTGACACCTAGTAACAACTTACCAAGTCGTTTCTATAACGATGACAATGCTGTGGGCATAGAAGCACATGGGGGTGAGACCAGCTACATAGCAGATCCGCCAGAGTTATCTGAAGAGGCTTTCCAGCAGGTGGCTGTAGATGTAGCCTGAAAGGCTGGGAGGGGTGCGTCCCAGGAGGCAGGCAGAGCAGGAGAAGGAGAGTATGTGTATAATACAGACAATTCTGGGAGCCACCCAGCATGGCTATAAGACAGGGTCAGAGCAAGGGGTATGAGATGCCAGGCAACTGCTAGCCAGGTGAGCAGGGCAGTGGTTGAGGCTCTGAGATCTTTTCCCACCCCCTCCAGTGCCAGAAAGGAGGGCCCCCTCAGGGCACTGGAGCTGTCAGGAAGGAGGTAGGAGGTTTGACTTTCCTCCGGTAGGTTGTCCCAGAGTTCCCATACAGTGCAGGACACACGAGCTCCTCCATCACCCACTCTGGCAGCACTGGTACAGGTGAAGAATTAGGAGCCCTGGTTCCTGTCCCAGCTCTGACACTTTCCAGCTGTGTGGCTATGGGAAAACCACCGCCTCCATCTGAGGCTCAGTTTAGTCACCCATAGCAGGGCCGCTGCGAGGCTGAGACGGTGAGAGGTATCCCATGAAAAGAGGTGTTAAGGCTGTTACCTATTCACAGTCCTGGACAGCTCCCTCCACATACAGAAATTTGCCTGTCCCCACCCGCCAAAAGGGGGCCACTGAGCACACTCCCCAAGGCAGCCACCCCCGCCCCCACCCCAAACCCTAAAGTGGAAGGCTCAGACCTACAGAACTATAGGATGCTCCAAGGCACAAGTACCACTGAATGTTCTCCATGTGCTGCGCACTCTCTTGATGACAGATGGGGAAACAGAGGCACGGAGTCTATGACATGCTCAAGCCACCAAGTAAGTTGGGCAGCAGGTTGGGTGCGTGGGTTGGGCTGGGCTGGATGTCCCAGCTCCTGAGGGAGGCTCTCAGCTTATTCTCTGAGGCCCCCGATGGGAAGAAGTGGATGGTGGTGGAATTGGAACCACGGGGCAGAACACCGTGATGGCAACTGAGAAGATAACAAGCCTTTTGGAAGGGCCTGGGAGATCCAGGGTCTGGAGGCTGGGAAGGTAGGGCCTCAGAGAATGAAGCGGGCCATCTGACTGGAATACAGAAAGGAGGCAGGCCAGAGGAGCCTTCTGTGCATGTCTGCTCTCTGCCAGGCCTGATTGCCACCCAGCCTTAGAGGCACAGAGTTGGGTAGGGACCAAATGCCGCCTGGATCCAACCAAGGTGTGAAGACGAAAGGTCCTCCCCATTACTCCACCACCCCCGGAGGGCCCCACGACTGCCAGGTGAGCAAGTCTTTACTCCACCTCAAAGCACCCGGCAGGTGACACCTCAAAGCACCTGTCTGCACCATAGCCTGGGCCTGGTGAGGAGATGAAGACAAGTCTCCATTCTCAACCCTGAGGCCCAGCTCAGACCTCACCAACTGAGTAGCTGTGAGGTCCTGAGCGGGTCACTTAAATCTCTCTGAGCCTCTTTCCTCAGAGGCAAATTACACCTTCTGGCTTGTGGAAAGGATGTAATGAGAGTGTGCCGTGAACAGTAAGCACTCAATAACTGTGACTTTCCTCCAGCGCCTTCAGCCCTCTGGCTCCCTTCTAGGGACGGGGGTGTGAAGAGTGGAGACAAAGGAGGCAATCCTGCAGAGGCAGGAATTCATCCCCACTGGTGCCAGGCCCTTGCCCACCCCCAGCCCATGGAAGGCCCCCTGTCCAAGGGGACCATAGTTAGGACACCCTACATAAGACCTAAGTCACTGCCTTCCTCCGGGCTCCCGGCTCCCCTTACTCAGGCCTAAGCAATGAGCTTCTTTTCCTGCTGGGGGCTCCCTGGAGGGTGGAGGGTGAGGAAATTAATAGCACTTAAGTCTGTTCTGAAGGTGGGTGTGGGCTGGGCCCCACACTGGCGCCCACAGGCCAGCCTCCTGCAGCCTGCACCGTCCTGCTGGCCACTGAAGCTGCCTGTGAAGCCAGGTGATTTACAGGCCTGCATGGGCTGAGTGGAATCCATCTTCCAGCTCCCAGTGGCTGCAAAGTGAAAGCACCATCCTCTCTGCCTCACCCCAGGCCTCCAGGCCCACAGAGACCAAGGCCATGAAGGTGGGGGTTCAGAACACACAGTCCCCAAAGAGGCCTGATTATCATCAGGAAACCCTGCTCTTGGTTTACGGAGGCCCAGAGAGGGCTAGCTACTTGCCCAGGGTCATACAGAGAGTCTAGGGATGAGGATGTAGAGCTGGGACTGAGAGACCAGCAGGAAACTTTGTTAATGAGGACCTGAGTTCAACTCATGCTGACTTTGGACAAGACCCTCACAGTGCAGTTTAACAGCACCTAACTCAAGGCAATGTGAGAATTCAATGAACTCATGCCTCAGAGGCCCTCATCATGCTACCCAGCACACAGTAGGCACATACTAAGTCACAGCATCTTCCAAGAGCCCACATGGATCCAACATGCCTTATTATTTCTCAAAATTGGAATAGGGACAACAAGTGTCTGTGTCTCAAGAACTGGAGCCCAGGGTGCTCAGGAGGCTAGGGTAGACTCAAGGCTGAGGTGAGATTTCTTAAAGTTGCTGCCATCAAATGCCATGCTTGCCCAGCTGGGAAGAGCTGAGATTACCCCTGGATCCATACTATAGAGAGTTGGGCCCACTTTGTGTGCTGAGCTTGGCTCCTCTTGTCCTCTTCAGTCACTCTCTAGTTTCCAGATGTAAAAGGAACTGGCAAGGGAGGTGGGAGGGGGAGTTCTTCTGGATAGGAGCTTTTGAACATGAGTGGTCACCCCCCAGGTCAACTGCATCCCCCACCTTTTAGAAGTAGCTATACCTTGTCACTTGCTAAGAGATTTGGACAAAATGTTCAGAGAACTGACTGAACAACCTGAGATGGTCATCGAAGCAACAGGAACTGGCCTAGTACTCAGCTGGGGCTCGATTCTTGCCCTCCAGGTTCTTAAAACGCCCAGAAACTCTGTCCTAAGGTTTTGGACATGGGGTAGGGATGGCCTTCTGGCTGCTGCAATGCTATGGGTTTTGGGGGGCAGGGTGGGGGTGGTGGAGGAAGGGAAGGCAGCTGTTGCTCCAACCACCTTTCAGCAAGTTAATCACCTTTTCAGCACCGGGCTAGGCCTTCAAGGGTTTCTCACCTTACGCCCATTTCCCAACTTAAGGAACCCAGGCCACCGTGGTGATGAGGGGGTGGGGTGCCCTCCCACAGGAATGTGCTGGGACAAGTGCTCCCTGGTGTCCCTAGAGGTTGGGAAGGTTTTCAGACCATCCACCATCCCCAGGACTGCGCTGCTGACACCTGTGTGACAGCAGAAGCAAAGTAACTGCCTGATAAGAGTCCATGTGACAGGTGGAAAGACTAAGGCCCAGAGGGAGTACCTAATGGCTTAGGGAGGCAGAACTTCCCATGGGAAGATCAAGCAGGCTCCGGGCATTCTCCCTTCTCCTCCCACCCACAACCCTGTGGACCTGAGCTGCCGTCCTCAGAGCTCTCAGGAATCCAGGCTGTTTGCTGGCTGTCAGAATAGCGTAGCCTTGAGAATGAATTCAGGGCTGGCAAATTCATTTTGCCTCTTCTCCCTCCGGTGGTGGAAGGAATGATCTCGCCGGCCCTTAAGGAGTTCAAGACGAGGTCAGAGAAGCCCTCTGAAGGATGTTCTAAAAAGAGGGTTGAGGGGGATGGTACTCCGGCCTGCTCCCTCGTTGGCCCAGGGTCCGTGCCGATCCCTGCTCAGGAGGCCTGGGGCCATCCTCGAATCTGCGTGGCACGTCCGCTCTCCCAAGCGGGCCTCGTCAATCAGGCAGCGGCCCTGGCCGGGCCAGTACGTCTTCCGCTGGTCTCAGGCCCCCGGGGAGACCCCCGCCTCGGCTGTCTCCGGGTGCCCGCCCCCCCCCTCCCGCCCCCCAGCGGCGGTGTCATTGTTCTCTGACGTCACGCAGAGGCCCCGCCCCTCGACCCCCATCCTGGCTCCCCGTCTCCGGCTCCTGGCGCCCGAGACCCAGCAGCCTCTAAAGCCCCGGCCGAGCAAGGCTCCCCCCGCGGCCCGGCCGGGGCTGCGCCCCCTTGCGCTCTCCCCAACTTGCCTTTGTTATTCCAGCTCCCTTCCTCGCCTCGCCTCCGACACCGCGGCGGATTGCAAAACGCGGAGCGCGGAACCGCCACCACACCTGGAATCCGAAGCCGGCGCCTGGCCGAAGCCTCCCCAGCTGGCGCGGGGAGGGGAGTGCGCGCGTGCGCGCGTGTTTGTGTTCAACCCCGGCTGCGCGGGCGCTGATTATGATCTGGGACTGAGGGTACAGCAGATCATGAGTAGGGGGGCTGAGGGGAAGGGGTATGGAAGAGGACGTGGAAGGATGTGTTTGTATGTGTACCTGAATGTGAGGATTTAGTGCACAGGGAGATGTTTTGTTTTTCGAGTGTATGTGGGTTTGTACAGTGGTGTGTGCGCGCTTGCCATGTACACGGGCATATTTGTGAGGGCAAGTGTACGTGTGTGTGGGTGCGTGTGCGTGTGGAAGCGTGTTAGTAATACTGAGTGTGGGTGCCAACGTGTGTCGTTTGGGTAGGAGTTTACGTGTGAGGGGCAGGCAGCGGACGTGAGCTGAAGTGGGTGCACACTTAGATGCTCTCAAGGGTGGGTCTGCCCGGGGAACCCCGCGAGCGGCTGTATCCAACTACACCTTGTGAGTGCCATCATTCTCCCCGACTCCTGGGACAGTGCACAGCCCTAAGCCGGAATCCTATGCCACCTCTCCCTCCTCGCCCGCCCACCCCAGCCCCCGCCGCCCACTGCCCGCTCACTTTGGGCCTGGGATGCTTCCCGCGGGGCCTTGGGGAATCCAAGCGCTTTTGGACCGCACAGAGTGCGGAGGACAGACCTTGCGCGCCGCATCTGCCCAGCGCTCCAGCCTCCTCCAACATTGCCCTTGGTGGGAGGGGGCGGAAGCCTCTGCTCCCCCCACCCGCCAGCCCTCGGGCTTTAGGAGCAACCCCAAAGCCTTCTCCAGCGGAAGGCTTTGGCAATCTCGTTAGCAACTCGCTCAGCCCTAATACTGGTACCTGACAGCTTTCGCAGCCCCGAGCGCACTCCTGTCGGGGGCGTGAGAGCAGAGCGGGGGACACCGGTGAGACTGGTGATTTCAGCCTCCTTCCCAGTGTGAACACATCTTAGGCTCAGCATTTGTCTCCTGCTCCAAACTTGCTGGGGCAGCTGGGGGAGAGGTCGCAGCTAGGGAGGGGGTGGGTGGGAGCGTCCAGGGAGCCGTGGAGGGAAGAGAGAGAAGGAGGTGAGTGGGAGTGGGGAGTGGGTGACGCAGGAAGCCTATCAGAGCCCTAGAGGGGAAAAAGCTTGGGGAGCGCCCAGACGGAGAAGCTCGGGAAAAGGGGAGAAAAAAAAGAGGGAAAGGAAAGGAAGAGAAAGGCGAAAAGAGACCGAGAGAAAGGCAAGACCGCAGAGAGCGCTAGGCAAGCCGAGCTGAGCGCTGGCGGCGGCGGCGGCTGCTCGGCGCTCCGCTCCTCCCTCCTCCCGCAGTTCCGCACCGGCTTTTGCGGCCGGCCGGCGGCGCGGGGCCCTTTGGAAATAGAATAGCCAATGTAATCTGACACTTCAACTTGCTCGGCTCCGGGCGAGTTGATTCACTTACTCACCCCCTAACGCCGAGTTCCTTTTCACTGTCTGTGGACATTAAAAAAGCGAGCGGCGGCGGGCGCCCGGGAGAGCGATCGGCCAGGCGGCGGGCGGCGAGCAGCGACCGGGCGGCCGAGCAAGCGAGCAGCGCCGGCGCAGCGCGGTGACCCCAGCCCCGGTCGGCGCGGAGCAGAAGCCGGCGCGGAGCCCATCTCGGCGCCCTCGCAGCTCCTCCCGGCCGGAGCCGGCCCTGCCGGGCAGCGGTGGCTGTGGCAGAGGCGCGTCCTCCAGCGGCAGCAGCGGCGCTCGCAGCACCGGGTAAGTTTGGGGCCAGACCCGGGCGTCCGCTGGTCCCAGGCCTTCCTCCCGCTCCCCGTGTACTCCTGGGGTGCGATCGTGGAGCTCCTGGTGCTGGGGCTTTTTCCCTTTTAGGGTCCGCTGGGACCTGGCGAGCCGGGCGAGTGCCCGGCGGCCAAGCTCGGCTGCGCTCTTCTTGGCGACCGGGGACCGAGGCCCAAGCGACCGGGGAATGCCCGGCTGCGCGGAGCCGGCTTGGTCTGCGCGCGGGGTTCGGGGCTCTTCGGGTGTGCGGGGCGTGAGTGCAGTTGTGCGCGCGCGGACCTGGTGCCCGCCTCCTGCCGGCGCGCCTGCAACCCTGGTTCCGTACACCCGGGGGCCGGGCAGGACCAGGATTCGGGAAGGGAGGGAGAGAAGGACCGGGGTAGGATCACCTCGGTCTCCCTCCTTTCCTTTGGAAAGACGCGAAGTTGTGCGCCTGTGTGTAGAAGAGCCGCCCGGGAAGGCGCCGGATTTCGGGGCGGCAAGGGGTGGTGGTGTTAAGTTGTGCATCTGAATTTCCAGGGGAAACACACACTTTTGTAAATGGGAGTGGGGGGCGCGGTTAAGTTGTTTGTGTGCGAATTGCCCGGGGAGACGCGGTGCACCGTACTAGCGGGGAACACCAAGGGGTGTGTGAAGGGTCTTCCGGTAGATCTTTAGAAACCCGGGGAGCCCTTCAGGCCAAAGCCTGGATGGGGCTGCCCCAACCAGGAGGGGAGCCCAGGGGGAAGATGAGCGTGTGTGTGCGCGCGCGCGTTGCAAATACGAAAGTAATTTCCCCGTGTTCTTTCTTCCTCTCCGTCTCCGGCGGCGGCGGCCCCGGGGGAGTGGGAGGCCGGCCGGGGCGGAGGTTGGGGGGCCGGGCCGGGGCTGGGGCTGGAGCTGGGGTGGAGGGCGGGCTCTGGAAGCTTGTTTCACATTCCTGGCGTCTAGGCTGGGGGGAAAACAGTGGGGAGCGCAGCCTCGGCGTCTAGGGCGCGGGCAGCGGGCTTGCGTCGCCCCCTCGCCAGGGACATCTGTCCAGGAAGCCAGCCGGGCGAGGAGAGGGCGCGGTGCGGAGGGCAGGCTCCCCGCCCCGGAGCAGCGGGGGCGCGGGCTAGGGGCAGCCGCCTTCCCGGCCATTGTGCGCCAGCAGATTTTCACGGGAGACTGCCCCGGAGCCGCCGGAGAAGGCCGGGAGCCGGCCTCAGCCCCGGGTTTAAAAGACACTCCAGGAATGTAAACAACCCGAGCCCGAGGGCGGGCGGGCGGGGGCGCGCCAGGGCTGCCGGCCGGGGCCCCCCACCCCTCCCCGGGGGACAGCCCGACGGCAGGGCCGCCCAGCCCGACCCCTCTACCTACCACAAACTTTTTTCTCCCTTGCCTTCCCTTCCCACCTCGCTCCTCCAGCAGGGCACGGAGTGAGGGCCTCTCCGCGGGCGAGGACCCAGGGCGCCTGGCACCCGGCGCCTGACCCTGGAGGGCTGGCGGCCGGGCCCCTGCTTGGGTGTCCAGGGCCCCGGCTGGCTGCCTGAGAGCCGCAAGCTTCCTGGGCAGGCAGTGCCGGAGTAACTGGGGCTCTGAAAGCCTGCCCGCCTGCCTCCCTCCCGCTGCTTCTTCCCCCGCTCTCCCCCTTCTCCTCCCCCCCGACTGCTTTTCCAATGCCCTGACATGAGGGAGGAAGATTTAACTTGGCAGCCCAAACAAATGTTCTCTCAGAGGTCCTCCAAGAAGCTGGCGGCTGGGCTGGCAGGGTGAGGGCACTGCTCGGCCAGCCTTTTTCTTCCTTCTTGCTCTGCCATGGCCATTTGAAGCCCCCTGGGTGGACAGCCCAGGGCATGAGAGAGTAGGGCCCAACCCTTACTGATTTAGAAGGGCAGGGGAAAGCGGCTTCTGGAAGCCCCTGGCTTAGCGTTGGGCAGGAGCTGCCTGGAGCTGCCTCCTGGTGCCAAGGGTTTTCTGGAGGATTTTCTTGAGCAACAGTTTGTCTCCTTGCCGCAACCCCGGGAACAGGGCCTGGTAGACCAGAGGGTTAACCAGTGCCGTCCCCTCCTCCCTCGTGGGTGTGAGGACAGGCTGGTTACACAGGGCAGGGCAGGAGGCCAGAGGCTGTTCCCAGAGGTGCCTGGGTTTGCTTATTATTGTTTCTTGAAGGTAGAGATAAAGAGGCAGGCGCTATAGCTGGAGAATGGGCAGCCTGGCTAGTGATGAATTCTGACTGGCCTTTGCTGCCATTTGTAGTATGGTCCCGGGAGTTTAAAAGTTGCTCTCAGGGAAGTTTAGATGAGGGAGTAAGCCAGTAACTTTCTCTGTCCTGGCTGCTTTCTGAGGGAGTCCAGACTGGGGGAAATTCCTGGTTTCTCACTTGCTCGCTGCCTGGCCCTCGTGGCCTGGTTCAAGAATGCCCCGAGCCTTGTGCTGACCTTTCTGTCTTCAGGTTGAAGATACTGAGGCACCAGCATCAAACAAAAGACATATTGAAAGCCGCAGAGCACGTGTGACTTTGGGGCCAAGGGAAAGCATTTGGAGGGCGAGGGTGTTTTCTTCTGAGTTTTATGTTTTTGGTTGGGTTTTGCTTTACCCAACAGGACAGAAACATCTCTTGGTCCCAAGTCAGGAGGTTATGAAATGTTGTTTTCACCTGTAAATCCTAGAACTTTAGACTTCGGAGTTGGTGCTAGTGGTGGCCTGGATGGGATGATGCAGGGGGGCGGGAGCAGTAGGGAGTTTTCAAGAGTTTTAAATGGTTTGGGGGTTGGGATTTTCAGTCATTCAGGGTATGGCTCACAGAGAAGAGTTGGGAATAAGTAATTGCTGGACTTACGGGAAACTTTAATAACTAGTCCTCTCTCTGCTAAAAAGGATTGCTGGCTTCTTTATGGGGGACAAAATGTCCCTTTTTCCTCCTAAGGAAAGGGAGAGGAGGAGGAGCCTCATTCCCTTCTCAGCCAGGAGCAAAGAAAGGTCCAGAGACTTGGGCTTTTCCTCTATCTGTCTCTCTCTCTCTGTTCTCCCCCCTGCCACCCCCCCTCACTCCTCTAGTGACAGCACTATCTCCATCCCTGATCCCCAGAGACGTGCCTCAGCCTAGGACAGGTGTCCGCCTTCAATGGAAAATTGCAGAGACGAGGACCCCACTAAGAGCAGCAGACTCCACTTTTTTCCTGATTGACAGAGATGGGGGTGGGTAAAGAAGGTAGACACTTGGCAGCCTGCTGTGTCCTGAGAGTTTTTTCATCGGAGCCCCCGTGTGTGTGAAGTTCTGAGTTCTCTGGCATTGGCCAGCATCCAACAGGCAGCCGTGACCCTCGTCTCACGTGAGATGTTGCTCTAAGGAATTCAGGCACCAACAAGTTAATTTCCGGAAGCTTCTCTGGGCACTCTGTCACAGAACCAGGAAGCAGGGCCTGCCAGGTTCTGACTGAGTCCCATACGTTTTCATTCATAACTTCGCTCCCCAGGGCCCTAGCCTGGCTCCTATCACCACCTCATCTTTATGAGGCTCCTTGGGTTTTGTGTGGACAACAAAGGCTGGGCTGCTGTAATTACCCTGAACCCTGCTGCAGCCTTGCCTGGTGACTGCTCTGACCTCTCAGCAGGACACAGTGGCCTCTGTCCACGCCCTTGGGCGGAGGTGGAGGGCGGCTCTTTATCCCTAGAGCTCTGCCCTGATGACAGGGGGGGGCAAAGCCTGCCTAGGCTAGAAGCTCCAGGGGTGATCCTGAGGTTGGACCCTGTGGCCTCAGGGAAGATGAGAGTCTGAGAAAACCAGTGCTAAGCACAGGCTCTGAGGAAAGAGTCCAGAAACCTGTCAGGATTATGCAAACATTTCCTATCACCTAAGGAGATAGGGGAGAGGTGTCAGGACGCTGTAGCTGGCTGGCTGGCTGCCTCAGGCTCATAGCCTTACTCAGCTGGGCCTCAGTTTCCACATCTGTAAAATGGGTCCAAAGGCAGGACCACCCCACCCCCAACTCTGATCCCACATGGTTGCTGTGAGGATGAGGCAGATATGGGTGTGAAATCCCTGGACGTGTGTCCTCTGAAGGCCTGGCAGGCTGCGGGTGCAAAATGGATGGAGCACCAAAGGATTAAATTGGAGGTGTTAGACGCATTTGCCAGATACTACTCTCCCATCCAAGCCTCCTGGAAGCTTATTGTCCAGCTTTGGCTTGCATGCTCCCCATGACAGGGGGTTCACCACCTCTGGGCAGCTTCTGCCTTTAATGGATAGCTCTGACTGTTGGCATGCTCAGCTGCTTGCCTGCTGGAAATCAACCCCTCCTGACCCTTGCTGGGCTTAAGGAACTAGGGGTTCTCCAGACCACAGACTCACACTTTGCTGAATGATCCCAGATTCAATACCAGTGCCCAGGTAGGCCACACTTCCCTGGGGCAAGAGGACACCTTTCAGTTGGCTGCCTCAGCCCTTGTTGGGAGTGACCTGTGGGGAGCAGAGGAGAGTCTGTCTTAGGGGCTCACTGTCACTTGTCTGCATGCCAGCTCTGCCTCCTGGCACTTGCCTTGGATCGGGTAAAAGAAAGGAGATGTGTAGCAGGGAGTGGGGTCAGGTCAGGGCCCCAGCACTGCTGCTGAAGATACTTCCTGAGAGTCCCCAGTATGAGGACCGTGGCCTGCGAGAGACCCTGAAATGAGTAAGACAGTTCCTGTTCCTTAGGAGCTTCCAGTCCAGCAAGGGCAGGAAGATCAGTCCAAATAAATAATTAACCACCACCGGCTGGCTGCCTGCCATGGGCGCATGATGACAGTAATAACCACAGCCCCTCGCCTTTGTACGGCACTTGGTGGATTAAGAAGTGCTGTCCAACTTTGCCTAACTCCAAGAGCAGTGGCGGAAGCTAGCTGCTATTTAGAATCAGCCCCATTAGCAGAGAAGAAAACCGAGGTTCATGGTGGTGAAATGACCCCTGCACAGCCAGGACTCAATGTCCTGGCCTTACAGATGCCAGGCGGGCTGGTGCCTTCCCAGAGTACCAATCAGGCAGGGACAAGGGTGCAGAAATCCATGTGGACCTCCAGTATGGGGAACTGGGGACTGAGGTTAAGTAGGAGGAGGTGTGCCCAGGAGGGGTTGTGGAGGCTCACTGGCCCCCCACTTTCGCAGCACATGGCCCACGCCCTGAGCAACTACACCCTTTTCTTAGGGCACAGTGTCTTACAGCCAGAGCTTGCTCTGAGCCCCAGATCCTGCCATGGCTGCCCAGGGCACACATGTCTGTGCATGGGGCTTCACCCCCATCCCTGGCCCTGGAGCAGGAAGCAGAGATGTTTCCAGGCCCCAGATCCCCATGCGGACCAAGGCTCTTCCCTGGGCTGTGATGGTTTCTATAGATACAGACATTGACTCAGCCTGCCCCTCCTCTGGCTGAGTCAGTCCCCAAGCTGTGTGGGGTAACCGCCCTGTGGGGGCCCTTGGATTCCTTCTGCCCCTTCGCACTGCCCTCCTGCTGACCAGGCCTCTGCACTGAGTTTTCTGGAGCCCATCTGAGTGCCATCCCAGGACCAGGCTGCAGGTGGCAGGGGTCCAGAGCAGGGAGCAGTCGGGCAGCTGAGCTGGCGGCTCCCCAGGAAGCCTGGCCCAGCCTGGCACACCTGCACAGGTAATGACTGTGGCCCAGGAGGGCCCCAGGCCCCGCCTGTCAGGCCCAGCTGCTGGGGTTACTGTGGATCGTGCTGGGGGAGGCCGGGGTGTCTGAGCTAATTAGATTTCTTAGATTTCAATGCTCCCCTAATCCTGTTAGCCCGGCTGTAATTGTAACCACTCGAAGATTTCAGCCGTGGCAGGCTGTTGAGGACAGACGGTGTGGGGACTCCACTTAGCCCCAGCCCCCAGCCTTAGCCAGCCGGCTGGGGACTGGGGCCTCCCTTCCCAGGTCTCCAGGGTGGGGGCCTGAGTGATGTAGGTGATGTGCTTTTCCACAGAATCTGAGCATCGTGGACTGTCAGAGCAGCTGTGGCCTTAGATATCATCTCGCTAAAAGTCTTCACTATGCCAGTAGGGAAACTGAGGCCTACAGAGGGGTAGGGACTGGCCCAGTGCCTGGATGGCTGGTAGTGTCAGGGTGGCAGGGACTTTTGCTCTGACTGTGTAATCTTTGTACCTGCAGACTTCAGGGCAGGTCTGGAATTGTCCACGGGCTAGTAAACCCTCTGGAGAAGTCTACTTTATTTGGGACTTTTTGTCTCAAAGCTGACTCCCTAGTTGGCATTCCCTATACACAGACACAGTGCCGTTGCCTCCGCTGGTCAGGATTTCTGCTGAGGACTCAGGCCTGCCTTTCCCAGGCTCCCAGACCACAGGGCCTTTCTCCTTCTTCTCCCACCCATCTATTCCGGATTCTTGATCTCTTGGAGGGTCCACCTCAATGCAGATTATAGCTTTGCCAGGAAGTGGCAGAGTTAATCTGAATGTCAGGGAGGGGGGTTATTTAAAATATAGTCTCTTTGTATTTTCAATGGCTCTTCTAAAATTATTTTGGAATTATTTTGATGTCTGGCTTAAATGGACACTGCACCCACTTTCTGTCCTTTCTCCTGCCCTGCCCCCATTTTCCTTGCCCGACAGGTCCAGTCATTCACCCACAGAGGTTGGCACTTGCGGAGGAGGGGGCGGTGGCTGGCAGTGATGCTTTCAGAACCCCTGCCTGGGAGGGTCCCACCCAGCAGTTACATCCTGTTCTCTTCTCTGTGGAGTGGGGAGAGGTATTTGAAACCTCTTCCTACTCTGCAATCTCCCTGCCCATGTGTTGCACCCCTAAGTATGTGTTGTAGAATTGAGGGGCCGTAAGGATTACTTGGTCTGTCTGTTCTTTTTTTCTGGCCCAGGAAACCCAACTATGGAAAGAAACAATTGTCTGTATCCAAAGACAACAGCGAATTAATGGCAGACCCAAGCTTGGAACCCTCTCTCTAGCCCATTAGTTCGTTAAACATTTATTGAGCACCTGTTGTTGGCCTGGTGCAGTCCGGCTAGCCACCCTTTGGTGCTCAGAAATGAGTGATGTTCCATCTTTGAGTTGGGAGGGGCCAGATGAACCCAAGGAGGACATTTTCTGTCTTGACCCTCAGATCCTACACAGCTAGGGAAGGATATGGCAGTGAGCCCCAACCCAGCAGCATATTTCTTGAAAGGTAATAATAGGTTGGTTGCATTGGAGGTTTGAAGGGAGTAAAACAGAAACTCTTTAGGGAGAGTACAAGACTTCTCGTCTGCCCAGGCCTGTTTAGGCCAAGGAGATGGGTGACTTCTTCTGCCTCCAGTCCCCCAGTCCCTCCCGGCCCTCTGCAGGCTGACTTTTGTTCTTTGAAGGACTAATGGTCTGCTCTCCTGTTCCTGCTGACACTTCCTCTGTGGATGGAGAAGCAGGGAGGGAGCCTGCTCACTCCGCCCTGGGAGTCACCTGTGTCACCTCGGGACAAGGAAGCAGACCCAGGTGCCGGGAAGTCACCCTGTGCACAGGTTCCTGTCCAAACTCCCATCCTGCTCCCTGGTAGACCGTGGCCAAAGCTGGGAAGCAGGGCACCCGGCTCGGCCCAAGCAGCACTCCGACTGAGGGACAGTTAGGGCATAGCAGCCTCTGGGGGAAGGGTCCCGAAACTTTTGGCATTTGCAGGTGGGGAGGGCCCTCCCACTTTTGGCATTTGCAGGTGGGGACCTCCCAGGGTCCCTGTCCCACCTTCGCATTTTGCAGTGGGGAAACCCAAAGTCCAGAGAGGTGAAGGGGCTGGCCACATGTCACACCGTGAGGTGGATCCCCTGCACCAAGGTGTCTAACTGAGTGCGGCTGAGTGTTCTGAGTGGGGAGGGGTGAAATTTCCTTATTGATGTCATTGTTTTGGTGCTTCTGCTGTTTACGTCTTTAAAACAATTAACCCAAGTCTTGCATAAACATCCTAATACCCAGCATTTCCTGGGCAGCTCATTGGCTTTAGGCTCTTACACTGCCTGGGATCAACTCTCAGCTCCATCCTCTGTGACGTCTGTGACTTTGGGCAGCTCCATGTCTGCAAAACAGGCTCACTAGCAATATAAAAAGAGAACATGTGGCCTTTGCCTTAGGTTGAGAAGATGGAGCACAGGCAGGGTCTGGCACATAGTACATGCCCAAGACATGGCAGCCTCAGTCATTGTCACGACCGTTGCTCCCATGACACCTGGCCAGCTGTTAGCAGTGCATCACCACAAAGTGAACTACGAAGAGACTCAGGGGTGTTGCCCAAGGTTACCTGGTACCTCAGGGCCAACCAAGGCAGGCTTGGGATCCAGGTTTCCTGACACCAGGCCCCTGCCGTGGTCTACTGTCTCCCCTCTGGAGCAGGCAGGACTGCTGGGGCATCTCAGGGAGGCCCCGGTGATAACCATGGGACCTCATT
This sequence comes from Odocoileus virginianus, assembly GCF_023699985.2. NCBI lineage: Eukaryota > Metazoa > Chordata > Mammalia > Artiodactyla > Cervidae > Odocoileus > Odocoileus virginianus. The sequence goes on from NC_069680.1 coordinate 68,242,571, forward strand.
CACCCTATCAGGGAAGCCTGTTCCCCTGGGAGAGGTGTTCCGAAGGTGGAGATTTACATCTGGGTTCCTGCCTCGGAACTTCGTCTTCCTTCCCTATAAATTGAGGTTACCAGTGATTGGATCATATATCCTGCAGACTCTTCCTGGGGCGGGGGTGGGGAGACAAGGAGAGGCAGGAGGGGCTGAGTCTCGTCAGCCGTCAACTTCTGTGCAGAATTGTGCGGGATGGTCACTGACTCTGGGACCCTAGGCCAGTCCTGGGCTCTGCTGAGCCTCAGTTTCCTCACCTGAAAATTGTGAGCTGAGACCACATCCAGGTTCCCAAAGTGGGTCCTCAGGGACACCAGTCCACAAAAGGAAGGACGTGGCAGAGCACAGCCTCTCCCGGGAAACCACCAGCCCCTTTGCCTCACCCAGGCTTTTCTAAGCCATAGGACACACCTCTCACTTCCCTTTTTAATGCAGAATAACTTGTGAAGACACCAGTGGAACCACCTGGTGAGGCTAGGTGGCTCCAGCTCGGACATCTAACATCTCAGCCAGTGGATGGTTTCCCTGTTGAAGAACTGCCTTCCCCAGGGGGTGTCCGTGGTGGGGAGCGTGAGGACAGAACCCCGCCAGCCTGTCTTCTCAGCAGTTCTACCTGATTTCCACCCCCTTCAAACCTGCAGGTCTGTCACTTTTGCTGGCCCCCTTTTCTTTTATTGTTACCAGACCACAAATCCGTTTGTGGTTGGGCAGGCCCCCAAAGCAAGGCCAGCTTGGCAGAGCGGTGGGACCCCTTCCGTGTCCCTGGAGATAGGCCTTGAAGACCTGCTGGCTGTGTGAGAGGAGGGGCCCTGTACCCAACCTGCAGGGGTGGTGAGCCTGCCTACACTCCTTGGCAATTAATGTGTTTTTCTGCAGAGGTGGTCCCCAGCTTTGTTCCAATTCTTGAATGAGTTTGAACAGCTGAAAGCAGTGTAAGAACCACAGCCTTCATCCGAGGGTCTAAAATTACACTGGCTCTGGACTCTTGAGAGTCCCTTGGACAGCAAGGAGATCCAACTAGTCAATCCTAAAGGAAATCAATCCTGAATATTCCTTGAAAGGACTGATGCTGAAGCTGAAACTCCAATACTTTGGCCACCTGATGCAAAGAACCAACTCATTTGAAAAGACCCTGATGTTGGGAAAGATTGAAGGCGGGAGGAGAAGGGGACAACAGAGAATGAGATGGTTGGATGGCATCCCCGACTCAATGGACGTGAGTTTGAGTAAGCTCCAGGATTTGGTGATGGACAGGGAAGCCTGCCATGCTGCAGTCCATGGGGTCACAAAGAGTCAGACATGACTGAGCGACTGAAATGAACTGGACTTAGTGGACTTCCCAGGTGGTACAGTAGTAAAGAATCCATTTACTTGCCAATGCAGGAGATACAGGTTCGATCCCTGGGTTGGGAAGATCCCCTGGAGAAGGAAATGGCAACTCACTCCAGCATTCTTGCCTGGAGAATCCCATGGACAGAGGAGCCTGGCGGGCCGTAGTCCCTGCTAGGGAGTCGGACACGACTGAGGGGCTGAACGCACACTGGAGTTAGTGTGACTGATGGTTCGTCTTTCCCTTCCTCTTGTCCAGACCCTCTGATTCCCACTCATTTGTGTGTGACCTCTTTAGTCACAGAGGCATTGTATTTAAATCCCCGCTCCCAAACCAGCTTGCCTGGTGAGGAAGCCAAGGCCGAGGGAGGAGAAGGGACCTGACCAAGATCACTAAGAACAGTAGGTCCCCTGGGACACAAGGCCTGGTTCGGAGTGGGGCAGCTGGGGTGGCCCCAGGGGGTGACCTCTTGTGCCAGCTGACCTTGCCACTGAAACCATTTTGCCTCATCTTCTGTGAGCACTGGGATTCAATGTTGACCGAAAGAGATAGGATTAGGGTGAAGGGAGGAAGTTCCCGCCCACTCCCTCTTCTAGGAAGGCTGAGCAGGACTGGTTTAGGGCTTACCTGCTGTGGGTCAGGAGGCCAGTTTCAGCCCTGCTGGCTGCACGGCCTGTTTATCCTGCCTGGGTTCATGTCTCCTCTTCCCGGGCTGAGGGGCCTGACCACATTTACCTAGAGAGGCGTGCGCGGTGTCTTCTGGATGCTGGGCTGGCATCAGTCAGTTGTGATCTGATAGCCGGGGTGTCGTGGTGCTGTCGGGGAAGGGGGTGGGGGCAGCCTGGGGCCCTGGGGAGAGCCCTGGGCCCCAGCTGGTTTTTCACGCCAGCAAGCCTGCTCTGGGCCTGCGGATGTGTCACTTTCCTTCCCTGGCTCACACCCCACCTGTCCCTAACTGTGTGGGACTCTGGGGAGTGGGTGTTGTGGTTGGCAGGGGGCAAGTCAGGCAGTTCCTGGGCACTCAGCCCCTCTGCGTGGTTTGCTCAGCGCCCCCGCAACCCCACCCCAAGCTCTCGGACCCCCTTGTGCTTCCGATCCTGGAAAAGGAGAGGAAACCTCAAGTGTGATTTCTTGCCTGGTGTTTGGTGATGGGGCCTCACTGTGAAAGGAACTTCCCTGAAGCTGTGAACTCAGCATTGATTTATTTCCTGCAAAAGGATCGCTTTGTGATTCCTCCCACCCCAGTCCAAGTTGACACCTTCATTTCTGCATGTGTTTTGTGTACAGGGCTGATTTCTATAGGCACAGGAGTGGAGCTGCTTTGGAGCTTGGAATCCACATGGGCCCCAGGATTCTCAGAGTTTTCTGCCTTGTGGACAACTGTCCTCCCAGCCAGCTCCCTAGAGGTGTGGTTGTTCAGCCAGGGGAGATGGTCCTCCAGATCTCCCCCTCCAGGGGCTCCAAACACTACTATTCTGGGTGTTCATGGGGCCTTTGATTCTCAAGACTGGAAGGGAGCTTGGCAGCCACCTCATTTGATGTCTTGTCACACAGATGACTTCTGGTCCTTCTGCCACATCCCCACAGAGCAGCATCTGTTATAGACTTGCATACCTCCAGGGACAGGCTGCTCCCTGCCTACCATAAGCTTCCTCCTAGGAAGTTCCACTTTGTGCAGTGCCTAGAAGAATGCCTCTCACTATCTCTCAGGATTGTGCAGATAGGGTGAAGTCCGTTCTTGGGAACTCCCTTCCATATCATGGGTGTTTCCCCAGAGACTTCTCCTCTCTAGCTGAGTTCAGGCTGGAGTGGGCTGAATGGGTTTCCTGGATGAGGTGGCCTTCCTGAATTCTCCAGGCCTTCTTATTATCTCTGCCTTCTGGTAAGAGCCTGGGCAGCTTGGAGACCTCAGGCCTGACCTGAAAATGGTCTAAGACATGGAAGCAGTCTGGGGATGTCCCAACAGTGGCTCATGAGGGTCCAAAGGAGAGAAAGTGGCCTGGCACCTGCTCTTTAAGTGTCAGTGCCTGGTGTTTTGAGAAGGATATCTTCCTAGTTTCTCCCAGCATGCTCACCTATCAATGGATCTGGGGTCCCCTTCCAGGAAGATAGCCAAGGGGCTGTGAGTACTGCCCCCTCCCTGTCTGTCTCCATCTGCCTCTTTCCAAGCCTCTCTCTGCCCTGCTCTGTCCCGTCTCCCTGTCGGAACCTCCTGCCTAAGCGTTCCAAGGCCCCAGAGACACGGCGTGTCTACAGAGAGTGCTGGGTTTAGTCAGAACTTCTGGCATTGCCTCCCACTGACAGTGTCCCCCTAGGCTGTCAGAGGGGAGGGCCAGTGCTCTGCATGCTGTCCTGTGTCACAGCATTGGGGAGGGTAATGTTTTATTACCATGTGCCGTGATGACAATGTCAGCACAGAAAAGCCTTGGAGATTATCCAGGCCAACCCTCTCATTTAGCTGCTGAGTCTGACCTCAGAAGAGACAGAGGCCTCCCCAAGGTCACAGAGCAAGTCCTTGGCAGAACTGGAGCTAAAACCCAGGCATCCTGACCATCAGCCAGTGCCCACCCTCCGCCTTGTCACTGGACAGAAACCTTTTGCTGATTGAGACTCAGAGGGAAGCCCCGCTGTGGCTATGGATAGTGACACCTGATTCACCTGGGACTTACCATCCTCATCTCACAGAGCTCCTGGGCCTTGGCTCTCTGGCTGTACCAGAACCTCTGGGCCATGGTGTCTCTATGACCCAGAGACCCAGCTGGTTCCCCCAGCAGAGCAGCACCCCCATCCCCTGCCAGGGCTGCTGCCCTAGAACAAGGCTCTCCCCTTCACTTCCTGACTCAGACAGGGCTGCCCCGCACTCTGCTAGCTGTCACCTTGGCTGGAAACTGTCATCAGCAGCCCTGATGTCACCCCAGACCCATTGCACAGGTATCTAGCCTAACAGGCTGCAGAATGTTACCCAGGCCTGGGGCCATGGGTTGAATTTGTGACCCTTGTTTCAACCTGGTGCAGTCCCTTCCAGGGCTGTGAAGATGCAAAGATGCCCAGACTGTTGGGGAAGCTGGGACCTGGGCAACCAGCCTATCTTATCCTGTCTCATCCCCATTTCCCAGATTAGGAGACTGAGGCCCAGAGAGGGAAGGAAGCTAGCTACAAAGCCAGCAAGGTACTAAATCCTCGGTGTGAGCCAGCCTGACCTCCTTCCATAGCCTGCTCCCTGAGACTAATTCCTTGGGCTGCCCAGGTCTAATGTGTGTGGAACAGGGACATGTAACAAATAGCAGCTGCTGCTTTTCCTTCAGGGCTCATCCAGACCCTGAGGCCAGGCCCTGCTTCCCTTCCAGGCCTGGGAGCCTGTGCACGGGGAGGGCAGCACCTGTTTGCTGCTGCCAGCAGAATCCTCATGCCAACCTGGGAACAAGGTTTCCTGACTGGTCGGGAGCCCCCAGTGTTCTGTCCTTGAGGGGACAGGGCCTGGGATCTTTCTGCGCCTCCCTTTGCCCTACTCTTTAAAAAAAAAAAGAAAAGAAAGACGGATTACTCGATGACCCTGTATGTGAGACAGCAAAAGAGACACAGATATAAAGAACAGACTTTGGGCTCTGTGGGAGAAGGCGAGGGTGGGATGGTTTGAGAGAATAGCATTGAAACATGTATATTACCTTATGTGAAATAGATCGCCAGTCCAGGTTTTATACATGAGACAGGATGCTCAGGGCTGGTGCACTGGGACGACCCTGAAGGATAGGATGGGGAGGGAGATGGGAGGGGGGTTCAGGATGGGGGACACATGTACACCCACGGCTGATTCATGTCAATATATGGCAATAAACCACTACAATATTGTAAAGCAGTTAGCCTCCAATTAAAATAAATTAATTTTTTTTAAATGAAAAGCAAAAAATAAGAAAGAAAGATGGATTACGTATGCATTCGTCACGTTTGTTGAGCACCTACTATGTGCCAGGAACTGTTCCAGACCTTGGAGATATAGTGGTGAACTTGACAGAGGCCCGCTATATTCTTGGAGGTGAGATAGTCAACAAGTCTACAACTTAATGTACAATGTCATGCTGAGTTAGGGTAAGTGTTTTGAAGAAAACAGAGGATAAGGTGATACAAGGAGATGAGAGAATTGGGCTTCTTTAGATAGAGTGATCAGGAAAGACTTCTCTGAAGAGGCCTACATTTGAGTAGATATCTCAGGGAGATAAGGGAGTGAATCCCATAAACATTTGGGAGAAAAGCACTCTAGACAGAAGGAACAGAATGTGCAAAGACCCTGTGTCATGCTCTAAGAAAGGCAGGGAAGGGAAGGGAAGTCACTCTATCGTGTCCGGCTCTTTGTGACCCCATGGACCCCATGTGAGCCCAACAGGCTCCTCCGTCCATGGGATTTTCCAGGCAAGAGTACTGGAGTGGGTTGCCATTTCCTTCTCCAAGAAAGGCAGGGAGGCCAGTGTAACTGGATGGAGTAGGATCAGGAGGAAGATAGGAGAGGAAGTTAGCAAGGTGGTCAGGGACCAGGTCACAGAGGGCCTTATGGAGCCCAGTAAGGGCTTCTGACCTCACACTCAGTAATTTGGAAGTCATTGGAGGATTTTAATTAAAGGACTGAGACTATCTGGTATATCTTCTATAAAGATTCCTCTGCCTAGTGAGCTGAGTATAGATTCTCGGGGCCAAGGGTGGAAACAAGGAGACCAACTGGGCAGGTTTTACAGTAACCCACATGAGAATGCTGGTGACTTTGACCAGAGTAGTCAGTGGAGTTAGCAAGATGGATGTTAGTGGATATATTTAAATGCCTAGAAGCCCACTGGGAATGCCTGCCTACCTCTGCAAAGCAGGCTGAGGGGTTGGGACTGGAAAGCTGGCCCAGATCTCCAAGTCCTGTGGGTATGTGCACTTTTTCTTTTGTGCTTGTCACCTCCCATGTAACTATAAACTATTTGTCATAAAGTACCCATTGAGCAGTTGGAAAAATAGAGGCATGGGGAGGTGTTTCTCACACCCTAGTCTATACTTGTCACTTACCATCTTGTTCCCATCTTGGTTTTCTTACATTCTCCTTCTACTTTCATGCCCTCTGCTCTGCACTGTCACTTTCTAACGCCATCACCCTCAATCCCTGGCACCTTTGCCTATGTCAGTCCTTACCCAATTCTACCTGGTGAACTCCTCTGCGTCCCTAAGAGCCCAGCTCCAGAGCTGCCACCTCTGACCTCCCTCCCCTGACACTTTCAGACCCTAGGATTTCTTCCTCCAGTGAAAATTCTCCTGTTCCTCTCTCTTCTGCCCTCTATGGCCTGTGATCCACCAGAATGGGTACTGGGTCAGTGCCTCCCCCTTTAAGCCCCCTCTTTCCACTCTGTGTCCTCACAGCCTGGCCCAGGGCTGGCACAGAGGAGGGAACACAAACATTACAGTGTATTCCTGGAGCAATAGCTGGTCGCTATGGAAACAAGGAAGTGTTGCAACTTCCCTGACTTTGGAGGTTGGGGTCACAGCAGGCAGCTCTGTCTTGGCCCCGAGGGTCAAGCTATGATGACCATCCTGGGATTCTTACTGATTCAGAGTCATCTTCAGCAGGTCCTTTCCCATCCCCGGGTCTCAGTTTACCTGTCAGTGACATGGGGGCACTGGGACTGCTTGGCTCGCTAAGGTCATTTCCACCCTAATATCCCTTATCCCTCTACCTCCAGTTCTGCCTTGTAACCGCAGGCAGGCCCTTCGCCCTCTTTAGGCCTCCATTTCCCTGTTCTGTTCCTCTCTTTCCTCCAAGAGGATAACCTGCCTGAGCCAGGCCCCTCCAGAATCCCAGGGTGTACACGGCCGGGAGGCCCTTGATAACTAAACTGGGATCCGTGTGACTTACAGAGGCAGCAGGAGGGAAGTCCTGCCTCCTGATGGCAACAGGGGCAGCAAGGGGTGGGTGTCACTCTGGTCTGAGCCTGTGCAGGCCCCTGGGTCCTCTTCCCTCACCTTGAAGGTGGCCGCAGCTGGTGTTTGTTGAGTGGGCCTTGTCTCTGCTGGCTGCCACTCAGCGTACTGGGCTGAGCAGGGCTGGTCCTGGGCGGCCCCAGAGACTGCCCGCAGCAGGGTGAGTGGGTGGACAGTGCCTTCTTGCTATGACTGTCTTCTCTCCACTTCATTACTTAGAAGCCAAGAGTTAGCCAGACACAAAGCCGCAGCCTGGCTGCTGGCACCCTTCATGGCCTTGCAGCGTCTGAGTGGGGTGGTTCCAGGGCTTGGTGACAATCAGGCAGGGCCCAGACCAGTGAGACCAAGAATCTGAGATGCCCAATAAGGGCCTGGCCCAGAGCTAGGTCCCCACCTGCCATTGGTCTCAGTGGGCAGAGGGCTCGGGCTTCCCAGGTGGCTTAGTGGTAAAAGAACCTGCCTGCCATTGCAGGAGATGTGGGTTCAATCTCTGGGTTGGGAAGAGCCCCTAGAGGAGGAAATGGCAACCCGTTCCAGTATTCTTGCAGGGAAATCCCATGGACAGAGGAGCCTAGTGGGCTACAGTCTAGAAGGTCGCAAAGAGTCAGACGTGAATGAGCGCCTGAGCTTGCATGAAGGCAGAGGACTCAGCCTGTACCAGTCCACCTCAACTCCCGCCTGGCACTTAGCAGGGCGTTGGTCTTTCCCATCAGGCCCATAAAGAGGAACCTGGGATGGGAGGGCCTCTGGGGCTCTCCAGGTCTGCTTGCTCATCTGTAAAATGGGTGGAGAGCACCCGCCTCCCAGGGCCACCAGGAGGGGAGGCCAAGGAAGGTAGTTTGTACCCAATAAAAGCACTCACTGGATTGCCAACAGGCTTCAGCCAGAGGGATGCCCCTGTAAACATCTTTTTCAGGAAATGAAAGCCGGAAATTTTTTAAGATTGAGAATCTGGTGCTGTGTGGAAATACCTCCCCCTCTGTGTCTACGTGGTTTCCAGTGGTTGGGAACTCATGTAGCCAACCAGACGTGCATTCCCTGCCCAGCACTGCTCTGATGTGGATCTGACTAGCAGCCTCGGGGCAGCAAGGGGCCTGGGAAGTGGCTGTGGTCAGGGTCAGGAGACCCAATTCCCATCTCCACGAGGGAGCCGCTTGGTGGCTCTGACTCTCTGCCCTCAGTTTCCCCATGTGTGCATTGAGGCCTTTTCTAGCTGGGACTCTTGCAGAAGTCTGTTTGAGTATTTGTACCTCCTGGGTACGCAAGGCTGTCTGTACAAGCCCCCCCACCCCCACCAAAACTGTCTGTGATCATCTCACCTCTGCTCCCAGAGTTCTCACGTTTGTAGAATGGGGATCTGTCCACAGGGCTTTGGACATTGTTGTGGAGAGTGGCATAAGTCTCTCAGCTTCTCCTTCTAACACATCTCAGTTTTATTGCCTCCTCCCGGGGGTCTCTCAGGTGCCCCCTTTTACTCCCCTAGCCCTCTGCATTCCCTCTGACTGGACTGCCACCTTTGTGGGGGTACCAGCTGTGTCTCATTCCTGTATCCCCAGATGGCCTGGAGCAGCCAAGGTGTTCAGTAAAGCTCTGATAGAAGGATAAAGAAATAGAAACCCTCAGTTATCCAGATATTTCCAGTTTTCTCAGCTTATGGGTTTCACTCAGCTATGTTCAATTGCTGGAGTTTTGCTCAGGATATAGGATCCTTTAAAAAAAAATCAAATTTTTAATAAGCTCCAAGGCCAGAATTGGGCTTTCCTGGTGGCTCAGACAGTAAAGAAACTGCCTGCCATGCAGGAAACCCGGGTTCGATCCCTGTGCTGGGTTTTGGTGAATCCTTGTCTTTCAAAACTGGTGCTTTCGGACTTGTATATTTGCATGTATTTACATTGTTTGAGCAGCTATCATCTCTTTTTTGAATTACATAGAATAAATAATCCCATCTCTCATTTCTCATGCCAAAAAAAGCAAGGAGGGTTAGTAAACATTCTGCTTTGGTTGTTCTTTGTTATGTTCCTACCTTCATGGACTGGATTTTATCTGTTCCTCCCTTCTGAACTCCAGGTCTCCAACACACCGTCTTTCCAGCATTTGCTCAGTGCATTGTGTCTGTTGGGACCGTCGTGTTTGATCATACATGTTGGGCACTGCACAACTTAGGAGCACTCACGGTGTAGTCCCCACAGATTACACATTTATTAAGTTCTGGTGGATAGTGGGGAAGTGTTTTACAGAAGAGAAGCCTTGTTCTAGTTCGTGTAAAACCACTGTCAGGACTAGGAGCTAGGGACTGTCACTGGCCCATTGCCCCAGCTGAAACTTGGGAGTCATCCTTGGCTCCTCCCTAGGACTGCTGCCTATGACACTGGTTTTCCATGTCCCTGCTGCACTGCCCAGAACTTGGCCTGTGGGAGTATGTAGTCAGGGAACTGACACCTCAGACTCCACCTTACAAATGTTTCCAAAGCCACCTCTCCTTTCCACTCTTAGGAAGCAGCCTTTCCCTCCAGTGTCTACCTCCAGCTTCCCTCCTGTCCTCCCTCCACTTGGCCACCAGCATGACCTTAATATAAGGCCCCTCTGATGCTGTCACCGCTGCTGCTCTACTGAAAACTCCTTTGTAGCTCTCTAGCACCTGCAGCCTGGCGCTCAGGACCCTTCTTTGGCCCCAGCTGAACTTCCACTTGTGTGTGCTTTACATATTCTGTGCTCTGTCTGCTTGGTGAACTCCTAGGCATCCTGCAAAGCTCTACTCAGGGTGGAGCTTGCCCTCATGCACCAGCTAGATCAAGGAGGTGGGTCCCCTGCCTTTGCCCCAGTATCCCCAGCACTGTTGCAGCCTTCATCTGGCAGGATCCCAGCTGCCTTCAAGGTGCCCTATCCATATACAGGTTCTGACTCCCTAATACCCAGCACCAAGCTTGGCATCTAGCAGACATTCCAAAATGCTTGTTAAAGAGGCAAATAAGTAAATGATGGCTATACTTGACACAGAGTTGGTAGGTTTTGTGGTTTGGAGATAAATATAAATTGTTGTTGCCATTTTCACCTCTCGGTCATGTCCAACTCTTCTGCGACCCCGTGGACTATAACCCACCAGGCTTCTCTGTCCATGGAATTCTCCAGGCAAGAATACTGGAATGGGTTGCCATTTCCTTCTCCAAGGGATCTTCCCGACCCGGGGATTGAACCCGCGTCTCCTGCATTGGCAAGCAGATTCTTTACCCCTGAGCCACCAGGGAAGTCCAAATATAAATGCATAAATATACAAATATATATACATATATATATTTGCATTTTAGGTGGGTACCTTAGAAGAGACTTGCATGCTTTGCTTGAGAAGGAATTGAGTAACTTCAGTCCCAGAGTTCCAGCTGCCCTGTGTACATGGTCTGACCCCTCAGTCACTTCTTTTGGGCCCCCCACTCAGCAACCCACTCCAGTACTCTTGCCTGGAAAATCCCATGGACCGAGGAGCCTGGTAGGCTACAATCCATGGGGTCACAAAGAGTCGGACACGACTAAGTGACTTCACTTCCTTCTTCACTCCCCCCACACTCCACTTAAAGCCAGAGGGGTAGCCGGCCTGAGTGGTTTTGCCCAGGGTTGCCGCCCTCCTCGGTTTGCCTTCCTGGGAGAATTGGCTCAGCAGCAGCCTGGCCAGGCCTCAGGGCTGCTTGGGCAAGACTCCCTGGGCAGGGCCAGGGGCTGGAGCCTCATCCATGCAACCTACGCACCAGGCCAGTCTGCGGCCGAATGAGCTCCAGCTTGCCACGGAGCTGGGGGCGGGCAGGAGGGAGGGACATCCTCTGTCGGGTAAACACGGGCCTGCGGAGGCACATCCCAGTGCTCTATTGGTTAGAGATGCTGAGCTGGGAGTTACCAGGTGTCAGCCAGAGAGTGACAGGGAGGGAAGCTTGCCTGGGACTCGAGGAGGGTGCAGGTTTGGAATCCCCAGACCCATCTGACTGCTGTCTGTCCCTTCCCTGATGATATTTGCACTACCTCAGCTCGGGCAGCTCCTAGGGTCCCAGGGAGGCTGGGTGGGCCACGGGCAGGTGATTTCACTAAGCCAAGACTGAGAGCAAAATTTCTTTTTAGCTATCCCCATTGCAAATATTGAGTTGGCCAAAAAAATCATTCGGGAGAACACGTTACAGAAAAACCCGAACGAACTTTTTGGCAATCCCAATATGTTTAAATCTGCACTCAGTTGAGGCAAAGCTCATATCCTTGGAAACACTGTGCACCAGGCGTGGTTATTTGGGACCTCACAGTTGTTACAACAACCCTCTAGAGTGGGTGGTGTTCTCCCCATTTTAACCAGGCAGAAGCTGGAGCTCAAAGGGGTGAAGTTGCTCCAGGCCCCATGGCTATTAATACCAAGGCAATGCTGGTCTCTTTCTCCCTACATATGAAAGTGAAAGTGTTAGTCTCTGTCGTGTCCAACTCTTTGTGACCCCATGGACTTTAGCCCACTAGGCTGTTCTGTTCATGGAATTATCCAGACAAAAATACTGGAGTGGATTGCCATTTCCTTCTCCAGGGGATCTTCCTGACCCAGGGATCGAACCCAGGTCTCCTGCATTGCAGGCAGATTCTTTACCAGCTGAGCCACGATGGAAGTTCAAGAATACTGGAGTGGGTAGCTTATCCCTTCTCCAGTGGATCTTCCTGACCCAGGAATCAAACTGGAGTCTCCTGCATTGCAGTTAGATTCTTTACTGTCTGAATCTATTAATACCAAGGGGATGCTGGTCTCTTTTTCCCTACAGATGGCCACTTCTAGAATTTCTTGTCAAATCCATCCCTGCTGGGGTGAGTAACCCTGCTGAGTAAACCGATAGGCATGGTTACCAGCTTCTAACTAGGGAGCCTGGGAAGGTTCCTAGGTGGGCACCTCTCTAGGGGAAGTGGACAGATGGCCAGAGAGCCTGGAGCCACTGGTAGAGTTCTTTGCCACCAAGGAGAGCATCTCTGTGGCCTGTGGGTAGAACACTGGCGTGCTGGATCCTTCTCCCCCACACAGCTGGATGCCGAATGAACCCGCACCAGTGGAGGAAAATGTACCCTGTGGTACTCCTGTAAGCACAGACTGAGGGCCATAGCATTGTCAGAGAAACCCAGATGCCACCCGTGAACCCAGCACTGCAGGCGGGAGCGTCCACTCACTTTCATTCTTGAACTTGTTGAAGGTGTTTCTTGATTTCCTCTTGGCTGGCTTCAGCCCAGTGCTGTTGGAGTTCTGCTTCATGCCAGGGGAAGCAGTGAACTGTTCTCCCTGAGCCCTGAAAACCCAAGAGGACTGCGATATTGGATCAGATGGGGCTTAGATAGAAATTGGCAGTGCTGGGCCCCAAGGGCATTTGGGGTGCTTGCTGCATGCTCTTGAAGGTGGAACCAGGGCATGTCAGTTGGGCGTGCCTTCACCTGTCAGTGGGGACAACCCCCTGCCTTTGGGGGCCTGCAGTAAGCATCACCTCTGTGGACTGTCCTTGGCACAGTGCACCCTCCAGCCCTTCCCAGCACGGGGGCGAGAGCAGCCACCTTCTTCATCCCTCTCCCAAGTGCTTGTGTCTGTGTGTGCACACACAGGACTTCCTGGTTTTCAGAAGGGAGGGGGGACAGGTGGCAGAGAGACAGGATGAGCCCGAGTGTAATTTTATTTCTGTGGTTCGCCTTTCAAGCTGTCACGGTAAATCTATTTTACTTGTCACTTTGTAAATCATTATGCAGGATTAAGCCTTTTACCAGCTTTTAGGGCTTCTGCAGCCATCGACAAACCCCCGCCTTCCCCATCCTGCCTTCTGAACGCTCCTGGCTGCACTGGGCACTGGTCCCACCGCTGTTTCTTCAGGCGTGGTTGGTTCGAACGACAGTGGAAGCCTGGGAGACAGCTCGCCCATTGCCGACTTTAGCAATCCCATTTCACTGACCGGAAAATAAGCTCAGCGGGAAGAACAGGGACTCCCAGGCCCAGTGTCCAGGATGCTCAGGTGTTTCTGCTGCCCCTGAAGCAGTGGAGAGGGAGGCTGCTGGGGGTAACCTGCGACACTGCAAATGGAGGGTTTTCCTCATCACCCGAGGGGCTTGGAGCCCCCTCACCCCACCCTGGCTGTGAGACCCACAGAGAGCACAAGCTCGGAACAGGTTTTTGAAGGAAGCAGGTTCTGCTTGGAGCCAGAGAAGCTTCTATCCCCTTCTGGGGTGCAGGGACACAAGCTTGGGTGACGAGGAGCTGGACATGGGGGTATGGTCTGAGGCCCCCACACTGGTATGTAGCATTCCATGTAGTTCTCTAGAAACCCATGCGCTTCTCCAGAGAAGGCTTCAGGGTGGAAGAACAATGAAACCATTCGTTGAGAGGCTCAGAGCTGCAGACAGTGGCCAGGGCCCACTAGGCCAAGAGCCAGCAGTGTGTGGTGGTGCACTTCCCATCACCGGCCCATCTGGAGAGGCCTGCTCAGAAAAACAGAAAACAAAAAGGCCCCACCCACAAGGCTGACATGCATTTCAGGAGCTGAGGTTTCAGGGGCACTGGCTTTGAGGGGTGAGGGATGTGCGTGCCTCAAAGAGCCCTGCCAGGTCAGACTCAGCCCTCTCTCCCCTCCTGCCTTTTCCATCCGGGGGGATGGGCCTCCCCACCACCGCCCCCCAGGCCCAGGCCATGGGGCTTCCTTCTTATCACTTGCGTTCGGCTCTTCTTCCTGCCTTTGTGCTGGTAGAGGCCCCGGCCTTGTCGGGCAGCATTCGCCCACACTGCTTCCCTCACGCCCCCACACAGACCTCCTTTGTCTTACTTGTAACCTGACAGGTGAATCACTCACCTGTAATTTCAGTCCAGCAGGAGACCCGCTGGAGCATCTCCTCGGGGTAGGGCCCGATGCTTGGCATAGTGAGGGCTCCTGATGGAGAACAAGGACCTAAACCGGGCACTGGGCCCATAGCTTCCTGCTTCCCTGTCACAGCAGCCCCCCACCCCCCCCATGCTAGGTGGCAACTGCTTGTTTATGTTCCCATTTCTAGACATGAACTCCTTCAGAAAGCCAGAATCCCATGTCCTGTGTCCGCCTAGCACAGTGGGCAAGGAGATGGCGTGGGCAAAGGGGCACAGGCCAAGGCAGTATTTCTTGAGTGGAAAGATGGCCAAACAGAATTTCTGAGACCCTGACTTCAGGGAGTTTCATGGTCTAATTGGAAAACTAAGCCTTGGCTATTTGACAGAATAGGAATGATAACCTACTCAAAGTACCAGAGAAATCCAAGAAGTTGCAAAGAGACCTTGGAACAAACGAGCAATGAGAATGGGCTAAAGCAGTCAGGGAGGGGCTCTTCGGGGAAGGGGCTTTTAAAGGCAGTGTTGAAAATGCAGAGACTTTAGCTAGAACAAGGCGAGGAAGACAGGGGGAGAAAGGGCACTTCTGGGAGGCAGAAAGGTGTGAAGAGAGGGAGACAGGTGTGCACGCCCCAGGGGTCCGGGGTTTCGGGGAAGCCCAGCCAGTGCCTGTGTCTTCAGGGGAGTTACTGAGGCCTGGTCTCCAGGGATGGCTGGAACCTCAGAGAGGAGGCAGTGTTGGGAAGAGACCCTTACTGTAGAGGCAAGGGAGGTCAGGGAACGGTAGTATTTGAGGAGAGTAATCGGGAGGCAGAGAACTGCTTGGATTGGAGGGAGAGACTGGAGTCTGTTTGTTACACAGGTGAGTGGAGTACCTCAGGTGCATCTCAGAGCCATCCCCCCTGTGCTGGGTGGGAGGGCTGGTGGGGGCGGGGCGCAGGGGGCTGGCTCCTCCTTCAGCCAGGCGCTCCACCTGAGAAGGAGGTGAAAGCTGCGGGGTTTCTGAGGGTCCGAGTCCAGGCTCGGCCCAGTTGTCCCCTCATGGGGTAACATGGCCCCGAGCCTCTGTCCTCAGCTGGCAGACTGGGGAGATTTAACAACCCCAGCCTGTCTGCCCAGCTGCTATGAGGAGTAAATGAGGTGCAAGGAGGGGAAGGTCTTTGGGAGCTGACATCATCCATCAGGTTTCATCCCATTCGGGAAGATCGGTGGCTGCAGTGGCATGGCCATTTCACGGCTGCTGGTTTCATTACCAACAAGCTGTGTGACCTTGGGCCGGACACAGCCCTCCTCCAGGCCTCAGCTTTCTCCTCCATAAAAGGGTCCGTCCTGGTAACCCCTGTCTCACCAGATGCTAAACGTTGCATTGAATGCATGCCACATGCACGGTTGCTGGTGTTCTCTGCTAGGAGACTGAGACCTAGGTGTCCCTCTGTGGGCAGGGCCCCACGTTGCCTGCCAAGCCCAGTTGTCACGACAGCATCATGCCGCCTCCTTGTAAGCCTTGGAACCTCCACCAAGAGCTTCCAGTTCACATCTTGATCTCTGGTGACTTCTAGGTTCATATTGAGTTCACTTGCACTTCCTGTCCACCCCCTGGAGGCCCCTTATTAGTCTAGCAGGTAACGAGTTCTTATCAGTTCCCTGTTATCCCTCAGCAAGCCTTGCACAATGTGTGTGCCTTTAAGTGATGCTCACGACTCTTTGGACATCCTGACACAAGCTGGTCAGATAGTTCACTTTTCTATGAAACACGGAGAGGTTTTTTTTAAGAACAGATTTTGTTTTTCTGATAAAAGAGCCCTTGAGAGAGTGAAGAGATAGGGTAGTGGAAAGAGCACCCCAAAGCTGTTTGACTATGATGCAGGCAGTCAAAGGGCTGAGCAGCCACCCAACAGGAGAAAGGCTCCTGGAGGCTCACTTTACAGTGGGGGAAACTGAGGATGAGATGGCAAAAGGGACCATCCTGAAGTCACCTAGCAGTGTAACTAGGTGGTACTCGCAAGCTTCAGGTAATGGTAACAATTGTATTCCTCTTCACCACCACCACCACCTCATTCAGAAGATTTACCAGTGTTCAGCACTGTGCCAAGCAGCTTGTATAGGTTATCTCATTTAATTCTCCAAAGAACCCTATAAGGGAGAGACTATTTTTTATCCCCACTTAACATACACACAGGCTTCCCTGGTAGATCAGTGGTAAATAATCTACCTGCCAATGCGGGAGATGTGGGTTCAATCCCTGGGTCAGGAAGATTCCCCTGGAGAAGAAAATGGCAACCCACTCTAGTATCCTTTCCTGGGAAGTCCTGTGGACAGAGGAGCCTCCTGGGCTATAGTCCGTGGGGTCACAAAAGAGTCAGACACAAGTGAACAGGAACAACATCACACACGTGGGCATACAGAGTGATGCTCAGAGGGATTAAGGCCACAGAGCTAGGACGTGTCGGGGCAGAGTTTGAATACAGGTCTCGGAGCCTAGAACTTTCTCTCCCGCTGCTCTCATTGACCCCCCTCGCCCACCCTGAAAGCCTCTGCGCGGCCTGTCCCCGGGCCAGTCCCCGTGAAGCCGAGAGAAGACATCTTCCTCTTTCTAGGAGGTGTGGGACTTTCTGTATTGAGCAGATAAAAGAGCCCGTTTGGGATGATTTTTATCAGCTTGAGCAAGCCGGTTTGACTTACAGGAAGAAGCCAATTTGCATTTTGGGAAAGAGCTGAGTGTAAAGGCCGCGGTGAGCGCCGGGTGGATTTATAAATAAACAGTCGACCGAGAGCATTGTGTGTCCCCAGTCGCACAATGCTGGGCTCATATTGACACCACAGACCATTCCGCACGTCACAGCTGCCCTTTGGACAGAAAGGGCCTAATTGAGTAAGAGCTCGCTGCTGGAAACGCCACGGAGTCCGTCCCCCGACCTGGCTTCCCCAGGCACAGGCCAGCCAGGGGAGGCCGGCTGCAGCCGGGCCTGTTTACCGAGGCTGCTGGCATCACATGCCAGGTGCAGAGCCCGCCGACGGTGACACTGGGCGGCCCAGAAGGCTGCGGGCGTGGGGCCGGGCGGCCTAGAGGGAGGTGCAAGGGCCAGTTTCCAGGCATTTGGCTGGGTGGCACGGGGTTACCAGATAGCCTCCCATCTGGGTCCAGACCCTTGCTCTGCCCAGCAATCTTTTCTCTTTCTGGAGACGTAATTCTTCGGCCACGAAATAGGTAGTACTCTCCTCCCAGGTTATTTTGAGAATTAACTGAGACAAGGTTCACAGTGGATTTATCTCTTGTCCCTGCCCTGCGTGGGATAACTGCGTGATCTGGGGCACATCCAAGCCTTTAGATGGGGCCTGGAAGCTGCTCAGGGGGTGGACCTTTGGTCCAGAGAGGCTGCTCCCTCCACACGGGGCCCAGGAGCTTGACTCTATGATATACCAGGATTCATACCCTGTCTCTTCCACCCAGTGGAACCTCAGGTATTCCCATGTCCGGTCTGAGCACCTCAGTTTTGCTGGGTATGAGGTGGGGAGACTGGGACTTATTAGGATGAAACATAATGTCTGGTTAGTGCTTAGCGTAGAGCTGGGCACATGGTAAGTGCTCATAAATAAATTATATCTGAAATATTTATCTCAGTAGAAAATCTATTTTCAAAACAGAACACTACCTAACAAGTCAAACATTGTGATTTAATCTCAGAAAACACTAAACAAGGCCAATAACCATAATACCAGTATTTAGAAGACCACCCCTACAAGGCCCATCCGTTGGCCCTGTGAGCGTCTAGAGCCTTCACCATCACCCTCGTTCACAGCTGAACGTAACCAGTTCTGATCTGGCCTTTCGGCCTTCGGACGTCTAGCTCGCCTCTCTGCTCAGATAAGGATCTCTGTGTGCTTCTTAGCTGACTGCTCTGAGGCCTGCCGTGCTGCCTGCCCTGTCTTCGTGTTTCACCTGTCTGTCGCCTCAGGGCTGGACTGCACCTAATAATCCTGCCCTGTGAACAAGGGCCCTTGGGACCTGTTCTCCAAGAGATACTGTCCAGGACTCCTGCACCCCATGAAGCACCTACTTCTTCTACACGGTACACTGGGTCTCTCTCCCTCAGAGTCCAGTCCTCATTGTTCCAAGCCTTTGGGGGATCCACGTCTCATGGCCACCTGGGGTCCTTGCACCTCAGTCCTCATGGTCACTTGGAAACACTGTCATCTCCTGAGGTCCCGGGGAGGTGATTGGGCAGAACTTGATGCATGCTCTGATTTGATGCATGCTCTGGCTCCTGGCTGGACCTCCAGCCCTCAGCTTCTTACTGGCCCTGGGGTTGGTGACCAGAACAGATAAGATCCCTGTCTGTGGGGAGCCAGAGGGGAAACAGGTCAAGAAGCCGATAGATGTCCCCTTCATACACGATGATAGGTGCTAACACGGAAACAAGGAAAGTGCTGGATGAAGACACCAAGGGTGGGTGTAAGAGGCCTCAAGGGGGGAGGACCTTTCTGGGGAGGGCCCTGCAATGGTGGGAGTAGGGTGGAGGGAACCTGAGGGTAGAGGAGCAGCTTGTGCTCAAGCAGACCCTGACTCCAGAAGTGGCATGTTCTAGAACGGAGAGGAACCTCATGTGGCTGGAGGAGTCTCTTGGTGGCCTGAGACGAGGCAGGGACCACCTCCCACCTTCCATCCTATCTTGGGTCTCCCTCCTGCCCCCAGAGAGCCAGCAGAGCAGCCAGGCCAGATATGGACAGGAGCCTGTGTCTGCGTGGGTTCCATTTAGGGCAGCTCCCTCCTCCAGCCAAGGGCAGGTGACCAGTAACATCAATGACTATTTCTGCCTCCTGCCGGTTGCCTCCATCTTTGAATGGGAGACCTGACTTCAGTTCCTGAACTTGTCCCCCAGCTCTCCTCACCATGAGGAAGCCACGCTTGGCCCTCTCTGTCACCTGTCATTTGAGTGACCCCCTGCTCTCACAGAGGAAGAAGGCAGAGGGGTGGGAGGTCCGTCACCAAGGGTCCCAAGACAAGCTGAGTTTTCCCACCTGAGGTCAACCTTGGCCCACAAACCTTTCTTTATTTACTTTGGTCTTTGCTCCAGAACTCTGGTAGCAAGCTGCTTGGAATGAAATGTGAAGAACTCGAGATAATAATAAAATCAATTGGACTGTTTCCCCAGTAATTCTAGAGGCTGATGCATCATTAATGTTGGTAATACAGTGCCTGTCAGATCACAAACTTCTCAATAAATGTGCAGCTGGCAAGCTCTGATAGAAATTGGAGGCAAGCAGAGAATGAGATTTGGGGCCTTTGATATATGGGGTGTCAGCCGTGTGGTGAAGTTTTTATCAATTTCTGTCACTTTGGGCTTTTGTGCTCACTACATATGTGGTCTTCATGGCACCTCTGTGTGAGCTGCCTGGATGCTAACTGCCCCCCAACCAGGGTGAAGAAGAACAGCTGCTGGAGGGGCCTTGACATCCAGGCCCGGAAATTACTGAGAGCTGCTCAGGTGACGAGGACAGGCTGGATGGGCAAAGCCAGAGGCCTTTGGGCCTGACTCCATGGGCCACTCAGCCACTCCACAAGCATTTATTGAGTCCTGTTGGGTCCATGGCACCACTGGGCCCTGCCCTGGGGGGCTGCAGGAGCTGCTATGGAAGTCTGTGGCTTGGGGAGCGGGGAATAGTCAAGTGGTCATTTCTTCTTGAGATCGAGGGGCAGAAGGCAAGTGGAGGGAATGCCTAGGTCAGTGGCAGTGTCTGCCAGTAAACAAGTGGGGAGGCGGCATGCTCAGGACCCTGGGGTTGATGGGGTAGTGAGGAGTTTGATGAGGCTAAGCCCCAGCAGCAAGGGAGAGGTTGGAACCTTCCTGGGGGCAGCGTAGCTTGGCGATTAATGCATGTTCTCCAGAGCCAGCCTTCTGAGGTTTTATCTTAGCTCCCCCTTACCATGGGGCAACTGCAGAGAAGAGACTCCATCAGGGGTGTACAGTGGGGGATGTAGTAGCAGAACCACCCACCTGGGGGGATTTTGGAAGCATAATGAGTTAATCCCAGGACAGAGCCTAGAACAGGGCCTGGTACCTTGTTTGCACCTGACCAGCACTGGCATTACTTGGGCTCAGTTATCAGTTAACCCTTGGGTAACTGAGAGCCTGACAGCGGAGGTTCAGAGAGGCAGAGCAGGGCATCCCATCTCACAGAGCTGGCAGGGAGCAGAGCAGCTGCTGAAGCTGGGGAGGTGGTGGCGTGGGGACAGGGCCGGCAGCTCCCCGAGTGCGGAGCCTGGGAGGTCATTAGCCCTTGGGGTTAACTAGCAGGTGGGCAGTGGGTGGGCTCAGGTCTCGCTTGCTAGTGGCCTCAGGAGCCTGGGGAGATTCCGAGTGGCCTCTGGGACCTGAGGGTGGAGCTTTGGAGTTGGCTCCCGAGATTTGGCTGGAGAAGGGTGGCTGCATCTGCCAGATGAGCCACTTTGTTTACAAATCCCAGCAGCAGGCTGGGATTTAGATGCTTCTGGGTGCCTCCTGCCAGGGGTCAGGACCTGAGAGCCAACAGACTCCTTGACACCCACCGCAGAGCCTCAGCCTCAGAAACCAGAGTGAGAGGACCCCTAAGTGGTGGGAAGGATTCGGGGGGTGTTCTGATGCTGCCACAGACCTGCTAGGGACCCACACTGAAGGCCTGGGAGTTGGGTGTGCCTGTACTCCCCGGAGGCTGGTGCTCCCTGAGGCCCCCTGGGTTCAGGACCCCTCACTCCACTGAACAGGGGTCCCCCAGTCTGCCTTTATCATGTTCCTCCCTCCTGTGGCTTCATGGGCACCCCAGGACTTACTCACTGGTTCTGCATTGTTTGCTTTGAGAGGAAGGCCAGGTGGTGAGGTCTCCTGGGGCCTCAGGAAAGAGGAAGCAGTCTTGTTAGATGGGAGTGTGCAGATGACCGAGAGGCCTGTACCACACTACAGGCGAGGAGGTGGCAACTGGGCCCAGGCCTGCCCCAGGTCCCCCTGCCCCTGCCGGAGCCTCCATGACCCCTGGGGGTCCTCCTGTTGCTGAGTCTGGGGTACGGGTGCTTGTCCGGTTGGGGAGGAAGGCTGGCTCTGCATTTACCAGGTAACTTGCCTGGAAAAATCTCTCTCCATAACTCTCCCCGCCCCCCTGCCTGTGGCTTGGGTTTAGAGGAAGTGTCCCCTTGTAGGAGTGGGAGCTGGGCAGGAGGTTGGTTGGGGAAGGCGCTGAGAGGAAGCTGTAAGGTGCAGCAGTTATAAGTGCTTTAGAAGAGGGAGCAGGTAGCCCTCTTTTCACTACCTGGGGAGCCTAGTCCCAGAAGAGCACAAATGCTGGCTGGTCCCACCCTGACCGAGTCCCACCACTACTGCTTATATGACCTTTACAGCCCCTCTGAGCACCACTCAGCTCCTCTGAGCATCACTTTCTTTCTCACCAAAATGGGGGTCCTCATGCCCACCTGATTGGAGGTGTGGTGGGCATGCATGTGATGCTCAGAACCTCTTCGTGCCTGAGTGCCAACCCTGTCCCAGACTCTGGGTGACCTGTCCTGGCCTGACCCCAGGAGCTCAGAGCCTCACTAGAGAACAAGACCAGCCTGCGTTCCTACAGCAGGAAGGCCCCGTGGCCACCGTGAGGGGCCCGCCGTGGAGAGTGGCTCAGGTCAGGCTGCAGGGGAAGGGCATTCAGGTAAGGCTTCCCACAGGAGGTGACCTTTGAGCTGCACCCCAAAGAATGAGCCAGGGAATGTTCAGCAGAAAAGGAGCAGTGGAGACATCAGGGCTTGGTGGGTGGGAAGCAAGGCTAGGTTGCTCAGCGGGGATCTGATCACACCCTGGAGGGCTTTAAATGCCCTTCATGCCCTAGAGTTTACCCTTGGTGCAGGGTCAGTGAGAAAAGATTTGGGGTGAAGAGTGATGGAGCCAGACCTGATTGATAGAATAATCACCATGGGGGCTGCCTGGAGGGTGTCCTCACAGGGGCCCTAAGGGGCTCTGGCTGCCTAGGGGAGGGGATGCCTAGTACTGGCTGGGCCTGGCTACAGCAGTGCTATATGAAGGCTGGATGGTGGTTGGTGGTGGTCTTCATGGGGAGTGAATTCCAAGCACCAAGGGATTGGGGAGGGTGCCCTTGGTCCTTGGGGCTTCTGCACACAGAACCCTCAGGCACTTGCTTAATTGTGCAGGTGCCAGGCCTCACCCCACCATTTGGAAACTGGGTTGAGAACTGCAGGTCTGATGAGGAGCGCAGAGGCAGGGTGTCTAAGGGGTCCCAATAGGACAGGAGCCTCTGATGGAAAAGAGTGGAGCTGATTGCAGACCTAAAAGGATACAGGGAGGTGCTGCATGGGGTGGAGTGGGCTGGGCAGAGGAGAGAAGAAGAGCTAACTCAGCAAACAGGCACAGAGTGCCCTTCCTATGCCAGCCCTGCAGGTGACAGGGGTGGGCAGCCCTCCTGACTGTCCAACCAGGGCAGGCACACAGTACTAGCTACATACTGAGCTCAAACTACTGGAGAAGGAGGCAACTGACTCAGTCATCTGGGATGAGTGGGAAATTCCCAGGTCAGGAAGTGAGGGAAAAACATCTGAGGCATAGGGAACAGAACTTGCAAAGACTCGGAGTACCAGAGCAATGTTGTCAGAGGAACACAGCCCTTAAGTTCAGGCTAGTGGGTCTAGACTAAGTTCCCATCTAGGGGCAGCAAGTCAGCCAGACCCTCTCAGTCAGAGAAGAAAGGCCTGAGGCTGTGAGATCTTGGAAGGCCTGAGGTCCTTATCCTGGTGGGTGTTTGAGGGTGAGGGGGAGTCATCAGCGCTTGCTGGGCTCTCCCTGCCCAAGAAAGATGACAGAGCAATGTACCAGCCCTCTGACAGCCTGCATGTTTCTTTCTGGCACGAGCACATTCATGGGAGCTGCGGAGTCAGAAGGGCCTGTTTGTCCAGAGGGAGAGGCCGCCTGTAGGCGGGAGACTGGCCCCTGCCCCTCCAGTGCTGAAGTCCATCTGAGGGCACCAGGGCAGGGAGGGAGGCTGGCCAGTGATAGCCTTCTTGGCAAGTGTGCCCTGTCGTCCTGCGTGAAGACAAACCAGGGGACCCAGGGGCCAGCACTGTCCCCACACTCTCCCGTCCTCCCAAAGACACCCACACACTCTGAAGGTGCATCATCAGCCCTCCCCACTCAGAGGACATGACACGAGGAACCAGGAAGGTGTCAATTACTGACTGCCAGTTTTGCCACAACGTACAGAGGTCACTGAGGGCCAGAGAGGGGAGGTGACCCGCTGCAGGTCACACTGCAGGTTAGACCACCAGTTGGCTCCCAGGCTCCACCATGGCACCATGGCCCCGAAGCTTTGGGAGGAACTGATTGGACCCCCAGACGGCTCAGGATCTGGCCACCTTCTCTTTAGCTCCTGCGTTAGCCGTGTCTCTAAGCCCTGGGATGAGGGATTGTCTGCCAACAGTAAGCACTCTCCTGATGGATTCAGCTTGTGCAGCTTCTTTATTCCCCCCAACCTAAAACAAGCCAGGGAAATAAACCCAGAAAAGCTCCGATCCTTGCGTGTGCTGGGCCAGCGTTATCCAGCCCGAGTGTAAGACATACAGTGGGAAGCGTGGACCTAGTAGAGTCCTGAACCCCTCCTGACAGGGAGGCAGAAATCCCAGTTCTGGACGCGTGTAAACAGGGTTATTTTTAGCCTTGGGAGGGCTGTGGGTGCAGCAGCGTGACCTGCATTTGGCTCAGCCCCCTCCTGCTGCCCCACCCACCAGAAGGGGCCTTCTTTGCCCCTCTGCCCTCCCTCCCACCAGCCTTAGGGTTGGGCCAGTGAATTCTAGGGTCCCCCAAGAGACTGAGCCGAGTGGGGGAGTCTCAGGGAGGCTGCCCACAGCCAGGAGCTGAGGCCAAGACCAGCTCACAAGGGGGCAGGATGTGGTTTGCAGAGAGGCGACATTTCACGTTACAAGAGAGATACTGGAGCCACACAATTTCATGCTTTTTTCCATGGGCTCTTAGTCCCTAATCCTTGTCCCTTC
This sequence comes from Odocoileus virginianus, assembly GCF_023699985.2. Classification (NCBI taxonomy): domain Eukaryota; kingdom Metazoa; phylum Chordata; class Mammalia; order Artiodactyla; family Cervidae; genus Odocoileus; species Odocoileus virginianus. The sequence continues at coordinate 68,266,733 of NC_069680.1, forward strand.
CCCAGTCTGGGCGTCAGGAGGCCTGGTCCCAAAAGAATGTGCTGCCACTTTCACCATGGTGTGCTCTGACGGGTGTGACAGCTCTCAGCGTCTCATCCATGCCCTCATCCTTGAAGTGGGATCATTCCCTACCTGCCTGGCTGGTGTTGAGCGTGAGCTTAACAAGGTCATGGCTGGTCATTCATTCATTCAGCAAACACTAGGCATTGATTTTGTGCCAGACATTCTTCTGGCTACTGGATATAAAACAAGAAGCCAAGGTGATATGGTGCTTACTGACCCTCCTGGAGCTAACATCATCAGGGTGGGGGTCAGAGATAGATAATAAATAAGCATAAACAATAATCTACTTACAATGTGCAATATATGAATAATACAGAGTGATGTATTATGGAGTGATGGAGGTGAGGGAGGTGGGCTTCCCAGGTGGCACTAGTGGTGAGGAACATGCCTGCCAGTCCAGGACATGGGTTCAATCCCTGGGTCAGGAAGATAGCCTGGAGGAGGGCATGGCAACCCAATCCAGTATTCTTGCCTGGAGAATCCCATGGACAGAGGAGCCTGGCAGGGCATAGGGTCGCAAAGAGTCGAACATGACTGAAGTGATTTCAGCATGCATGCACACATGGGGTGAGGGAAGGGGGCACGTATTTAAACAAGAGCAATTAGAAAGGAACTCCTGAGAAACAAATAAAACAGAGCCAGTCACAGTGGGGAGAGGAGGTGGTTAGAGGGAAAAACAGGTTCAAAGGCTCTAGGGCAGGGAAAAGTGGCTGGAGGGCAAAACAGTGTACTTGGTAAAACGGGCAGGGGCCAGATGAACAGGGTATGTGGTCCATGGGAAAGCCTTGGAGAGGACTAAAAACAGGAAAAGATTTGCTTTACAGCTATAGGGAAAAGCAGGAAGGAAGTGAGAATGGGAAGTCAGTGAGGGGCTGTTGCCCTCGCCCAGGCAAAGGAGCCGGCAAGCGGTGGGCGGATTAGAGCACAGGGAAGGTGAGCCGTGGAGGTGGCAGATGGTTCTGAGAGGGAGCCTCAGAATCAAGGATGGCTCCCTGACTTTGGGACCTGACGGCTGGACTGTGGGGAGGAGAGGGCAGTTGGTCAGAAGGGGCTGGTGCAGGGAGAGTGGAGGGAGAAGAAGACCTGGGCGGGGCGGAAAGCTCTTCTAGACCATGCACTGGGGATAGCTATTCAAGCTCAACTGGAGAAGGTCACTTGGGCAAGGGGGCGCCCCAGGCCCCAGGCTAGCACAGCTCTCCCCCCCAGGAGCTCTCTGCCAGCCATGAGCCAGGCTGTGTGGGCGGGTGCTCCCTTGGGGCCTGGCCTGGGGTTTCATCTCTGTGCCTCATGGACAAAGCCCTTCCAGCTGAGTGGTTTGGGTGGGAGTGGGCAGCTCCTGCACTCGGTGCAGACAGGCCTGAAGGCTCGGCCCCAAAGCCTGGGCTGGACGGACCAGAAAGCGCCCTTCTGGGGCACATTGGCATACCTTTGCCTTTGGCAGAGCCCTGGGTGTCACTACCATGCCTTGTGCCCACCTGGATTGACTTCTTATTGTGAAGTAGCAGCGGCCCCCCTGTATCTGGATCAGGATGTCCAGGACAGTGGAAGTAGCAACATGCTTAGGATTTCTCACAGCAAACTCAGTTCCCCTTCGTTTTGTCATCGGTCAGCTGTGAGACCTCAAACATGACCCCTTCCCTCCCCTCTCTGGGCCTCGAAATTCCCATCTGAGACACCAGGATGGAGCAGAAGGTCCTCAGGCTCCTATAGCAACAATGCCTCCAGCTTTGATTGCAGAGGTTTGATATTGAGGGTCATGGTGTGAGCAAAGGTCTGGCAGCTGCACCGTGGAAACACTTTATAAGAACCTGGGGAGTAGATGAGTGTGGCACAGAGGCCACCGGAAGCCAGAACGCCCGGGTGTCTGTGGAGGGTCGAAGGGCCCAGCTTACCATACCAGCGGTTGTGCCTGCAGGAAACTCTCTAGACTTTTTAAAGCCTCGGTTTTGCCATCTGCCAAATGGGAGTGATAAACATCACTGACCTCAGAGGGATGAATAACTGCTGAGGTACCATGAAGAGACCTCAGCTCAGCCCTTGCTCATGGAATATCCTCAGTTTCTGGCGGCTGCCCTCTCCCTGGCCTCTCCAGTTTGCAGCCAGAATCCAAATTTCAGGGGCGGGCACTTTTGCTGTTGGGGCTTCCTATGAGAGCCACAATCCTGGGCTTGGGAGTCCTGCCAAACCTAACTGTGGAGGCAGTGAACCTCGCCGTGGCCTTGGGGACCAACCCACTGGCCATGGCTTTCTCAGTGTCAGTAGAGGCACGCTGGGGCTTTAACCCAAGGTGGGGAGAAGTTCTGAAATTGTTCCAGTTTTGTGTTTATTTCTCAAAGAAGAGATGGGTTTTGATTTCCTATCAGCATTGATGTGGTTGCTGTTGTTGTGTTGTGTGTGTGTGTGTTGTAACTGCTCCGGGTTTTAGAGCTGTGGTAGAAAGTGAGGAAAATAGCAGATGCTGTATCCATTTGCCACCAAACTGTCTTGAAATGCTATAAATATTTTCTAAAAAGACTAGCTTCCCGAGCCCGATGTGTTAGTTATCTCCTCCCCGAAAACTGATTCCCCGAAAATTAAGACAAATCACCTCTTAAGTCACTGTTGTTAACCTCAGGTGTAAAAACCGTTGCCACACCAGCCGCGGGTCAGGCTGACTCTGCTCCGCCTAAGTGACTCCATGTGCAGAGACCGCGGTGGCGGCAGAAAGGGAAAAACCTTGTGCTCAGCCAGGAGGCCTGGCTCGGCCACTCACTGCTGTGTGGCCTCAGGCTGGTGGGTTCACCTCTCTGAGCCTCTTGTGCCCTTATCTGTGTCACAGAGACATATCACCCGTCACCTCTGAGAGCTGGCACTGGTGCTCCTCAGAGGTACCCACTGGTGACCGTCAGGATTCAGCTGCAGCTTTCATCACAACTTGAGAAAACCCCTCAGCCCCCGGCCCTGTCCAGCTCCCTGGCCGTGTGGAGGGCAGCCTCCAAGTCCCAGGCCCCTTGCTGCTCTCTCTTTCTCCCCCACGAGAGAGCTGGTGAGGTTTGCAGCCTCTAGCAGGCAGGCAGCAAAGTAATGCCAGTGTTTCCTCTCTCTGCATTTGTTTTTCTGTTTAACTTCTGTTTGTGGTGAGTGAGGCTAATTTCATACTTACAGTAATCTTACAAAGTTTTTTTTTTTTTTTTAAGAAATGTATTTTTTCAAAAACTGTGAGTGGATTTCAAGACAGATATTAAGCGAATGGCAGGCTAGACGGCAGAAGGAAATGACAGAAGCCAGAAAGACATTAGGAAACGTGGTCGGGGTGGCGGGGGGTGGGGGGGTCTGCACCCTGGGTGTCCCTTTTCTTTCCTGTTCACCTGTGTGAACTTTTTATCTCCGTTACCCTTATGTCTCCTCATAGAGGAGTGGCAGGGTGCTGGGAGAACTTTGAATGAGATCTCTTGCAACAACACACGGTTTGGAGGTGACCACTAACTCCACAGCATGGAGGGGTCGCCGTCCTCTCTCCTGGGATCCAGGCCTGACCTCCACCAGGTGCGGACAAGCCCCAGCAGGTATAGTGGCCCCTCCCCTCACAGAGATGTGAGTTACTCTAAGTCTTGTTGTGTGCTCCGTCTGATAGTTGTGTGCTCCATCAGATAGTTCATCTGCTTTAAACTATCTCTGTGAGTGGAAGGCAAAATGGCCAGAAAATACGTGTCATGGGTTCAGGCTAGGTCTCTGAATTATTGGCTGTGTGACTGCCAGCAAGTCACTTGCTACCTCTGGGCCTCAATTTCCTCACCTGTAAAATGGTGGTAAATGGGGCTGCCTCATCTACTGGCCAGCTATGAAGGCAATGGTAGAGTGAGAGTTCTGATGGTGATGATGGGACACAACCGTGATGTGTGCCTGGGTGCCTCCCACACCCCCACCCAGGCCAGCCCATGGTAGGTGCCAGGAAGTGCCTTGACCAGACACAGAGATCCATGTGCTGCCGAGGTTTCGGATCCCTTGTCCCTTGTTCTTGGGGTTCCTAACAGAACATATATACAGGTTTCTGGTTTGAAATCCTGGCTACTGTGTATTCAGACATCACAGTCGTGTCCTGTCATCACCCTCAGAACTCTCACTCTGCCATTGCCTTCATAGCTGGCCGGTAGATGAGGCAGCCCCATTATCCACCATTTTACAGGTGAGGAAATTGAGGCCCAGAGTTAGCAAGTGACTTGCTTGCAGTCACACAGCCTATAATTCAGAGACCTAGCCTGAACCCATGACACTTTTTTTCTGGCCATTTTGCCTTCCACTCACAGAGATAGTTCAAAGACCTTTATGTATCCTGCTGTTTAAATTTTATCCATTCATTCATTCATTTGGAATCTTTGTAGCCTGGTAGATAAGACCTCTGAAGCCAAATGGGCTGCTTTGCATTGCAACCACTTCCTGGCCATGTGCCCTTTGGCAAATTCCTCTATTTCTTTGGCTTCCACAGTGGCTCAGATGGTAAAGAATCTGCCTGCAATGTGGGAGACCCAGGTTTGATCCCTGGGTCAGGAAGATACCCTGGAGAAGGAAATGGCAACTCACTTTGGTATTCTTGCCTGGAGAATTCCATGGACAGAGGAGCCTGGCGGGCTCCAATTCACAGGTCACAAAGAGTCGGCCACAACTGAGTGACTAACATGCATTTTCTTTGTGCCTCAGTTTTCTCGTCTAGGAAATGGGCATAAGTATCACATGGGGCTGTTGTGATGATTAATGGGGTAGCGGTGCCTGGCTCAGGGTGAGTTTCTCAAGCATGGTCAGCTCACCCCTTTGGGCAGTGCACGGGCTCCCCTGCTGTGCTGGACACTGAAGAATCGTCGAGTCCTCTGGGCTCTGCTGCAGGCTAAGGTGAAGGTTGAAGAGAAATAGAAAGACTAAATGGTCTGTCCTAGTGGTAGGCAGAGAGAGTCCTGCCCAGAGCCTTGGCACAAGGTAATTGTCTACTGTTTATCAGCTGATGAGCCAGCTCCCCACCGTCTGTCTGTCTGTCTGCCTGCTTGTATGTCTCTCCTCTTTGTATTCATCTGTGCACTGTAGTATAAACAGCCCCTCCCCAACATACAGCCACCAAAGATCTGCTTGCAATCCTTGGGGGTGACACCCTAGCCCACCTGGAAACCCATGTATTCTGCTGCTGGGACATGGAGCCCAGTTTTAATCATCCTCACTCCACCACTAGATACAGATGGTTGTATTATTAATAGTCATAATTAATCAGCATCCACAGAGGCTCTTTTCCCTGGGCTTCAGATCCTCAGGGCAGGCAGCCCCAGGAGGTCTCTCTCCAGTTGGTCCTCACTTTACAGACTGGAGAGTGGAGAGTACGAGGCCAGGAGGAGGGAGGTGACTCTGGGGAGTACAACTGGGAGTGGCCCTGGGCTCACAGCCCAGGTGTGGTGATGGCACCCCGGTATTCCTGCCCAGAAGTGGACCCTCCACGACCCTCAGCCCCAGCCCTCCGAAGTCCTAAGGCATTAGACACTGGGAGGAGCCTTCAGTGCTCAGAGCAGGCAGGCAGCACTCAGCCTAGGGGGTGAGCTCAGGAGTCTGGGGCCAGGAGCAGGGGGAGAAAGGCAGGATGGGAGGAAAGGCCGGGGGGACTCAGGAATCTAGTGGGAGAGGAGGTCTGACTGCGGGAGGAATGAGCCCCGGCCCTTAGGACAAAGGCGGGCAGACACAGGGCAGAAGGGGGGTAGCGGCACAGGGTGGAGGGGGTGCCACATACCAGGTCCCCTCCAGCCCTCACCCTGACGGTGGGCCTGGGCCTGATGCCAGCTGCTTCTCCGTTCTAAGCACCATGTCCTAGAAGTAGTGATTTAGCGCTGGCGGCAGGCTGCTTCCTGATTTATGGGCCTGCTCTGCACAGGCCCAATCCCATGAGCGCAGTGGCCGCCACGGGTTCCTGCATGGTTCTGCAGATGGCCACCCGCCCACCTGCTCCCCGCACCTGCTCTCCTGGGCCCCAGGGCTGCCGGGGCCCTGCCCGTGCATCAGAGCTGTCCACGTCCCTGCTTAGGCCCCCCAGGTGCCCCGAGCGCAGCTCTGTGCTGTCCTGGATGTGAGTGTGTACACCGATGAGCACGTGTGCCCGAGTGCCTGCAGACACTAGTAAGGGAAGTGCACATGCACGTGTGTGACTTGTGTCAGGGTGTGATAGGGCATGCCTATGGACTTGCAGCTACCACCTCATCCTGTTTTCCTCGGATGGATGCCATCCACCCTTAACACCTGCACACGGTGACCAATGTGGCTGGCAGAGATGTCTCAACCTGATCACTAGACTCATCAGTAAGACACCACCATGGTAAACAAGTCCAGAGTGCCTCCACCCAGGAGTCCTGTAGGGAAATGGAGGTGGGGTGTGCCTCAGAGCAGCTTGTGCTTCTGCCATCCCCACAGTGTGAGGCTGGGAGAGAGGGACACAGCCCGCATCCCCAGGCCCTCACATCCTGCTCCTCACCCACCTCTCTCCACCATGCTTCCAAGCCTACACTTACTCTGTCCCAAGCCTTGGGGACAGCCATATGTCGTGGGTCAAGCAGATCAGGGCACAAACCCAGACTTCATCCCCAGTGTGTGGGACACACTCCCTTTGCCTCTCTCCTCCTCAACATTTTCCCATCTGCAAAATGGTTTTAACAACAGCCACCTAGTGGGGTTGTTGTAAGGATTAACGGGGTGTAAAAGCTGATAATAAGTCAAGGCCTTGCCCATGAAGCCTCAGTTTCCCATCTCTGATGGCTCAGACGGTAAAGAATCTGCCTGCAGTGCAGGAAGCCTGGGTTCAGTCCATGGGTCGCGAAGGTCCCCTGGAGAAAGGAATGGCTACTCACTCCAGTATTCTTGCCTAGGAAATCCCAAGTACAAGGAGCCTGGCAGGCTCCAATCCATGGGGTCGCAAAGAGTTGGACATGACTGAGCGACTATCTCACACACACACACACACACACACACATATGTAATGGTAATAGTAACCCTCACTGGCCATCTCATAGTGCTTCTTTTAGGATCAAATGAGAAAACTTTGTGAAGAGAGTGGGGTGGTGACCACAGGGCGTCTTCCATCTCTGATCACAAGACAAGGGGCTCAGGGTCTTTGGGGTTAGGTGCTGTGTGGGGATCCAGGTAAGATGCTCCATCTGAATCCCCGGCTGCCACACTTCAGCCTTGGGACATGGGCGCATTACCCCATCTTCATCCACATCTCTAGGAACCATGGATTCTTCCTCTTTCAAGCAGTCATATTAATATTAATAGTAGGTACCTTGTGGCAGGATGGAAGGACTCATGAGAAATGTGTGTTGAGCTCAGCACAGAGCTTAACACAAAGTAAATGCTGGGAGTCAGCAGTATTTGTTCTTATTTTTGCCAGCCTTATTGCCACTCAAGTGGACACAAAGTTCAGAAACACTGATGAATGATGTACTGGCATCATATTACAGTGGAATCTGTGTTTCGAGATTTTTTATCCATCAGTCCCTATGCAAGAAGAGTTCCGGTGCCTCTTCAGGGCAGTTTGGAGGGGCTGTGATGAAATTCCACTCTAGACCTGAAAGATGGTGCCCTGAGGTGGGAGGTGGTCAGTGCTGACCTCTGCTCCTCTTGGGAATCAGGGTGCCAGGCCCCCCACAACTCCCTGGCTCTCCAGTGGGAGTCCAGCAGACATGTCTAGCCCTGCCTGAACTGCACCCTTGCTGGCCAGAAGCCCTGAAAAGAGGCCTGGAGCAGGACTTGATGTTGTCCCTGAGCCGGGTGAGGACTTCAGACCCCACTGCCAGCCAGGTGCTTACTCTGCTGGCTGCAGACTGAGCCCATGGGCAACCCCATCACATATGGGCTCCCTGACCTGTGTTCCGCCTCATACCGGCTGACGGGGTCCAGGAGAGGGGCCAAGTCCCCATCGCGCTGAAGGAATGAGCCCCGGCACCTAGGCCAGGGCGGGCAGGCACAGCCAGGGCAACAGGCACTCAGAGGTGGCAGGCCAAGATGGGCCAGATAGGCAGGGCGGAGAGGAAGCAGGCCAGGCTGGAGCCAGACCTTGAAGGACGAAGGGACTTAGCTCACTGAAGGGACAGCACTTCTGTCCAGAAGGACAGAAGTGTGTGGCAAAGCTTTGGAGTCATTCCTGGGGAAAGGCGTGCCCTCTCCCATAAGACATCTGGGCCGCTCTGGTCCAGATGGCCTTGCCTGTCAGCGACCAGTGGCCATGGGGTGAAGCAGATGGCCAGCGAGGGGGGGGCCACCCTCAGGCCTGAGCCAAGAGAGGCCAAGTGGCCCACACAGGCCAGAGCCCGAGACCTTGGCACCGGCCACTCGGAGCTCTCGACTCGAGAGTTAATGATTCATTTGTGGCCAATTTCTGCTGGCCTTTGCCTGGAAATTCCCAAGCCTGCCCCTTCCCTTGGCTCCGGGAGCTCCAAGAGTACAGTCTCATTTACACTTGGCGGAGGACATCTCGCCCACTATCCAGGGAATGGCTTTTACAATTACAGCTGTAGTGATGCTGGTTAGCTCTTAGGAGGAACTGATTCTAACCTGCAGGGTGGGTTCTGCGGTGCTTGTTGAACTGTAGTGAAGTTAGAGGCCCCTCTCTGACCCCCTGGGCAAGGTGCTGATGGAAGGAGCCCTGTTTGCATTCATGGTGCTCCACATTGAGTGCAGAACCGATGCAAACAGAATCCAGTCTGGTGTAATGTGAAAAGTGTGACAACAGTTAAAAAAGGGGACATAGACCTTGACCTGGAGTAGGACTTGGCTGAAGGAGAGAAAGCAATAATATATGCAAAGGCCCCAGGGCCTGAAAGGACAGGGGAGTTTGAGTCGTTCTTATCTGGCTAGAGCAAAGGGGCTGTAAGAAACATCTGGAAGTTCAGACACAACTCCCAGGTGAAGGGCTTAGCAGACTTGGGGGTTTGGCAGTGGGAGGTGCTGGCAGTGGGGAGTCAGAGCTGCTGCCTGAATAGGGATGGGTGTGTTTGATTGGGATTTGGGGGGGCCACTTGCCCATATGTGTCTTGATTCTGCCGGTCGGCAGACCCCGCTTGATAGCCTGCTCTGTGCCCACTCAGGCCCAAGCCCTACACAGGTGTGGTGGTGGATGAGAGGGAACAGATCATGTGCATCACTCCAGGTGGGGCGGCAGGGACCCAGCAGAGCCACGTGCCGCTGGCAGATGTACCAGTCTGTGCAGAGGCTGGGCGACGGCTGCTGACGTTTTCAGACTCACTGAGCCCCGTGGTCCCAAGTCTTCAGGTGAGCGTGGTGGTGTGTTCAGGTCGTCTTAAGGAACTGCGTGTTCCTAGCAGACTGGAGAGACAGCCTGGAGGTTGACCCTGTCCCCTAAGACCATATGGTCTTCCTGAAGATCAAATGGGTATCTGTCACTCTGCACATGTGCAGATCGAGGCCCAGAGAGGCCAAGGCTATTGAAAGCGCTCAGGGCCCCTGTCTCCCAGTCCTTAGCTGGCTGTACGCATATCACCCCCCACATCCTCCTCCACCCCTGCTGCAAATTTAAGAATATTTCCCCAAACCAGGCAAAATATAGGGCAGCCTGGTCCTCCAGGTTGAAAAGTCCCAGGCTTGGGGAGGGGGCTTCCGTTATATGTCTTTTCAACTTTGCACATTTAGTTTCTTCTGATTATTTCTTGACAGTCCCAGGCGTTGGTGGTAAACAACCACTCTCCCCAGAATGTTTCCCCGCGACAGCAGCTTTCTCTGGAGAGGGTGCTATCAACACTTGGCAGGGCCTCCTCCCAGCTCCCGGCTTGGGCTCCTGAGCAAGGAGAGCTCCTGAAAGGCGTTCAAGAATGCCGTGCTCTCCTGGGGGGCTGGAACCGCAGGGTCCTGGCGGGCATGGGCCTGGCCTCTTTGTTCCCTGCAGCGGCCAGCAGCCTGGCCTGGCCTCAGAGCCTCAGATGGCCCCTGGTTGTGGACGGTCCCCGAGCGGAGAGGTGGGGCGGTATCGGGTGTCCACTGGCTCCCACAGCCCTGGTGCCCTGGTCCTTGGCACGGCTCAGCGACAGGAGGGAGCCCGAGGACGGCTCTGCCAGGCCTGTCTGTGGTCGGGAGAGCTGCGGTGCCCCGGCCCTGCAGCCTCCGTGGTCTGCGTCACGCGCTGGCTTAGGCATCCTGAGTCAGAGCCAGGAAATGGATCTGCCATGCCGGGGTGGAGGTGCCGCTGCCCCGGGCAGCTGGGGTGAACCCCAACCTCCTGCCCGTCAGCGCTGAGTGGGAGCCTGGCCTCATGCATCACTCCCCTGGCCTGGCCTGGATTTGACCAGGGCCTGGAAGAGAGGCTGAGGTGACGGCCGGCTCCCTGCTCCACACACTGTGGCCAAGCCCCTAAGCCCACACGGCCAGTACCTGCAGGGCTGTTGACAGGATGGAATGTTTGACTTAGGCTTGACGAGGCTGCGGACCTCTGCCGGGACTGTACAGCTTTCCTGGGATGCCTTTCCCAGGCTTGTGCTCTGGGCGAGAATTTACCCAGGAATGACTTCGGTGGCAAAGCCTTCCTTAACAGCCCCACTGTAGCCAAAGTGGTTCCCTTTCCCTTGGAACCACCCTCGGAGTTGACTCTACGGCAGCTCCTATCACAATGTACTGTAACCACATTTTTTTTCGAAGGGCTCCCTCCCACCTTTGCCTGCGCGAGTACTTTGAGGCTGATTTACCTGTGCACCTTGCATGCATGGTATATACTAGACGCTCAATAAAAGCAGGCTGGATTTAATGAAGGGGGTTCCTGAAAGTGGTATCAGAGTGTCCCTTTGTTAATAACATGGTGAAAATGGTGGGGGCAGCCAATTGAGAGGCTGACTGCCCCCCCCACCCCCCCAACCCCCTTTGCAGCCTCTGCCTGCCTGGGTAGTAGCTGGGGGCTGCAGCAGCCCCCTCCCCGCTTCCACGTAGCCAGCGCCTTCCTTACCAGCAGGAGTCAGCTCCCTGGGCTGCCCGTGTGATCACTCTCCAGAAAACACCCCAGTGGAAACTGCATGAATGATTGATAAGAGCTGAGAGCTGTTTAATTTTTCCCCCTGTTTAATGGCTATCAATAATTTAATACGCTCTCTGTATGTTTTTAAGAAATAGCACCCATTTCGCCGTCTCCGGTTTAGCGGGCTAAATGATTTAAGTGTTGGAAATGTTCTCTGAGGATGGAGGTTTGAGAGTCAGAGGAATCTGGGGGCTGATGGGGCTGGGGGGAGGTGGGTTCAGAGCCAGCCAGCAGCATCTCGGCCTGGGTGTGTGTGTGTGTGTGTGTGTGTGTGTGAAGGTGGGAGGGAGGGGGCGGGTAAAAGCCAGCGCCTTTCTGCTAAGAGCAAGATAATTGCTTTTCCGGGTCTCGCTGAGCAGCAGCTGAACAGCTGTCAACTCACCCCCTCCCCAATGCTGAGCTTTTCTGGATAACTCTGGGGGGCCAAGGGGTGCTAGGAGGGAGTGGCTGCCGGTACCACCATGGGCTAGAACCACCCTCCCCCTGACATCTCTGCCCCCTCCTAAAGCTGTTAAATCATTTTTATTTTAATGATGCAGTTAGTCTCCTGCCAGCCGCATCTTCCAGATAGGGTAGGGGAGGTGTGGCGTGCGGGGCTCAGAATCACTCATCTCAAGGCCCAGAGGGACCTGGAAGGTCATCTGCCGGTGCTCCCCTCAAACTTTCCAGATGCGCAGGATCACCTGGGAGGACTTGTTAAAAATTTAAATTTCTGGGCTGCGTTCCAGACCCACAGACTTCCATTCTCAGGGGAGAGGCCTGGGAGGCTGTGGGTTTAACGAGCAGCCCCGGGGATTCTCATCATCGGAGGGGTTTGGGACCTGCAGAGTTCAGCTCCAGTTCCGAGCCTCCTGTGCGCCCGCAGCAGCACTAGGCCACTGCGTCCGCCTCTCGGCCAGGGCCCTCACCACTCTGAGACGGCGCACCCACTTGGGGAAGATGCACCCCAGTCCAGAGCTCCTTCTGTCATCAGTCTGGACCCAGCCGGCTGCCCTCACAGGCTCCTCACACCGAGTTACCCCTGCCACAGGACAGACTGAAGCTGCCCAGCAAATAGCCGGGTCTCCTGGAACCCAAAGCTGGCTTCTCTTTGGCTCCTTGTTGGGCAAGGAGCTTCCTTTCTTAGTGAAGGAATCTGGGTACCAGGGAAAGCATGAGGGTGGAGATGGACTGGAGGGGAGACCCTCCAGGCCTGAGCACCCCCTTCCCAGGGCTAGGTAGGTGACAAGGGGCTGTGGCCTGCCATCGATGGCCTGCAGTAGCCACACCAGCCTGCTCGTGGCAGGCACCATCGCTAGCACTGTAGGGATTCTGAGAGAGGCAGAAAGATTCCCAGGCCTTTCAGGGGCCAGCCCTCCCACAGGAAAGAAAAAATGTGACTCATCAAAGATTGTTGACTAAGCCGATCTCTGGGATAAGAGTGGAGGGGGCTGAGGCCGGAGGGGGCTACCCCAGGGCCACACATCCATTGAGGACAAGGCTGGAACTTCAGAGATGGAATAGGAGGCCCAGAGAAGGGCATCCAGGACTGAGGCCCTGGCGCTCACCTGAGTCACAGTCACGGAGTCAGTACATGGAAGGATTTTAGCAGAGCTGATGCCCTTGTGTCTGACATTACAACTCTTCCATTGTTTCAGCAGAGATGCAGTGCTCACTGCCAGTTGGCCCTGCTATGTACTTTATTTCACTATATAATTAAGAGGGAAGGAGCAGTACCCTTTCACAGGTGTCACCATCTGGCTACAAAATGGGTGGCTCCTTAAGTCCTCCCCCTCTTTATAAACCCTCTTTGTACACCCAAATTTGGCCTTGCCCTTGGTCTACCTGGGAAAAACCGGGTTCCCAGGAGATGGTGACATATGACCCTTCTTGTGATCATCAGTTCTCCCTGTTCCCCTTCATCCCCAAAGCCTGGTTGACCATGACAGCTCCACTGTGGAGGTTGTGACCCTAGGGGAAGAGGAAGAGGGGTACCCCTTAACCCTGACAGGGCTCCGACTTGGAGATTTCCAAGAGCTGGGGAGACTGAAGGGACAGACTTAAACCCGTGCTCAGGAAATTCCAGCTCCACAGAGATAGTTGTGTGAATATGGATACTTGGGCAAGGCCAAGGGCAGTCAGGGAAGGCTTCCAGGAGGAGGTGCTTCCTGCCCTCAATCTTGAAGCTGGGCAGGAAGGGAGGGGCCTTCCCAGCACAGAGGTGTAAGGTGGCACTGTGAATGTGCAGAGGAGAGTGAGGTGAGGCCAGCAGGCCAGGGCGGGGCTGGATCTTGGCTGCCAGGGCAGAAAGCCATGGAAGGTTTGTTTGTTTTTAGCTTCAGCTGAAGTATTACATCCATGCTGAAAAAGTGTGTATATGCTAAGCATAGCTCAACAAATTCTCGCAAAAGGAATACCCTCCTGTGATCACCGTATAGATCAAGAAACAGAACATTCCAGATCCCCTAGAAGCCCCCCATTCCAGTCACTGCTCGCCCTCAAGGATATTGATTACATTATCCTTACAATATCAACAGCATACTGTCAGTTATCTATTACTGCCCCCAAACCACCCTGAAACTTGGTGGCTTAGAATAAGCAACTGCCATTTATTATGTCTCATGGTTCTGTGGTTGGCCTGGGCAGTCCCTTTGCCAGTTTCCCTTGGGCTCATGTGACTCCAGTCACCCGAAAGGCCAGCTGGACAGGATGGTCAAAGGTGGCCTCAGTCACATCTGGCAGATTGTGCTGGCTATTGGCTGGGCAGCCTCAGTTCTCCTCCATCCTCCAGTAAGGTAGACTGGCTTCCTTCCCTGGCCAGGCCACATTCCAAGAGGGCCAAAACCAGAAATAGCAGGATTTCTTGAGACCTAGTCTCTGGAAGTCACAAAATACTACTTTCACCAAGTCGTATTGGTCAAAACAAGTCTCATGGTCAGCCTGGATTCAGGGTTAGAGGATAGGCTCCACCTCCTTTTTTAAACATTTATTTTTATTTATTTATTTGGCCGCATGGGGTCTCAGTTGTGGCACATGGGATCTTTGATTTTCATTGCAGTATATGGGATCTCTTAATTGCAGCATGTGGGGTCTAGTTTCCTGACCCAGAATTGAACCCAGGCTCCCTGCATTGGGGTTGCAGAATCTTAGCCACCAGACCACCAGAGAAGTCCCTAGATTTCACCTTTTGATAGGAGGAGCTGCAGAGAATCTGTGGCCATATGTATTTAGTCTACCACAAGCTAGAGTAGTTTTGCCTGTTCTTCTTGTTGTTGTTCGGCCACTAAGTCATGTCTGACTCTGCTACCCCATGGACTGCAGCATGCCAGGCTCCTCTGTCCTACACTATGTCCTGGAGTTTGCTCAGATTCTTGTCCATTGCATCGTTGATGTTATCTATCTCATCCTCTGTCGTCCCCTTCTCCTTTTGTCATCAATTTTTCCCAGCATCAGCGTCTTTTCCAGTGAGTCGGCTCTTCACATCGGGTGATCTTTAAATAAATGGACTTCTTAAGTATATTCTCCACGTCCCTATTAGTGCAGTGGTAAAGAAAGCAGGAGACACGGGAGACATAGGTTCGATCCCTGGGTCAGGAAGATCTCCTGGAGGAGGGCATGGCAACCCACTCCAGTATTCTTGCCAGGAAAATCTCATGGACAGAGGAGCCTGGGGGACTACATAGTCCACAGGGTTGTAAAGAGTCAGACAAGACTGAAGTGACTGAGTACACAAGTATATTACCCATTGTATCTGGCTTTTTGGGTCCACATTATGTTCATAATACTTACCTGTATCGTTGGATATAGTTGCAGATTGTTTGTTCTCGTTGCTGTGTTGTATTTCATTGTGTGGATACACTGATTTATCCATTCTACAGTTGATGACCATTTGGGAAGTTTTCATTCTTGGGGCGTATGACTAGCACTGCTGTGAATGTTCTAGTACGCGTTGTTGGGTGACCACATGCACACGTCTCTGTGGACCTGGAAATGCTGGGTTGATGATAGACCATGGGCTAGGGGATGCGTGCAAACTGTTCAAGGCGGTGACCATTACATGCCCCACCAACCCTTGTTTGGGAGGCCCAAAAGACCTTTGTGGAGGAGAGTGAAGTGGTTAATGGGGGTTTTAGAGAGGCTCCCCAGCTGAATATGGGCTGGAGAGGTGTCTCTGACCCCAGGGTTCCCTGTAATGTCCCCTCTCTGTCCTGCCCCTGGCCTCAGGCCTCCTGGCTGGGAAAGGAGGACCATCAGACCAGAGGACTCTTTTCTGAGTTTGATCATTACTGCAGTTTTTCCTATCCCAGAGCCCTCCTACTGCCCTTCCTCTTTTACCCAGAATCCACTTTCTACAGCTAGCCTCATCCCCCAACGATCAGGGAAGCTAGGTGCCTGCATCAACTGACACATGAAGATGCAGGAGCTAGAAGGGACTGCCATGGCTGCCTCCAGGCAGTGGACAAGACAAGCAGATTTGGGCTTTATTTCTGGCCTTGCTCTCTCTTGCAATGGGACCTTGGGAACCCTACAATGGGAACCCTTCCCTTATTGGGACCTCAGTTTCCTTGTATGTGAATTGGCAGAGAAAGGAGTCAACCTCCCCAAGTCTCTTTTCTCTCACCAACCTGAACTCTGGGTTCTGGAATCTAACAGAGGCAAGGGCATGAGGAGGCCCATGGAAAGCTTGGCAGGCTTCTGGACTTTAGGGCACATGTCAATTGGCCCATTTTGTTCAATTTATTCACTGACTATCTTCACTGCTCCACTCATCCATCCATCCATCCATTTATCCATCCAGCAGTCTCTGTGGCCTTGTGAGCCTCAGAGGACAGATATAAACTAGGCCTCACTCCTGATGTCCAGGAGCTTTGCTCACAGGGGAACCCGGCCAATAGAAAGCTGGGGTGGGGGGGCAGGGAACATGGTCAGCCGGACCCAAGCCACTGCAGGATGAACAAAGAAAGGAGCAGCAGGTCAGTGAGGCCTCCATGGGAACTTCTGAGCAGAGTGAGGCTTTGAAAGACAGAGACATGGGGGAAAGGGCTCCAGACAGAGTACCCAGCTTATCCAAAGGATGGGGTTCCTGGGGGGCAAGGCTGACTGCAACACAGTGATGGGTGTCCCAGCATGGCTGCAACTGTAATACAGGGTACAGAGGAGCTGACTTTGGTGCTGGGGCCAGCTCTGGACCTCTGACTTTTACTTGGAGTGGAGGAGGGGGGCAGCATCCAGTTTCTAGCGTGGCTCCACTTCTGTGGGCCTGCTCAACTCTCCAGGAGGTGGCCAGAGGGGCCTGGGCAGCAAGACCTAGAGGTGGGTGAAGAGGGTTGGGGCCCTCAGGTTCAGGCTTGGAGCTCACTGCACCCTCTCCTCTCTTCCACAGGACCTGCATCAGCTCTGTTCAGCCAGGTTGGACTGCTGGGGCCACAGCTTCCTTCCCCTGTGACTGCCTTTTCCTGACACCCTTAGCAGCCTCCAGTCCCAGTGGTCAGCAGAGACCTTGGCAGGTAAGCAGAATGAGCTGTGCCCTGACCCTAGGTGTCTGCAGGTATGGGACTCAGCCCAAGTGGCTGGTGCTGTTTCAGGGCTTAGAGAAGCAGGAGCTGGGCTGTCATCACTGAGGAATTAGGGGAAGGGGTTTATTTCTTAATTTTCACTTCTCCTTGGCCTCCTCCTCTCAGAGGGAGCCAGAGAGTGGAGGGTTGCGGGGAGGGATATACCCTAGCCTGACACTTGAACTTCAGGTTTTATCCCGTTGCCAACTCCCAGTGTAGTGTTGGATAGCCCTGTCCCTTCGCTTTTGAGAGACTCAGTCCTCTCATCTAGCTCATGAAAATAATAATAATAATATCCTCTAACATTCTGAGCACTTAACTATATGCCAGGCACTATGCTAAGTACTGTGTAGTTATTAACTCTTTCCATCTTCATCACAGCCCTGTGAGGTGGGTGCTGTTATCCTCCCTGTTGTACAGGCGAGAAAACTGAGGTTTGTGGTCTGAAAGGAGCTTGCCCAAGGCCACACTCCTGGCTGAGCCCCCACGGGGTTCACTTCCAGGTCTGTGTGGCTCCAGTGTGCCAGTTCCTGACATCTGGTTCATTCCGCCCATGGCCTTGCCCCCTCTCTGCTGGTCTTTTTTTGTGGGTGGGCATCAAGAGATCATGGGTGTCCTCAGTTGGCTGGTAGGAAGTATGAGGTTAGGAAGGATGCCATGATATGGGATGGGGATTAACACTGGAGTTTCATGTAGGTATGGGGAGGCTGGAATCTAGGAAATCTTCTCGGAGGAGATGGCCCAGGTTATGATCCAGAATGTCTCTGAGAGGACTAAGATTTTCCTGAGGAAGAAGATCATTTATAGTTACATGTGAACATGAGGTTTTCATCTGGAAGTATAGATAGACATACAAGTCCTAGAGGGTTCTTCCACCCCATAGTCATACCTGTGTCCATGAACATATGTGTACATACATACTCTACACAGGCAACGTGTGCTTGTAAACCTGTCCCTGCATGCTAAGGGGCTACAGATGTGCATGCATACACAGCCATGAATGGTTGTGTGTGCACAGATACACACAGAAACCTGTAGAGGCATGCTCCCTCTCCCACATATACACACAGACATCACTCGTGCATGCTGTAGACATACATGTGCACAGACTTGCTGCACACATACACTTATAGATGCATGTTCACAAACTTCTGTGTTGACTCTTTACACAGATACACAGACTCAGGTTCTTATGACACATGGTGTCTCCACACACACACAGGGATGCACTCACATGCACACACAGGGAGGGATGTGTTCCAAGGAGAAAGGACCATGGCACAGGGGGCATGAGTTCTGACTGGTATGTTCTCTGGTGAGGGAAGAGATCTGGGAAGGATCCTCAGGAGGTGACAAGTGAGCTGAGCATTGGAAGGCAGGGAGAAATTTGCTAGGTTGATATAAAGGAGGAAAGAGAAGCCCAAGCAGAAGGTCCGGCTCTTGCAAAGTCCCAGAGGAATGAAAGTTTGTGGCTGATTCATGTTGACGTATGGCAGAAACCATCACTATTTTGTAATTATCCTCTAATTAAAGAAAAAAAGTTCATTTATTGGCCCTCTGCTTCCTCTCCCAACATGTCCACCAGAATCTCCTAGAATCAGGTCTGGCTATATAATTTGCAGGGCCTGGTTCAGAACAAAATTGTGGGGCCTGTCACTCAAAAATTATTAAGGATTTCACGACAGTAGCCATAGAACATTAAACCAAGAGTGGGTCCTTTTGAGCCTGGGGCCCCACACAACTGCCCGTGAAGCCAGCACTGCCTAGAATAAGTGAAGAACGGACTTCACACGCAGGCTCCACAAGTCACTGACAGACCCAGTGACCTTGGGCAGGTCCCACATCACCCTATGAGACTCATCTGTCCGAGGGAAAGATGTTGCCCTCTCCACCAGCTGCAGAAGCCCCAGTGGAGCCAGCATCCAGCTCATCTCAAGAATCTAGGGACAGTGGCTTCATTGAGGTGGGATCACAGCCCACCCCCCAGCAGGCAGTGGTGTTCAAGGGCTTCATGATGTGCACTGTCTGCCTTTGAGCCCTGTCCCTACACACTTTGGAAACCTGGTGTTGGTGTGCTTTTCCTAATCCACAGGGGCAGAGGGTGTTGGGGGCTGCTCTGCGTCTTATTTGCAGAGTCTCCTGCTTCATTGCCCCTTGCCTGCTCTTCTCTGTTTGGCTAACTCACTTCTGTGGGCCAGATGCCGTGGAGCCTTCTCTGACCCCAGGCCCGCCCTCCTGACCTCCGCCCTGTGACCCCCTCCAATAGCTACAATGACCTCTTGTTACTGTAGAGCTCTTTATAGTGTGTAAGCTCTTTCACACCCCATCAGGCCATTGAGAAAGCCCTTGAGAGGTTCTATACCCTTTGCCAGACTGGAAAACAGAGGCCCAGAGTTGCAATCCCTAGCCTAGTTCCCAGGCTGAGGTCAGGCCCACCTCAGGAAGGGGTGTAGACAGTGGCCACAGAGGGTGGCACCTGGGCTCTGCTCCAAGGCAGCTTCCCATTTCAGCATTTTGGAAGACAAACTCTCCCAGCCCCTGACGCAGGAGAGGCCCCGCAGGTGCTAGGGTTGCTGAAGAGGACCCAGCGGGCTGGAGATCTGTTCAGCTGAGTACACAAGCCCCCAGCCCTACCCACCTCTGTGAGTGACTTGGCCCGATTCCCTCAGCCTGGCAAACTGGAGCCAGGTCTGGGTCATGACAGCCAACCCAGCTGGACACAGAGGATGTCTAGTCGGGGCCATGACAACTGCCCCCTCTGGCTGGCACTTCATTAAAGGTACTCAGCACACCTTTGGTGGATGACTGCAGAGGGCAAGGATGTGGTGAAGGGTATGGACACCGAGCCTCAGTGTTGGGGTTGTCCAGACTCTTCACACTCCTCTCTTTGTAACTTCAGATGAGTGGCTTAATCTCTCTGTACCTCATTTCTTCATCTCTAAAATAGGGATAATAATAGAACTGACCCCACTGAGTTGTGAGGAATTCAATAAAGTCATCCACATAAACCCTTGCTGCAGTGCCTGAGATGAGGTTAGCACTCCACGGCATTGATGGTAGGTAAGCAGGGAGGGCTGGGTGATGGGGCTGCTCCCCAGGGCTGTGGGCACACAGGGAGAGACATGGTTGGATTGTCATTTCAGAGAGGCTGTAGGGGGACAGCGGGGGTTGAGGTTTCATATGAAGCAGTTTCAAACAGCTGTGGATGAGAGCTCTGTGGGCAGGGACCTGGGTTGAGAGCCCCTCTAGCCCTGAGCTTGTGGCTTCACACTGACAGCATGAACACCATCAGCTGTCAGTCAACAGGTTTCCAGGGCTACATGGCACAAGGCAAGTTTGGGCCTGGCTTTGACAACCTTGAATGCCAAGCCCAGCTCATGGCGGATCTGGCTGTGGCCACACAGAGCTTGGATTCCAGGGTCCCCATGTGGCGTGCATGTCAGCCTCCAGCGCCAGCTGGGAATGCACAGACTCCTTTCCCTCCTTGGAATTTACTGCCAGCAGTCCAGGCCTGTCCACCCCCAGCCTCTGCAGCCAGCACTGACCCTGCAACCCCTCACCCAACCTGGAGCTGGAAATACAGTCTACAGCCCACTGGTCGTCCCTCCCCAAGGTGGGGGACCCTCTGGGTCAGCAAGGTGGGCCACAGTCCTCACAGGCCCTCCAAGCAAAGTTTTCGTTTAAGCCTCAGTCCTGCTGCAGACCTGCTGTATGTCCTTGGACGAGCCACCATCCCTCTCTGAGCAGTGGTTCATTGATCTGTAAAACCAGAGGCTCTGCTGAGACAGGTCAGGGTTCACAACCTGCAATGTTCTCAAATGTCTCAACAACCCAGGGACACTCGGATTAGCCCACTGTGTAGATGAAGAAGCTCAAGGCTTAGTCGTGTCTGACTTTTGCAACCCCGTGAACTGTATAGTCCCTGGAATTCTCCAGGCCAGAATACTGGAGTGGGTAGCCTTTCCCTTCTCCAGGGGATCTTCCCAACCGAGGGATCGAACCCAGGTTTTCTACATTGCAGGCGGATTCTTTACCAGCTGAGCCATGAGGGAAGCCCAAGAATACTTGAGTGGGTAGCCTATCCCTTCTCCAGGGGATCTTCCCCACCCAGAAATCGAACCAGAATCTCCTGCATTGCAGGCAGATACTCTACTAACTGAGCTATGACAGAAGCCCCAAAGCATGAGAGGTTTAGAAATATATACAGGGTCACAGTGCTACCTATGGAGCTGAAATTCAGCCCAGTTTTACCTGATACCATAATGTGTGTTTTCCCCACTACGTCTGTCTCTGGTAGCCACATGTGTGTTTGCTGGTGAACCATTCACTGTCCATCATAGTGGGTTGAACACTTGCTGGACTCTGGCACTGGGCTAGGCGCTCGCATCCCCGGTGTCTCTTTGAGTGCTGGGTGAACAGAGCCCTGGCCTTGCGTGGAGGTCACGAAGTCTACCATGCAGTGTGTGCTAGCTAGGTGGAGGCTCTCGGCATGTGAAGGCAGTAGGAAATGGGAGGGACAGCTCTTCTCTGGTGCAGGAGAAGGCAGGCAGGGGAGACTGCCTGGAGGAGGGGTCTAGATCCCTACACAGAGGAGTGAGGGAACAGGGTCTTCCTGGGGTCTCTGCACAACTTGGTGGGATAGGTCAGGAGTTTAGCTGAGAAAGGACACTTCACTCAGCCACACCTGGGAGCAGGTACTGAGGCAGCTCCCGGGGGCCATAGAGTTTGACCTTTATCCTGCAGATTGCAGGGAGCCAAAGGGGGCTGTGGAGCCGTGGAAGCTCCTCTGTGAAGGCCACGTGTGGGGACTGGCCTCGGCCTGGAAGCAGAGGCTCATAGCTCACCAAGACAGTGGCAGCGGGGAGGGGCTGGCAGCGGGGAGGGGCAGAGCTGGGGGTTTGTGTACCCCAGCTGGCCACACCTCCAGCACACCAGGTCCTCTTCAGCAACCCAGGCACTTTGGGACCTCTCCTAGGTCAGCAGCTAGGCATCTTTCCCAGAGGGATGCCAGTCTGCCCAAATGCTGAAATGAGAAGCTGCCCCAGAGCAGAGCCCAGGTGCCACCTTCTGTGGCCACAGTCTGCACCCCTTCCTGATGTTAGCCCAGAGGTGGGGCTGGAAGGGAGCCAGGAACAAACCTGTCCAATGACATGGTGGACACAGAGAGATCCAGGGCCCAACCCAGGGTCACGCAGCATCATCACGGCAGTTGCAGGAGGCTGACGGCCTAGACAGGAGGCATCCTTTCAGGGGGTGACAGGATGGTCCCCTGGTTCTCCCAGAGTCTGGTGGGAGCCTTGCGGTTGTCTGTGGGGCTGCCCTTGTACCCCAGGGAGCACTGACCTCGGCCACCAGCAGGGCTCTCTGAGGACAAGCAGGGATTTGGTGAACTACACCAAGAAGGATTCCTTGGGTGTTACTCACAGCGGGTGTTTTCCCTCCCTGTGGTGTTTGCTCACCATCCCTCTCTGAGCCCTAGAGTTTGTTTTCCTCTGGTCCGGGAGCCACATACTCAGGGTGAGGGCAGCCACACCCATGCCCTGTGTCCCAGGTCCAAAGCCTCGGTGACCTTGCGGGCAGGGAACAGACACTGGGTGGGGCTGCGAGGGTGGCCTCTTTATTTGAATCATAGCATCTCCACTGCTTGGGAGAGGAATGGCCTTAGGAAATCATCTGGCCCAACCCCTCGTGGTACCGATGGGGAAACTGAGGCTCAGAGGGTGGAGGGTACACCCCAAAGTGGCCCAGCGTGGCACTGCAGGCTTTGAACTGAGCTCACTGCCACCCTAAACTGTGTGGATGCCGGCAGGGCCCAAGTCCTACAGCTGATGTGACCAACTGTGGGGTGTGGTGCTTGCAGAATTGCAGGACCCACCCCTGAGGGCCTGGGGGTGCAGAGTGGGGGGCCTGGAAAGTTCTGGGGATGTGGAGAGCAGAGCAGGGCGCCCTCAGACCTGGCTCTGTGAAGGCCTTGTTTGTACTCCACCTCCTGTAATCACCAGCTCCTGCCAAGGCCTGCGACCCTTATTATTCTCCTCCCTTCTGTTTACGCCGACAGCCCAGTGGGGTCTGGAGGTTGTAGGCCCAGAGGCCAGGGCAGAGAGAATGCTCCAGAGTCAGGCTCCGATCAGAAAGCTAACAGGACGCAAAAGGGTGAGGAAGGAAAGTGGACTCTGGAAACCTGAGGCCACCCGTGTCCCTTGTCAGCCCCCTTCGCCGAGCCACAGCAGGGTGCCCAGCGACCAGTCTACAGGAGGCTGCTGGATCTGCAGTCGCTAGGATGAGTTCTCAGGGTCCCCAAGGAGGGTTCCAAGTCAGGGAAGGCTTCTTGGAGGAGGTGGAGTTCTAGCTGGTTCCTCAAGAATGGACATTATTGTGATCTGAAAGCATTCCAAACACAGGGACCAGCTGGGTCATGGCTTCGAGGCAGGCACTCTGAGGACAGATCGGTCGTGCCAAGCATGGGCAGTGAAGGAAATAAGGTTGGAGATGCCCCCTACAGGCCAGATGGCAGAAGAAGGAGGAAGTCTGTACTTTCTAACTTGCTAAACATCCCTGAGAGATTCCCCGCCCCGCTTCTGTACCTGTTTGCCTCAGATCTCCTCGGAGTTCCAGGCAGGCCACAGCAGGTCAGGGCCGCAGTGGAAGAGCCTACCTTTGGGGAGGGTGTGAGCAAGTGCCAGGGTCCTAGGCTTCCCCCGGGAGCTGGTGGGCAACTGGCCAAGGATACCAGGGGACCCAGGCTTTGCCAGAAGTCTTCCCCAGGCAGGGAGAATGGGGGACTCAGCCCTTGGGGCACTCTTCTGCTTGCTAAGAATCCAACTCCCAGAGTCGAATACGAAGCTGAGCGTCTGAGGGGGAGGTAGGCTGAGCAATGGGCTTTCTTCTCCTTCCTGTGACCAGTTGCCTCTTTCCTTCTTCTAGGGAAGGTGTGTGGGGCAAGGGTGGGAGTAGGTGACCCTCCCCTAGACTTTGGGCTGGCTCAGAGCCTGACGGAGAAGAGGCAGCCCTTTGAGCTATGTGTGCCTGTGATCTGCTGCAGGAGCTGTGGGTGCCTGATGCCCCCAAGGGCTCAGCCCAGGTTGTGTTCACGGCCCACAGAAGCCTCCCTCTCTCCTTGCCTATCAGCAGAGCAGCACCTAGGGGCCCTTGGCCTCTTGGTACCCAGGATTTCACACATCTCCCGCAGTACTCTGCCCAGCAGCTGCTCAGGCTCCCATCAGCTTGGGGCTGGTCTGGGGTCCCACTTAGGAAGCCTAGAATTCACTTCCTGGAGTAGTACAACAGCCCTTCCACACCAGGAAGGGCAAGCTGGCCTCATAGCAAAGTTTCTTCATGACCTCTGGCTCCTGTACCCTCAAAATAGATGGGCTTCTCAGGGGCCCATTTTCCACGGGGGAATTAGAATCAGAGAAGGCATGAGACTCGGCCAGGGTCATGGGGCCAAGGCAGGACTCACCTTGGATTCCAGGTGGTAGTCAGACTCCTTTTGGGATGGAGCCAGGGTTTTCTGCTCAGGCTTACAGCAGATGGGCCAGGGCTTGGGAAGAGGGGGTGGAGGAGGAGAGCTTCTGGGGGATGAGGAGCTTAAGGGAGAGGTCCCGAGTCACTGTCTCTCCTCCTTGGCTCCAGTTACTCTAATTGGCGGGTCCGCTAGTGGTGCTGACATTTACCTGGTAGGGAGACAGGCCTCCTCCCTCTTGAATCAAGATGCTAAAAATAACCAGGTCCAGCTTCCCAGGGCCCCTGCCCAGCTATCGCCTGCCTGCCTGCCTCGGCGACCTTTCTCCTGGGTGCTGGAAGCTAATTGCTTCACGAGAGTGTGGTTTCTCGTGCTGAGGACTTCGTAGGGGTCTGAGCAGGGATGGTATTGCTCCTGAAACTGAAGAGGGCTCTCTGCATGGCCTACTGTCCCTCCCCAGTATTGGGGTTGTGGGCCCCTGCCAAGACCCCAGCACCCACCCCGTTTTCTCCCTGGGTGCAGTATCCTGACAGGCTGGCCACTCCAGCCCTAGATACTTAAGCCCCTTCCTTGAACTGCTGGAGTTTATACCGGTACCCCTCCTCCTCAGAATTATTCAGTGCTCACCTTGAGGCATGTACCATGTCCAACACAGTTGTCCAAGGTGTGGCTTCCTACCTTCATGCTGCATGTTCATCCTGCAGGCTAGAGGAGCCCAGACTTTAGGGCTGGATATGTTTAAATCCAGTTGTGAAACCTTAGCTCATTTCTGAGCTTCTGTCTCATCTCTGAAATGGGCATTGTGACTGACTTTATAGTGTCGCTGCAAGAATGAAACGAGGTAACATGGAGAAGGTTTCAGGTCAAGAGAGCCACTCCCTTCTGACCCCTGGCCCCACCCGGCCCTGCCTGTCCCAGGCCAGGAGGAGGCCTGAGCACTTCTGGGGGTTTTCCTTTCTCTTGCTCTGTAAATCAGCCCTGGAAGCCCCCTACATGTGGTTGATGTATGTGGACTGGAAGAGGAAAGTCTTAAAAGACCCAGGCTGAGAACTAGGGACTGGTCCCCCTCAGAAACAGGGGTCTCTTCCCATTCCTGTGCACGTTCTGAGTGCCCTGCCACACCCGTCCCACCTGTGTGTTTTGTCCAGTTCTTGCCCTGGGTCAGTGTGATCAGATGTGTTGACATTGGCCTACGTGTCCCTGGCTGTGGGGTGAGCCCCATGGAAATGGAAGTGGTTTTCTGGGCTCTATTCTCACTCACTATGAGAACCTGGGCTGGTGGCTTAGCCTCTCCACGCCTCAGTGTCCTCTGAAAATGGGATAATAATGACTCTTCTGCCATCAACACTGTGAGATTAAACCAGCCGTGCTGGTATGGCGCTTCGGACAGGGCCTGGCACAGAGGGAGCCCTTGGTGCATGTCCTCTGGTCCTCTTAGCACTCACATTAGTCGTAACCATCCATGGTAGTAATAGCAGCCCCCACCCTTGGTTGAATGATGAGTATCAGAGGCTGTGTCAGAGGCTAAGCACTTAACAGTCATTATTTAACTTAATCTCCATGACAGCCCTACACAAGGTACTCCTATAATCTCTACATTCCAAAGGAAGAAATCTGAGGCCCAGAGAGGTCACTCACAGTCTGAAAGCGGTAGCGCTGAAAACCAGAATTCAGGTTCAGCCCTGCTGGGGAGTCAGCCGTTCGGCTTTGCCTGGGACTATCAGGTCTTAGCACTGAAAGTTTCACATCCCGGAAACCTCTTCGTTCTCAACCCACAGGGACAGTTGATGAGCTAGTCCCCGCTGATCCTCCGCTCCACAGCTGTACCCTCCACCTCCCCCGGACCCCTTCCTGACTTTGGGGCACAGCCCTGCTCTGCCCCTGCTCCTTCCCACACCTCATTGGTCCCTCTTCTCACCAGACATCCTCGCCCATCCCCGTGGCTGACCCAGCCTCCCCATCCAGCTTCCCCTCCTCTCCACCCTCCCCTCTGCCAGCTGGGGGGCTGTGGGTCGCCCCGAGGGGCTCTCTGTGCCCAGGGCTGCGCCTGCAGTTGGCTGCTGGGTCCTGAGCCACTCTCTCAGGTCTCAGGCTCCCCATCTGCACTGAGGGCCTTGGCTCCTCTACACCCAGCCTTCCAGAGTGGCTTCAGAAACCTCTTCCTTAAAAGAGGGAAGACAAGTGGGCCCCCGCCCCCAGCCCTGGCCCCAGGCAGTCGGGAGAGATTGCACTGGCCCTTCCGGTGCATTGATGGAGAGCACTGCTGACAAAGGAGAAAGGTCAGCAGTGGGACAGAGCAGGGTTGGTGTCGGCCTGCCGGCTAGCAGCACCCTCCCCCAAGTCAGGGCTTCCTGGGGGGAGGGGCCCAGTGCTCCTTGGGGTCCTGGTCAATTCATATTGACTCAGGCAGCCGCTGCTTCAGCAAAGCTGGGCATTGAAGCCCCCAGAGGGCTGGGGGGGATGCCTGGGTCATCCTTGGCACCTCCCTCTTTCTCACCCCCGTGGTCGATTAAATCCTCTGAGCCATCTCTGGATTTGGGTCCCCCTCAGCACCCCTAACCCTCTGCTAGCTCTCAGATCTTACTGTCATCCTTGCTCTCAATTACTGAGCTCTTCCCAGTTCATCCCTGCCCACCCTGGCTTCCCACTGTCACCAGGAATAAAGTCCAAATTCCCGAGACTGACATAAAGGTTCTTTTTGAGCTCAGAGAGGCTGCCCAGTGCTGCCCGTCCTTCCCTGAGGACTTGAGATTGCTGTCCCCACCCTCAGAGGAGCAGCTCACAGCCCCGGGGGGGTGGAGGGGGCATCCTCCTCCCAGACATGCCTTTCAAGAACTCAGTCCATGATCTTCCCTCCCCCAGGACTCCCACCCTCTGGGAGTGGCTGGAAGAGGTGTGCAAGGGATTGGGGCACCCTGAGTGCCAGGCCAGCCCTGCACCCAGCGCGCCAGCCTCACTGCAGGGTTGAGCCTCAGCAGGGTTTGTGACTAGGGCCCAGCCCAGTGCGTGGGCCCACCCACACCATGCCTGAGACTCCCACCTTGAACCGCTGTGTGCATTGCCTGCCCCGGGTCTTGGAGGCCAGGAGCCATCTGCTGCCCAGCTCATATGAAGGACAAGCCCCTTGAGGGCAGGAGGTACAGTGGTTAGTGCACAGGCTCTGGGGTCTGACCCCAGCTCCATCACTTACTAGCTGTGTGACCTCAGGCAGTTCACTTCCCTCAGAGCCTCAGTGGTGTCATTTGTGAAATGTGGGTAATAATAGTACCTTCTTCACAGGATGGTGAGATTCATTGAAATGACACATGTTTGAGGGACACTGGAACATTTTAAGGATCAATAAAGTCACCTTTCATCATCAACTCCATCATCGTCAGGCCAACGGGTACCATATCCATGAGATGAGGGCCCTCTTCTCCTGGTTATTTGAATGCACCTTCCACTTCTGCTTCTCACTGTGCCCCTTTTTACCTTTTTCCCTAGCACTTCTTTCCCACATTTCCTAAAATCCCAGGAAGCCCAGCCCTCCCTGGTCTTGAGTTGTCACCTGCATAGCTGCCTTATGGACCTTGTCCTTCAGAGCTGGGCCCAGGATTTAATCTCTATTTACCCCACAACTCCTTACAGGGTCCTCAAACAGTTGGTGCCCGATAAAAGAGTTTGTTCAGTTAAACAGACATTCATGGAGCCTAAGTCACCTCCAGGAACAACACAGCAGTGACCAGTCAGGTCCCTAGGCGCATCCTCATGTTGGTGAAGGGCCCGTCTGAGACCAGGGCTGAGCCACCTCCCACCAGGTTACCGCCTGTACCCACTCTGGGCTCCTTCGTGCAGGCCTTGGGGGAGGCAGGGTGGTGGGTTTAGGCCAGTGCATTGGAAGGTTTTTCAGAGCTGGTCTCTCTCTGGTCCTCTGCGCTGTCCCTGTTTTGTTTGCCTAAGTCCTTTCCCCACCCCCATGGTTCTCTGTTAAATCGTGTTATTATATTTAAACAAATCAATTCCATTGCAGAGTTTTTCCTGTCCTAATGATGAGTTTGCAGCACAAATGCCATTGATTTCTCACAGCCCTGAAAACCAGTTGATGAATAGCACCGGGCTTGTCTTTGGAGAGGCACTTAGAGCAGCTCTGGGCAGCCCCCCTGCTCCTTGCCCGCACTGCCCCCCATCACCACCCCACCCCCATCCCACACTTCTTCACATGGGGCTGAGGCTGGGTGATAAAGCGGGACCCTCAGCATCCTCCGCCGGGGGTGGGGGGGATGTCATCACAGGGGGCCTGGCCCCTCACGCTGGTGAAGCAATCATAGTGGAGAACTGTATTGATTTTGGCCAAAGGCAGGAGCGCAACTTACAGAGCAGAGAGACCGCGCGGTGTGTGATCTTTGTCTTCCCTTACAAGTTTAGAGCACAGTCCTGAGTGGCAGCAGATAACGGCTCAGGCGAAGCTCAGGTTTCCAGACCTCGAGGGGACTGCTGTGTTTTAAAGGGGTGGTTCAGAGGTGAGGGGGAGAAGGAAATGGCAACCCACTCCAGCATTCTTGCCTGGAGAATCCCATGGACAGAGGATGTTGGCGGGCTACAGTCCTTGGGGTTGCAAAGAATCTCTGAGCACTCACTGAGCACTCACTCCCTCACTCAGAGGTGAGGGAGCTGTCCTCACTGGGGAGCTAGAAACTTCCCTTTGTGAAATCCTCCCCAACCTCCTGTGTCAAGGTCAGATTGCCCCTTCAGATCACTGACTTTGAGTTTAGGAGGGCCGCCAGGGCTTGGGTGGACACGAATGATTCTTCCCACCTCTGAGCTGGGCAGCCTGCTTGACAGGCGGTCCCTGGAGAGAGAGATTCAGCTGCCACAGGAGCCTGAGTTGGGCTGGGGTAAAACGGGAGGGCGCAGAGGAACTGGCGCACACTGGAGTGCGTGCTTCACTGAAACCCCTCAAAAGTGAACGTGAAAGTTGCTCAGTCCTGTCCGGCTCTTTGCGACCCCATGGACTATACAGTCCATGGAATTCTCCAGGCCAGAATACTGGAGTGGGTAGCCTTTCCCTTCTCCAGGGGATCTTCCCAACCCAGGGATCGAACCCAGGTCTCCTGCATTGCAGGCGGAAACCCCTCGAAGTTATCCCTAAAACTACCCTGGATGGGGCTGTGAGCTGGATTGCCCACTGCTTCTCCCGGAGCCTAATTCAAGCCTTTGTTTTAGTCAAGAATGCGGCCTGGAGTTGGGAGGGCTGCGTCAAGGTCACGGCACAAGGCAGTGGAGGGGCTGGCGTTTGCGCCCGGGATGGGGGCAAGGCCCCTCTGGCAGTGCTGGCGCACCTGCCGCTGGCCGCCAAGGTTGGGGGCAGGGCAGAGGCTCCGTTGCAGGGAAGACAGACCCCTCACTCAGGAGACCCCCGCCTCCCTTGGCCCTCAGAGCCAATCACCCTCCCCGCCTCCCTCCCCGCAGACAGACCTCCTGTCCCTCCTAATCAGGTTAGCCTCCTGCTCCCTGCTCACTCTGCTGAGCTGGGCCAGCTGCCTCTAATGGCCTGTCGACCTGGCCCTCCCCCTGGCCCTGGGGCGGGGGAGGGGAAGCTCAGAAAAGAACTGTGAGTTTGAAGGGGCTGCCCAACTCCCTGGATTCAGACCTTCCCACAGTTTCTAGGATGAAGTCCAAACCCTTAGCCTGGCAT
This sequence comes from Odocoileus virginianus, assembly GCF_023699985.2. Classification (NCBI taxonomy): domain Eukaryota; kingdom Metazoa; phylum Chordata; class Mammalia; order Artiodactyla; family Cervidae; genus Odocoileus; species Odocoileus virginianus. The sequence continues at coordinate 68,296,483 of NC_069680.1, forward strand.
CCAAGACTCGTCAAAATGAGGCCCCACTTCTTTCCCCAGTCTCCATAGCCCTGATGGACTCTTCACTACAGAGTGTGCATACTCAGTCGCTCAGTCGTGTCTGACTCTTTGTTAACCCCATGGGCTGTAGCCTGCCAGGTTTCTCTGCCCATGGGATTTCCCAGGCAAGAGTACTGGAGTGAGTTGCCATTTTCTTCTCCAGGGGGATCTTCCTGACCCCGAGATCGAACCCATGTCTCCAGCTTGGCAAGCCACCAGGGAGACCCCCTTACTACAACCACAGGAAGCTATTTCTTACCTCCCTGCCTTTGCACATGCAGGACCTTTTGCTACTTCCCAACTTCTCTGGAAACTCTTACGCATCCTTCAAAACCCAACTCTGGTCTCTTCCTCTGGGCTGCCTCCTCTCAAGACTCTCCTGCCTCTGTCTCTCACTGGATGCTCCATTGGTCCGGAATTCAGTACTACTGTGTTTTGTTGCATTATTCTGAAACCTGCTTCCCCTTGAGTTTCTGGAGGAAAGGGAGAACACTGTAGAAAATATGCCTCAAGGTGCAGCAATGAAGGAATTGGGCCAGCAAAAAAGAGAGAAGTGGGGGCCGAGGAAAGAGACAGAAAGGAGTGCACAGAACAGCTGCTCCCAGCCCCTCCACAACACTCTAGCTTGCTTCCTGCCAGGGAGGCCATTCCCAGTGACACATGTGGGGCCTGAAATAGACATGTGGGGGCCTTGGTGGTGCACTTGGACAGCCCAGTGCTAAGAACCACCACCACCCATTCCTTGGGCACAGAAGCTCCACTCTCCTCCCAGGGCCCTATCCCTGCAGCCAAGACCCCTCCCCCAGCAGTACCCAGGCCTTGCCCCTCTGTTCCTGCTAACTTTGTTTTATAAATAAACTATATAAATAGGCTCCTCTGATTCCTCGGAGCAGGCAGCGTTTAAGGACTGGGGCACTGCTGCAAGCATAATTGTACTACCGAATCCATCAGCTGCCTAATTACCATTCATTTTGCATTTATTTCTGCTAATTAAAAAGAGAGAAACTCCTAACAACTTTTACGTAAATACTATATTTGTTCTATGTAAAGATGGGATGCTAATTTGCTGGTGATTAGCTGATTATCTAATTTTATAGCTGTCACACAGGCTTGCCCTGTCTCCCCTTTGAACCCCAGATGCCGCTTGAGGCCCCTGATCAGGTGTGGGAGGAAAGGGCCCAGGGAGGTCTGTATGCATGTTTAGAGGGTCTGTCTGAGGCCTAGGGGTCCTCTGGGTCACCAGATATCACCAGGGCTCAAGAGGGCTGCAGTCTGACCCGTGGAGCTGGGAGGAACCATTGGCTCATCCACTGTTTCTACACAGATGGAGACACTGAGGTTCGGACAGGTCCAGCATCCCTAAGTCAGTCCTTAACCCAGGACTCCAGTAACAGAGATGTACCCAGGCATTTAGGCTTCCCCTCTAGCAGTCCCTCAGTATAGAGGTATTGTCCGGAGGAATTTGCAGCCTCTATTTGCAACTGGAACAATATCTGGACCAAATTCCAGCCCAAGTGGAGGAAAGACATAGTCTGGTCTGAGCCCATGGCCCAGACCAGACCCTCCATATGCCCTCTGTGAACCTCTGCCTTCTCACACTTTCCCATCCAGCCAGGACTCGGATCCTCCTGACATCACTTACTGAGGCTAGCCTTGTCTCCCAGTCCCGGCCTTGCACACCGTGGACTACTAGGACCTGTGTGAGGATCTGAATCTCAAATCTCAACATCATGCATTTATTTCAGTGTGAATTAGGAACAAATATAATTAATATATCAAACTTGTGATTTCACAGACAATATTGCTTTAGATGAGTTTAAATAAAAAGAATGCGATTGGTTCAGTGATTTAGAGAACAATAAGTAAATGATTTAGGTGAAACCTGACATGGTTTAAAATTTCTAGTAACTAAAGTTGGGAATACACTGGCAGAGGGTCTGAGAACACAGGTCAGGGGCCAGGTGGTAAGTCCAGGGTCAGCAGCAAGGACTCGAGGGCAGAGTTGGCCAGTCCCTGGCCTGCAGGCCACTGCTGCCCCATCCCATGGCTGGGCCGACAGTGCCCCTGCATCATGCCCTTCTCTCAGCCCAAAGGCCAGTGGAATTAGCCCCCAGCAGAGGAAACCTCTGCCCTCAGAGGCAGTTTATCCAGGACTCTGTTTCTGTCTCAGGGCGGCCAGGAAGTAGAGCGTGTGACTTCTTGGGCTCCCTGGCCAGACCAGCTTCCCTGTATTGGTGTGCAAGAGCCTGCCTGACCCTCTCCTCTGTCTTTCTTGATCCCGACAGTCTGAAAATGGCTAGTTTTAGATGGCAAGGGAGAACAGCTTTGACCAGGTCGGGGCCAGGGTCAGCTTGGCCCGTTGGAAATCCCCGAGGTGACAGTTCCGGTCCTGACCGCTGCCTTCTGCAGCCTCATACTCCTCCTCTGTAGATCATGAGGTCATCGTGCCTTTCTCCCAGGGTTGCCAAAGGGATTCTGAGAGCCACGTGCAAAACTCCTCAGAGGAGCGCTCTGTGCAGCTGGTGGTGAGCCCGAGTCCTGGCCTGGGGGCCAGGGGTGGGGGGCCTCTCTGCCTCCTACCCGCCGCCACCGTGTCTGTGCGAGGTGACCCACTGCCGCCAGAGATCTCCCGCTCATCTGCCCTTTTATCACCCTGCGCACAATCAGGGGAAGCCTGGAAGGCGGCGGGGGCGCAGGCAGATGGAAAACAAAGAGAGAACAAAGGCGCTGCTCCGAAGAGGCCAAAAGGCAGGGGGCCTCCTTCCCCCAACGGTCCTGGCCAGCCTGTCCCCACCAGCGCCAGGCCTGTGCCACCCCAGGCTGCAGGCCACCTGGCCCGCCCCTCCAGAGACTAGCCCTAGCCTCACAGGGGGTCCCCACTTTCTGGGTGACCCTCGGAAAGTCACTCCACTCCAAGCCACCTTTTTCTTATCTGTAAATGAGGAAGTGGGACAGCTTGCAGGGTGCTCTCCAGCAGACCCCACCCCTCTCACCTCTGCTGGTGTCTCTCTGAGGCCAACCCATTTCTTCCCACCCCTTGGTCGCAGAGGGTCAAGTTGGGTGCCCACTTCTGCCCATGGAGAGGACCCCAGAGTTTCCTGGGCCAGGCGAGGCAAACAGGAAGCCCGCGTTCAAAGCATCTTGGTGCTGGGTGTAAGCATTTGCATGGAATGAATGAATGGCTTAATCAGATGGAGGCTTAGCTGCCAGCCCGTGGTCACTGCTGCTGTTGGAGGCTCCAACAGAAGGGGAAAGCCCTGGACCCTCCAGAGCATTTGCAAAGAGGAATGGTTGAGGGCTCATAAGAGCCCCAACGCCAGGATGTCTGAATTCATATCCTAGCTGTGTGCCCTCGGGCTACTTTCTTAAACCTTTCTGTGACTGTGTCCTCATGTGTTAAAATAGGTATAGTACCTACCTCATAAGCTGTGTTGAACTTACAGGACTTAACTCACATACAGGACTTAGAAGAATATCGACCGAATAAGATCCATTAATGCTGGGTGTTATTATTATCAGCGGTTCTAGCACTGTTGTTGTTTAGAGGAAAGCTCATGCACCTTCAGCCTCCTGACCCCACCCCTGTACCGCCTGGGTGAAGGTGGGGTTTTGCTGGCAGCTGGGAGGGCCACAGGTTGCCTCCACGAGCATTTCTGTGTAAGCATTTCTGGTAAATTGTTTAAAGGGGCCTGACTTCCTAAGGTTCTAGGAATTTGTTATTTCCTTTCTCATTCCAAATATGTATGTGTCAGGAATTCCCTGGCAGTCCAGTGGTTGGGACTGTGCTTTCACTTCCCCAGGGGCCCAGGTTCAATCCCTGGTCGGGGAACTAACATCCCTTGGCCAAAAAAAAAAAATAAATAAAAAAGTGTAATTGTACAGGTATTTCTAAAGAAGACCTCCAAAATAGTTTAAGCCATAGGTCCTGCAAACCTGGACTGTCCCCTGCTTATTCCTGTTACCTTTGATTGTGTTTCTGGGACCTGGCCACCTCAGGAGGATGGCTGAAGCTTTGGGGCTGGAGGAACCTAGACTTTCACCCTCTAAAGCTGTGTATGCACCCCAGACTGAAGTCTGTACCCTGCACCCCAGGTCAAGGGAGCCCCAGAGAGGGCAAGCAGGGAGAATGGGACCCTCTCTTGATGGAGACCCTGGGTGTGCAGAGTCCAGGCGCCAAGTGGGTCCGAGTGCCCCCGCACTGCAGGCTGATGTCCTACCCGCCCCCCACCTCCCCTCCTCCACCCTGGGTGGGCTGGGTGGGCAGGCACAGGGGGCGGTTGGGGCCGTGGGAAGCAGGTTGCTGAGTAGGAACAGTTGCCGCAGAGGCTGCCACCGGTGGGGCTGGCTGTGTGCCAGTCCCTGGGTTTCGTGTCAGGTAGGTGGGGACTCAGGATGGCCCCGGCCCTTCGAGAGCTCTCGGGGTAGCTGGAACCACAAGATTTGCACCTGGAGGGGTAGAGAGTGGGCACGGTTAGACCCTGTTGCGTGAGGTGTCTCAGGGAGGAGTTGAGAGAGCCCAGAGGTCAGGAGTGCTGGGCACTTGTAGGGAGTGGGGGAGCCTCCTGGAAGATGGGCCCTTGCCTGGGGAGGCCCCCAGAGCAGTGGGCGCCTTGGGTCTTGGCGCCTCTGCCAGCAGCGGGGCCTCTCAGCCCAGGCTCTGACAGGGACATTTATAACTCACAGCTGTGCGGTCCTGGGCCCAACTGACTGTGGTAAACCGATCAGGCTTCAGGAAGTTGAGTCCTGAGGCCACTCCCCACCCCGACCCCACACTCTCCTTCACCTCCTGACACCCACATCCTGTTCTGGGTGGGAGGGGCAGACAGCTGGGGCACAGGGGGGCTGGGGGCCCAGTCGGGGGTCTCTAACCTGTGGGCAGAGCTAGAGGAGATGGAGAAGTTCAGTGAAACCCCAGAGCTGCACGGCAGGGCCTCCGAGATCACCAGGATCTGCCCCTCAGGGCACAAACGGGGAGACTCAGGCCCAGAGAGTGCCAGGGGCCACCCAAGAGCCCACGGGGGCCGAGGAGCAAGAGATCAGGCATCGGGGCTTTGGGGTACGCGCTGTGCTTCCATATCTAACTGGAGAGGGTATTAAGCGTCTAGCCCCTACTGACCAACACCAGCCTGAGGGAGCCCAATGGAAGAGGGCAGAGGTGAACCAGAGCCGCAGAGGATCTTGGGGAAAGACACAGAGGATGCTCGGACCCTGGGGCTCTGCACAGCCTGCAGCCCTCAGTGGGAACATCCCATCTTGAGACCAAGTTCCTCATCAGGCCTTGTGTCCACCCAGCTAGCTTCTCACAGCAAAATTCACTGGAAGGAATGGTCATGCCTGGTTCTGGGAAGAACAGTACCAAGAGCTTCCAGCATACCATGATTTCGACCCTTTTACCTCCCTGGGCCTTGTTTGCTAGCCAGTTCTTGGGCTTGCTTGACCAACCACCCCTCCTCCCGACCTCTTTCTCCTCCCTTACAAGCAGAGGGATGATAAACAGTAGAGTTTGCCAAAGCTTGGCCCACGTAACTCTGTCAACCTGTGACACAATTCTGGAAAGAGTACCTGAAAGAACATATATTTTTGTTTCGTTACTTATATCCTTATTCAGGTATATTAGAAATGTATAACTGGCTTAGCAAACCAATGATTTCACAGATATGATCCCTTTGGACAAGGCCAGATTCATTAGAGCTAAAAAAAATAATAATAATGAGTTGAAGTAGAGGCAAATATTAATTAAGTTGTCATACAGATAGCACTCAGCTCGGACTGAGAGTCATGCAGTACTTAGGAGAAGGACTGAAGTTTGGGCAACACCAGGGCTCTTCTCTGCTTTAAACTCTGGTTCTTGACCTCCTCCAGAACTGTGCCCCCACAGGCAGGCGGGGACGAGGCAGGAGTAGGCTGGTTTTCCAAGGAGGTGGACACAGAATGACTCCCAAGTGTTGGGATCTGGTGAACAATTCATAATGAGGAAAGAATTCAGGCAGGGGTCAAAGAGTGGCTTTGGAAGTGGCTGCCGGCTGGCCAGCCGTATGAGATAATTCCCCGAAGCCAGGCACAGCGCAAAGAGTACACCATGGGCTTAGAGGCCCAGCTAAAAATACCCCCCGACAGCTTCTCCCTGTCACCCTGCCTGGGGCTGCACAGGAAGGCCCTGGCTCTCTGCCTTTCTCACCAGGAAGAAAAAGACAACAACATGAAGCCACCGAGCCCAGAAAAAACAAAACTTGTATAGATTTCACATTTTGTTAAGACTCCCACCAGGAGGAGTTGGCTTGCTGGCTGGAGCACTACAGGGTGGGGAAGATAGCCAGCTCTGATAAACCAGGCATCCTGGGGCATGCTTACGGGGCCTAAGAGGCCACCAAGATTAGACCACTGATGATGACAGAGATGGGGAGAGTGGGCTGCCACCTGCATCCCTGGTTGCTCACACGCATCTCTGGCTGCTCACATGCGTCCTGTCTCTCTCCCCGTGTGCCCAGGACGAGGAGGAGGAGGCCCGTTGGACCAATGCTGTGAGGGGTGTGAGGATTAGAGTCGCCGTCCATCATTCCCCTGCCAGGGCAAGAAAGGTAACACCAGACCCCTGACGCCCTGATGCCCAGGCTGCACTGCCACCTTCACCTAAAACCTGGCCTGGGGTGAGGTGGGGCAGTGGGTGGTGATGAGGCAGGAGTTATCAGCCTTTTCACCCAGCCCTTCCTGCCCAGCCTTCAGAGCTTCTCTATTAATGCCTTGTGTGTGTTCAGTACAAAATGCTTCTGGTTGAACCTCTATATTTTGGGGGGGGGGTGGTGAGGGGGTGGGGGGAGGGGTGACAAAATGCTTCTGGGCTTCAGTTTGTCCATCTCTAAAATGGGTCCCCTACTGACTCCAGTTCTTGAGGATTCTGTGAATCACTTGCGCCTCCTTGTTATTTGGATCTAAGCCATCTTCTCAGCCTAGCTCAGTTTGAACCCTGGGAACAGAGCCAAGGGTCCCAGCCCTTGGGGGTGTAGTATTAAAATCATAGGGTCTGCAGGGCCAGATAGGGCTCGAGAAGAAAGGATTTTCTAGGGCAGCCCTGACTGGAGATGTGTCTCACTGGAGATGTGGCTGTGGTCTCCTTTGTGGCAGGATTTCAACTCCAAAGCGATCTTCCTCGCAGCTCCGGGCAAGAATTACCATCTGCATTTTTAGACTGTAGAACCAAGGCACAGGCAAGTTTATGTGCCTGCTGCAGTCACACAGCAAGCTCTGGCCGCACTGTAGCAACTCTGCTTTATCCTGTTTGCTATATCAGTCTCTATACGTCTACTGAACTGCAGGTCTGGCCGGAGAAGTCTGGCTGTTGAGCCCAATAAACCACTAGTCTTTATTGTGTGCCCATGGTGGCATCCATCCATTCATCCACCCATCATCCATCCACTCACCTATCCATTTGTACATCCTCCTCCTCAACCTTCCTCCTACCCATCCATCCATCTATCCATCATCCTCCCACCGCAGTCATCCTTCCATTCGCTCATCTATTCATTCATCTCTTTATCTACCCGTTCTTCCGACCATGTATTTACTCATGAATTCACACATCAAACACACACTGACTCATATCAGGCCAGCCCTGTGCTAAGGGCTGGGTTTTGAAGATAGATCAGCTCCAGCCCTGCCCTGGAGATGGTGCGCTCTGTGATAGAGGTTGATCCATGATCTCAGAGCCAGGCTTAGTTCCATAAGGTCAGTGTTTGAGGCCCCTGTGGTGTCTGAGACTACATGAGGAAGGGAGGAGTAGCCACATGCTGGTTCTGCAGGCAGGCATTCGGGGAGTGCTTTCCAGGGGAGGTGGTGTTGCTCATTTATTAATGCTCCAGTTGTTTATTGAGAAAGTCTCTGTGCCGAGAACTGCTTGATGTTTTAGAGACCTGGCAGGGAATAAGACTGACAAAACTCCCCTTCCTCATGCCGTGTACATTCTCATGAGGAGACACGGACAATAAATACTTAAAACAAGATTGTGTCATGTCAGATGATGCTAAGTTTTAAGAAGAGAAATTAGCTGAGTCAAGAAACAGAGCCTACAGGATGGATAAAGTGTTCTTAGACAAAGGATGATCAAGGAAGGCCTCTGACAAGGTGACATTTGAACATTGACATGAGTGGAAGAAGGGAGTGAACTGGGGTGCACTTGGCATGTTCAAGGAAGTGGCAACCACAGAGGGGCAACCAGAGAAGTCCTGGGGGACCCACTCACCTAGGCACACAAAAGTAGGGCAGGGAGATGGCTGAGAAGCTGTTGCCCACATCCAGGTGGAAGGTGGTGGTAGCTTGCAGGGGAAACAGTGGGAAGTGTCAAAGTCTGTATTTCAAAGATCTTGCAGACTGGCTTGTGGGTGGATTAGAGTGGAGGATGGGGGAAGAGGAGAGAGTCCAGGAAGGCTCTTGGGTTTGGGAAAGAAGCCACTGGGAGAAGAGGTGGCTGTTTTCCTCAGCAGGGGATGATGGCAGGGAGGGCTGAGAGTGGCCAAGAAGCTGTGTTTTAGACCCATTAGGTTTGAGAGCCCTTTGAGACATCCAAGGGGAAAGGTTGAGAAGGCAGTTGGATATATGAGTCTGGGAGGCAGAGAGAGTCCCGACTAGAGATATGAATGTGGGAGCTGTCATGTATAGATGGTGTTGCAAGCTGATGAGGTCATCTTGGGAGTGAGTGCAGATAGAGCGCATCAGACGCCTGCGTCTGAGTCATGGGGCATCCAGCCCTTAGAGGGAGGGAAGGTGGGGTGGAGGCCATGAAGGAGATGGAGAAGGTGCAGCCGGGGAGGGAGGGAGGAGAACTGAGGGGACAGGCTCTTCGTGGATCAGGAAGGTTCTGCTGGCAAATCAGGGAAAGGACTCTCCAGGTAGAGACAACAGCATTACAGAGGCTCAGAGACCTCAATCACAGAGCCATATCTGGAGAGGAATGTTGGAGAGGAACAGGGGACCAAAGCAGCTCCCCATTCCACACCTGGCCACACAGAGGCCAGGGCCCATGGGGTGTCTGGCTGAGCTGTGAACAAGTTCATGATCCAGGGACCCTCCCTGTCACCCTGATTGGCACTCCCTGATCTCAGCTGATGTCTTATACTTTGTACTTTCTTTTAAGAACCTTTGCCAACCTCCGCCAACTTCCCACCACTCCTCTAGGCCTCTTGGGCCCCTGAGATCTCCCCCTCGGCCGGAGCACTTGTCTGAAAACACAGGGCTCAAGGCAGCAGCTTAGGAGCTGTCTGCAGGGCAAGGGCACCCAACAGCTTCCTACTGAATCTCTAAGCACTGCCTGGATCCTGTATCTTAAAAGAAACTGTAGAAACTTCATGGACTGTGAGCTGCCTGCTCGTGCTCATGGAGCAGAGGGCTCACTGCCACTGGTGGGCCAGTGCATGCGTGTTTGGGTGGGGAAGGATCGGCCTTGGTGCACCTGCAGTATTTCACACCCAGCACTCAGCTCATGGTGTAGAGAGGGACCAGGCTCATTCAGGGAAGGTTGCAGAGAGAAAGGCCAGGCAAGGGTTCCACAGGGCGTGAGATGGGATGGGAGGTGCGGGAGGGCATGTGGTGGGGCAGCAGCACAGGCCAGCTCCTCTGGCTCAGCAAACACAGCCTGCTCTGCCTGGGAAGACCTGCTGGAGAGGGGATAGGCTACCCACTCTAGTATTCTTGGGCTTCCCTGGTGGCTCAGCTGGTAAAGAATCCGCCTGCAGTGTGGGAGACCTGGGTTCGATCCCTGGGTTGGGAAGATCCCCTGGAGAAGAGAATGGCAACCTACTCCAGTATTCTGGCCGGAAGAATTCCATGGACTTTATAGTCCGTTGGGTCTCAGAGAGTCGGACACGACTGATGTTCAAAGGCCCAGGAGACTTCTCCATACAGAGTACACGATGGAGCCAGGTGGGGACTTGGTGACCCGCCAGTCCCCTGGGGAGGTGTACCTGTGACTCCAGAATGGGGACCAGGGGATCCGTGGGAAGCCGCTTTGATGCTGTGTGGCTCAGTGGCAGGCCGGTGGCAGAAGGCTATGGGTAATCTAATTAGTGTGCCAGGCGGATGGGCCAAGTAATCCTGTGCCTTTAGACTCACTTTTCTTTAAGCCTGCCCCCACCCAATCTCCCGATAAATCCTTCCACTGCCTGGGCGACTTTGAGTGGCAGTGGATTTATCTCCATTGAACAGATGGGTAAACCAGGGCCCGAGAGGAAGAGGCTTGCATGATGCCACAGCTTGTAGCTGGCAGGATGGAGCTTTGAACCGGTCCATCTGAACCCCAAGTCCATGCTCAGCCCTGCCTTCTCCCGTCTCCCGGGCTCTCCTAGAATATCCAGACTTGCAAGCACCTTCATGTAAACCACCTTTCCAACAGTCTCATTTTGTCAATGAGGAAACAAAGGCCCAGAGAAGGTGAGACACTTGCCTAGGACTACACAGCAAGCCCAGGGCAGAACCTATACCAGAATCTGATCTGGCCCACTGTGTCCACCCAGCTCCACCCCCCTATCCGCAGGCCAAGGGATCCCACCCTGGACCCTGCCCACTTCCTCTTGGAGCATCCACTGCCTTCCTGCTCTCCATCAGCCTTTGGCACTCTCTCGGGCTGAAGGCACCAAGTTCCTCATCAGAAGGCTCCATTGTGCCTATTGTTTAAATATAGATTACTAATGAAATGCCTTTTCATTGCCTTCCCAGTGAATAGTTTCCGTGTAAAGTTAATTTGCAGTGTTATGTAAATTCTGTTTAACTTCAATCAAGTTTCTAATTATGTTTTTACCGCAGTAATTCCCATTTGATTTGTCATCTCCTGTTAGGTATTTAATGTTCGGGTGGGCGGGTTTGCTTTCCCTCTGTCTCTCGGTTTTCCAAGGCCCGCTCCCTCCCTGACCCCGTCTGTCTCTCCTTCTTTGTTCCTGCTCCCTTCATCCCCTGCCGCTTCCCTGTGAATCATTCCACCTCCTCTCCTTCTTCCCTTCTTCCTCTGATAACCGCTCCGCCTTCCTTTCCTAGTCCTCTCTGCTCTCTCTGGCTTTGTGTCTCCCTCCTTCCACTCCCCCCCCTCCCTCCTGCCCTTGCCACCTCCCTCATCTTCCTTCTCTTTCCATTTCTCCATCATTCTTTCTCGGCACTCGCTCTTCCTCCCCCTGCGTTCCTTCTCTGTCTTCCTCCACCCTCTCCCACCCCCTGCTCTAGCCCTCTCTTTCTCTCCTGTTCTGCATCGCCGTCTCCCCTTCCCCAACTTTTCTCCTCCCTCACCCCTCCACCCTCTTCTTCCACCCTATAGACCCTCATAGAAGCTGTGTGTAGGGGTGGCTTCCGTGTGTGCCTGGGACACGCGGAGGCTGAGAGGCTGGCTGGTTGTGCATCCCTGGTGAGCCCAGGGCCTGGACTCAGAAGCCTTGGGAGGAACATTGTAGACGGACCTTGCCCAGTGCTGGGGGCCTGGCGCTGGTACGGAGGGAGCTGGCTAAGAGTGTGGATGCTAAATGTGGACTCTCTGGGTACAGGTTCTGATCTGCCCCTTATTAACAGTGTGACCTTCAGGTTGCTCTCTGTAAAGTGGGGTGACAACGTCACCTATCTTGTAAGGTCGTGAGTGTTCAGTAAGATAATGTATGAAGAAGGCTTAGCTTGGCCAGGGAGACTGACCCGAACGGGCTTTCATTTGAGAACTCTCAGCCTCACCCCTCATCTCTCCGTGGCCTTCCTGAGGTGCCTCTGCAGTGGGTGTCCGTGCTGTTAGGATGGCGGAGGTCAGCCTTGAGGTCAGGGCAGGCGGATAGCCAGCCACAGACCCCCACAGAGCCAGCGGCCGTCCCCCGGGAGCCAGGTCTCAACCCTGCCTGTCCAGAGATGTGAGTGACTTCCTTCTCCCTTAGACAGCTGGTCTTGGGGCTGTGAACGTGGGTGGATTTGCTGCTCTGGGAGAGCATCTGAGGCACAGACCCCCCAAAGCCAGAAGACCCTGGGTCCCAGACCTTTCCCCAACAACAGACCAAACACAGAGCTGCTCCCACCAGGTTGGATAGATGCCCCCTTTTCCCACTCTTTCATGTCTGTGTGTGACCCTGGATGCCCCTTGCATGGCGCCATGGCCTCCTGGCTGCAGAATCACTGCTCTGGGTACTAGGTCCCAACAGGCCCGTCACTGACTCACTTGGAGATTCCCCTCTGAGCCCCAACTTCCCTGCGGCCCACATCCAGCGCTGGGCTTTGGGATTCTCCCCACCATCCGCGGCTAGGTGGCCACAGTTTCCCAGCAGGCATCTGCCCTCTGGGTGGGGAGGGCGGAAGGAAAACACCAGACACAGCCTCTGCCGGTCGCTGCTCCTCCCCCCTCCTCCCCCCTCCTCCCCTTCCCCCCTTCCTCCCCCCTCCTCCCCCTCCTCCCCCTCCCCCCTTCCTCCCCCCTCCTCCCCCCTCCTCCCCCTCCGCTCTCTTCCCATCCAGCACGTCCCTGGCGCGTCCAGGAAGCAGAAAACAAGTGTTTGGAGAAGGCATTCTTCTGGGTGAAGAAAGGCAGGCTCGGTCCCTTGTCCTTCAGACACAGAAACCCGAGTTGGCCCTTCCCTGCCTGCTGGGCTCCATGACCACCTGACCCGCCGCAAGTGTCTGTGTGTGTGTGCGTGTCTGTGTGTGTCCCTGGTCCAGGAAACCTTAGCCAGTCACATGGCTGCCTTCCCTGTTTGTCTAAGTAAGCAGTTCAGGCCGGCTGCAGCCAGGAGGCTGAGACAGGCAGCTAGGGGCAGGGGGCCACACTGGGGATGGCGGGGAAGGTGGTGGTGGATAGAGGGCAGCCATGAGCCAGGTCCTGGGTTTCCTTGGGCTCTCGATTTGGTGTGTTGGAGAGGGGGGCTGCTTCTGATCCACTACCCTTCCTGGACTTCCCCCACCTCCATCTGTTAAGACAAGATATTGGGCTTGCTCGATAGAGAACACACCCAGCCCTGAGCCAGAGAGGGAGGGCACCCTCCTTCCAGGAGCAACTCAGAAAGGCCAGAAAGGGCACATGGACACAGCCACCCCCGTGGTGTCCCTGGAGCGTGCTGCTGAATCCTGGACCCTCAGCAGCAGAGCCCAGGTCAGCACGTGGTCACACATCCAGCATGCCATTGATTAATCCAGCTACTGTGTGCCAGGACCTGAACTGAGCCAAGGCTAGGGTTGTCAGCACACAGGGCTTCCGAACCTCTGTGGACCCCCACCCACACCTATGACATATTTTCTTCCTGTGGGATGGGTAGGATCACCTTCCACTACAAAGACCCTGTGCTTCCATCGTGAGGCAGCCATGTCCCACCCCACTTCCACTCTGGAAGGATGAAACCTCAGCATGGGTAGGGGACTCCAGGAGGGGTTAAGAGACATCACTGAATCCCTCCTGGGCCAAGCAACTGGGGCGAGGGTCCCCATCCTCCAGAGAGGTTGACATCAGAGCCAGACTTCCAGAGCAGAAGTGGGTAGAGTGCAGAGGCTGAGCTCAGACATCTGGGGTCCTTCTCCAAGCCCACGCGGACAGCAGAGTCCAGGGGAATCCTCTGAGTAGGGCCTTCCTTAATCTTCTGTGTTTACCTGACCTGCACACTATGTCTTAGCTGTAGAGAGACCTCCCCCTAGGTCCTGGAGGAGGAGGAGAAGCATTGTGGTGGCCTGGGGAGCTTCACTTCTGAGTGCCTGCCTGGGTTCCAGTGTCTGTTTATCCCCCTTCCTCCTTGTTCTTCTCTCTCTCCTTCCTTTGACAAACATTTCCTGGCGACCAAGTCTGTGCCAGGTCTGAGCTCAACCCCAGCCCTGGAGATGCTCACTGCCAAGCTGGCGTCAGCAACATCTCAGGGTGAGCTGAGGGTCCAGGGAGGGCTGAGGCCCAGGCAGAGACAGTCACTGGTGGGAAGCAGGCTGCAGCTGATGCCCCAGGCTGCCCTGGATTCAGGGGAGACTTAGGCACACTTTCCCTGGATGGGCTCAGCCCGACTCTACCAGGTTCTCAGGTTAAGGGGCACAGAGAGCTTGCCTCAGGGCCACACAGAGCATACCTAGACCTCGTCTCTGTTGTGATATGATTTGGGGGTGTTCAACCTTAAGGGTCCCACAAGCTCATGAGCTCAAGGCCGTTCTGATACAGCTGGAAAACATCAATCCAGAAAAGGAATAGAGATGGGGTGGCCAGTAATTGAGTTGGTGACACGGGCCAGTCATCCTTCCACCCACGATTGAATATGGATTCTGGCCAGGATAATTCTAAAGTCTGCATATCTCTAGCCTTGACTTGCATGCCCCAGGGTCAGGAGGCTCACTATTGCCCCATGGCTATCTTAGTAACTCTCCATGGTAACTTAGGCCTGGCTGCCCACCAGGCTGAAGTCTGGCTTCTGTCTTCCACTCTGCCCACCTCAGGCCCACAGACTTGAGGTTTTAGCCCCCCAACCTAGTCTTCCCCAAACTTCAGTGCTTCCAGGAAGATCATTAGGCTGGGCCCCCAGACAGCCCCGTCTGGGCTTGTTTCTTTGGACTAGTGTGGACATGTCATCAGTGTCCTGCCCTGGGCAGCCGAGGTGAAGCCCAAGTGAGTCCCTGGCCAAGTGAGCAGGCCCGTCTTCCCAGCATAGCCCCTGGATCCTAGCTCCATCCCCGTCATCCTTGTTCCCAGGGTGATCTCAGGGAAGGACCAGCCCCATTCAGCCCAGGCCGCCTCCTGTTAGCGCTCCTCCCCAACACTGAGCTACAAGAGGCCTTTGTCCGTGGTGGGCCCCATGGCGGCCACTGGAAGAGTCCTCTGCCCTTTTTGGGCTGTTTGCCTTCTGAGTCGCCTATTTGCCCAGCAGCCCTGAGAGAGACCTGGGGTTCTTCTCCCATAGCCTGTGACCTGGGCTGAGGGCCTTTGTTCAAACCTCTTCCCCCTCACTGGGCCAGTCCACTAACTTCTCCACTCCCACCACATCTCCACCTGTGGACAGGTGAATCCCCAGTGCCTGAGGCACATGGAATGGGTTTGGTTCACCTGGAGACGATGGGTCTAGGCCCTAGGCCGAGTTCCCATCCCACCCAGACACCTGACACTTTTAGGGATTCAGGCATCCCAAACTTGGGGGGAAGATGTGGTGGAGATGAAGGCATCTTTCTCTGGGTGCTGTTCCCATGGATTGGCATCACATTGTCCTGGGGGTGGGGTCTTCCCTGCCCAGTGGGGGATGCCACACCCACCTTCTGCAGAAGTGTCCCTTATCTTTGTCCTTGAGGCCTGAGATCCATCATTCTTTAGCATCCCTCCTTGTCCCGGTCCCTTCAGGACAGCTCCTTGGAAGTGACGCTGCCCAGAGTGGGGCAGACAGTGACCAATGACAGGGAGAAACCGGTTCCTGCAATCCCTACTCAGCTGTGCCTGAAGTCCCAGGAATAAAACCCAGTGGAGCTTTTGTCAAAACCTCTTGCTGGAAAACAGAGCTGGAGGTCTAGAGGTCAGAGGCCAAAGGCCACCAAGGAGGCCAGTGCAGCGGCCCCTTCCTGCCCTAGAAAAGTTGATGCTTCTCAGGAAGCCTCCACGGGGTCCTGCTCTCTCCTGTGCTGGGAGGGGCCAGTGGGACAGGAAGCCAGGGCAGGCCTGGAGGATGGGACTCAGGGTGGCCTGGGCCGGAGCCAGGGATGAGGCGAGACCCAGCCCTGGCCTGGCCCCAGGACCACAGGCGCACAGGTCACCCACCCAACAGGAAACCCTGCCCGGCACCCCCTTTGTCCCACCCCGTGTTTCCCGCGGGTGGCGCTTTTACTGTTTCCCGTGGGAGCTGCTGCCAGGAATCATGCCCTCTTGAGAAAGGAAGCTGGACCTCAGGCTCGCAGGCTGCCCTCCCTCTGACCTATTCCAGCCCCCTCCCAGGGCCTCCCATGGGTGGAAGTTCTGGGTCCACACCCGTCCCTCAGCCACACATGCTGGTGACTTATCTTCTCCTAGACGATCAGTCACCCTATTAGGAGCCTGGCAAGAGAAACCTCATAGTGGGACCAGGCCTGGAAGCCCAGAGACAGGGTTTTTTTTTGTCTGGGATCCATCATTAGCTTGCTGGTGCATGTGGGCTAGTCACTCGGCCACTCTGCAGAAAGAGGAGAGGAAGAAGCTTTGCCAGCTATGATCATCCCATGAGATAAAGGGTTTGGAGGTAGGATGAATCTCTACACTGTAAGGACAGCCGTGTTTGGGGTTAATTGGCCCAGACCTCCCTGCCCTCACCCCACTGCATCTTGGTGGGGCACAGTGTCTGTGATGGCCCCTAAGTGGGGAGAGAGATGTGGGTGCTGCCAGTGTCCTCATGGGGAATGGAAGTAGTGACACTGGCATTGCCCCTCTCTGGGTCATCCCATTGACAACACGGGCCAGCTGGGCATCTCTGCCTAGACAGGAGCCCTCCCTCCTCCCTTCTCCCCTCCCCGCATCCTCCTGCCCCCTTCCCCCTCCTCCCTCCTCCCTGCTCCCTCCTCCCAAAAACTGAGGTGGAACATGCCAAGCTCTCTCTACGCCACTCTGGCCTGCTCAAGCAAATGGGCCAGGGTAGCAGCCTATGGACCAGAAGCCTGGGAGGGGGCAGGGCTGAGAGCGGATTCTCCTGCCCCTCCCCAGTCCTCCTCCTCTATCCTGGTTGGTGCTCCAAGGCCTTCCGTTTTCCTTTGGTTGTGATGTTGAGCTTAAGGTGCAGGGAGGAACAGGGCGACAATGCTAAGAACTCCAGACCTCTGCAGGGCAGTCTTCAGAGCTGCTGCTCCCATCCTTTATCTACAGGAATTCACGTTCACCATCTCTGTGAGCTCACTACTCCTATCATCCCCATTTCCAGAGAAAAACACTGAGGCCCAGTCAGGTGAATTGACCTGCTCAGGTGGTTACACTGGGGTTGAACTTGGCAGCTGGTCCCAGAGTCTGTGCTCTTGGCCACTGTGCCACACAGCTTCTCAGACCTACCTCCCCCAGCTAGCTGACCCAGTCTAAGCCCAGCTCAGTATCCGAGGGTGCAGCCTGTTCCCCACGGTGGGTGGAGGGAGGGTCAGGATGCCAAGGTGAGCAGACCCAAGTCGCCGTGGCATTGGGTGAGCTAACAGACTCGGGGCCACCTGAGCTTGTGGATCAGCTGAGAGCTTGTTAGCAACAGGAAAGACCTAAGGTCCAAGCAGCCCGAGCCCCTGCTGTGTGTGGTGACAACTCAGCCTCCAGCAGTCTTGGACACATGGCCACTCTGAGCCTCAGCCTCTCCATCTATCAAATGGGCCTTTGAGAGCCAGAGATATAGGAAGCCTTCCTATATCTTCCTATGAGAAGTCTTTGAGGTTCTGGGAACATAGCTTCTGACCTCCATGGCTCCTTGGGGGGTGGAGAGAGGGTTGTGAATTCCCTTCCCGGTGCGTCAGGCCACAGGGACAGGGACATTCCTGGCAGCGGGATTAATGTGGGCAGGGTACAGAAGTGAGAGCCCAGACACTCCAGGTCAGAGTCCGTCTGGGGCCTCATGGACAATGGAGAGCCATTGAGGGTTCCTGGCCAGAGGAGTAATGCCTCCTCTGGAGAGGACCTGGCAGCAGGAAAACCTAACATGCTCGTCCAGGTGTGCGGCCCTGATGCAAAGGATGTCACGTGGCCCTGGAGGGGTGTCAGTGCCAGCTCCCCTCCTGGGTGCGTGGCCCACCGGGCACTGGCCTGCCCAGGGAGGGAGTGTGGGTGCTGCAGGGAGGGATAGGGCCGTGCTCAGGCCTCTTCCTCCGTGTGTCCCGAAGTCCCCCCGGCTCAGGTCGTCTGGGTTTCCCACCCAGCCCTGGGTGGGGCCCCCACCACTCCTTCCTCCCTCTGTGGCTTTCTGGTCCTAAATGGGAGGGGACTCCAGAGGCTGCAGCCGGCTGTGGAGTGTGAGCCAGGGTGGGGACACTGGCGGTGGGTGGAGTCACGGGATGGGTGGCCGTGAGTCAGGAATTGCTGGGCCTGTGTGTCATCCGGCGGCCTGCTGCTCTGGCTTCCCTGCGTCTGTCTGCCTCATCTCTCCCGCCCGCGTCTGTGCCTGTGGGCTGCTCTGCTGGGGCCACAGTGCTGTTTTCAAGAGCTCCAAGCCCACGACGGAGAAGTCAGAGGAGCTGGACTCCGGGTCCCAGGCACCCCCAATGCCCAGGGTGACCTTAGACATGTTCCCTCCCTCCCTGAGCCACTGTTTCTCTGATTGGAGAGTGAGGATGGAGCAGGGCAGGGGTTCTCAGCCCCTGCTGTCCATAAGACCCGGGCAGCTTTGCAAGACAGCGCACCCTGGACCACTTAAATCCTGGGGGCAGGGCCTGGAGCCTGGGTGGGAACCTTTGGCCTGGACGGCCTCTGATGAGCTGTTCTCTCCACCTTCCCCACAGCCCCCAGGCAGCCTTGTGGACCAGCACGTGGCTCCTGGAGCCCAGGGCCTACACCAGATGTAGTTCTGCCACTTTCTAACACGGTGGGCAAGTGACTTCATTCCCTGAGCCTCAGTTTCCTCACCTGTGAAATGGGGATGACCCCACCACTTTATAGTATCACTGTGGGGACTAATGGGTTAACCAGCATAGCCAGTGTCTGTTGGAGCCAGACTTAGGATGGATGTGGTGAGCACCATGAAAGTGTCAGCTGCCGTGTTCTCTGATCTAAATCTGTTTTCACACCACCCCTCCCACACTGCTCATTCATCCATCCAGCGAACACTCTGGGGGCAAGCCCTGTGCTGGGTGCTGTGAGTGAAAGAAAAAGACACCCACTGTGGGGGATGGCCTTGGCCCATCCATGGGTCCAGTCCCAGAGGGTAGTAAGTCCAAAGGATTGATGGGCAGGTGGGGGCTGGCTCCCCTAAGAATCCCACCGAGGTGCTGGGCTAAAGGAGCCCTTCTTTCTTAAAGAACAGAAAATGGACTTCCCTGGTGGTCCAGTGGTTAAGACCCTGTGCTTCCAGAGTGCATGCAGGTTTGATCCCTGGTCAGGGAACTAAGATCCCACATGCCACGTGGCACAGCCAAAAAGAGACCGCAGAGAGACCCCGGACTCAAGAGAGAAAGAGGGGCATCATAGGCTAGTCCTCAACTAGGAAGCACCCAAGGGGTCCTCAGTGCCTCCTGGCAGGGGCCCTGGTACACGCTCTGGGTGTGTGATGGCGCAGACAGGCCTGGGCCCTTGGGCTGCCCAGCAAGGCAAGAGCAGCTAAGGTGGGCAGGGTATGGAACAAAACCTGACCCCATCCTCCATCTCCTAGAGTCCTCTCAGTAACCAAGGATGTTAGGCAGGCCTCATTTCTCCCACTTTCAGATGGCAGATGGAGACCTAAGAGACTGAAAGGCACTTGGATTGTCAGGGCTGGAGCCTACCTGTGTGTAAACAAGATCTGATGGAAGGCTTCTCTGGGTTGCTGCATTGGTGGAGCATCTTGGGACAGGCTGCAGAGTGCAGTTGGATGATTAACACATCCTGAAGTCCTTTGCTTCCCCAGCCTTCCCAGCAGCAAGCCTGCAGACCACCACTGGGCTGCCCTGACAGGGAAGGCTGTCATCCCTACAAATAGTCAGAGCTTCCTTGGCCTGACTCCTCCGAGAGCCAGGGGTTGGGTCACACACTTACCCTAGTTCAACCTTCTCCCTCCCCATTCTACCATCGAGTACACTGAGGTGGGCAGAGGTGCAGGGACTTGGCTGAGGCCACGTGGCTTGCAAGCAGTAGAACCAGGATTTCAACAGGCCTAGGTGACGTTAGTGCCAGTGCTCTGACCCGCCACCTCCCGCAAGCAAGAACACTGCTCTCCTTTGTCTGGCATCTGTAAACCTGGGCCTCGGCCATCACTTCAGGCTGGCCTGGCCCACGTGTAACCAGAATCCCAGAGGGACGCCTGTTTGGAGAGTGTGACTGCCGGGGGCTGGCCCCTGGCCCGGGAAGGGGATCGTTGGGAACACTTAGTCCTAGGCGTTTTATGTGTGCTGTCCAGAGTGCCCGTGCCCTTCAGCCTCTTGACCTTGCCACCTGCCCTGGGCCTGGAGTCCAGGCTGCCAGTCCTGCACCAACCATGAGTGTTGTGTCAGCTCAGCTGATCCTCCAGCCAGGGTCAGCCCGGACCAGGAAACAGAGACCTGGAGGGACGGGGACCTCCCATGTGAGTCCTCAGCTCCTCCGTCTAACCTCCAAGCAGAGCTGGCCTGGCTTCTCATCCTGTCCCTCTCCGGACTTCTGTTCCCCACTCCGCAACGTGGCAGGCAGAGACTGAGGACCTCCACAGCCTCTTTTGAGAGCCTCTGCCAGGCCCCATGAATGCTGTAGGGGATTGGGGATCAGGGGTGTCACTGGGGTGGGGATGAGGTTCCTCCAGGGCTGAGCTCAGATGGGCAGTGCAGGGCCAGACCACCCCAAGCAGAGTGAGCAGGTGCAATAGACAAAGCCCCTAAGAGGGGCCACTGGCTGAAAATTCAGTTTCGATCATCAACATTGGGAGTGGCAGGGCCCCTGCTTTGGCCAGCCCCAATCAGGTACCTCTCTGGACAAGACCCTAATCCCTGGGAAGCATAAGATTATGCCCAGCCATGGTGTCTGATGACATGGTGAGTGTGGAAGAGAGCTCCTGGCATGGGATTTGTATCTAGAGGATGCTCAGCACCTTGGGCCATTCTGTGGGGAGTGACTAGAGGTCCCCTGTCCTGGGAGCAGGCCATCTCTGGGAAGCAAATCCACTGGACTGACTCTTGAATTGGCCTCAGAGAGGGTCTGAAGCCAGGATTCATCTTCTCAGTATCTTTCTCCATCTTTTTGGTAAGAGACCCAGTGCCTCCATCCCCAGCAAGACCCCAAGTCTGTACTTGATGGCAAACCTGAGCCAGTGAGAACAATGACCATCACTATTTACCAAGCACTTCCTATGCAAGTGCAGTGTGGGTGTAATCTAATTAAATCCTTACAGCCCCGTGAGAGGAGCGACTCAGTGTCCCCATTTTACAGATAAGGAAACTGAAGCCCAGAGAAGCTAAGTTTCTTTCCCAGCTTCACAGGTCAGTGAATAGCAGAGCTATTCTATACATGCATTCTGCTGTGTCAGACCTAGAGCCACATCATGCACTCTTAGTCCATGTTGTACCTCACCCCTTGATTAGAGGAGAAATTGTTCATTTGATGGCTTGGGGAAAAGGGAGCCACTCCCCTCTTCCTCCATTGGGAGCAAGTCACGCGTCACAGCCAAGCTTTGTCTGGTCTCAGTTTGCCCCTTCGCACAAGCCTGACACCAAAAGGCTAGGTGGTTCGGCACACGTGCACCGTGAGCTGGAGCGCCTCTGAGAGTCAGGATGGATGAATACTGCTCCTTAGGGCCTAGGTGATGCTCAGTGGAGGCAGTGAGGACTTTCCCTCTGATAGAGCTCTCCCAAGGGGTGCCTCTCTATCCTGGCCTTGAAAACGCAGCAAATCAGGCTTGCGCTCTGGGTGAAGCTTTGGAGGGGCCCTCACAGATGTGTCTGCAAGTGCCCTTGAATGCAGTTGTCCCTGCTCCTGATTTCATCTGTCATTGTCTCTTCAGTCTGAGGCTTTTCTCCTGACAAAAACTATGGGCCTTTGCCTGGAAGGGGTGCTCTCCTGCCAGAGAGACTCTGCCCAAGACCTTGATGCCCCCGACCCCCCATTTTGCTACTCCCCGGCACTCTGTCCTAGAGTTGTTCTGTGTCTTGCCCACCTTGATTAGACAGTGTGCAAACACCGTTGGGAAGCATCCAGGCTGGCGATGTTGACCCTGTCCTCCTCTGCCCACCGTCCACCCCTGCTCTTTCCTCTTCTCCTCTTCCTCCTCCAGCACGTGGTAGGCAGTGTCATTATCATCAGGAGAAGGAAATGAATAGATGGAATAAACAAACATGAAGGAACATCTCCTAGAAGTCTGTTTATAGCCCCCATTTTCCAAATGTTGGGAAATGTCTCAGAGATGTTAAGTGGGTCGGGAGGTTCTGGGAGCCTCTTCCTTTCCCCAGCACCCTCTGTTTGGGTCCCCATGGTGCCAAGGTGTGGACCCAGGTTGGCATGGGCATCTCCGGCTCCTCCCACTTAGAGGCATCCCTGAGGGCCTAGCAACAGACTTGCCAGGCCTGCACTTCATTCAGCAGAGCCTGCCAGTCTGCCCTGCCCCAGTCACCGAAGTTTGCATGCAGGAGAGGGAGGCAGGAAACCAGGGGCACGCAGAGAGGGGCATGCAGTGAGGACCTGCAGGGCAGGGCCAGACCAGACGTGCTGGGCTTCCCTCAGCCTGGGTGTGGGCAGGCTGTGAGGACAGCTCGAAATATTCTCAGAGAAAGTGAAGACAGACAGGATTATTGAACCAAGTTTGTGATTCTCAGGCAGACCGGGCCAGGAGTTTGCCCAGACCTCAACCAACCAGCTTCCTAGGTCTGTTTATTTATCTTTTCCTTGAGACCAAATGCAGCTACTGTCCTTTGGGGAAAGGACTCAGGATTTCAGGCCTCTCCTGAACACTCAGGGCTCCCTGAGCCTCTGAGCTCAACCCCACCGTTCATGGAGTGAGTACAAGGGTCTCACAACAGGAGATAATCAGACACCCAATTTTAATCATGCCAGGAGAAAGAAAGAAATACTGTCCACATATCTGGAAGTTCAGGGCAGGGAAAGCTCACTTGAGGGGAGTGTTAGGGGAGGCAGCATGGTGGAGGCAGTCCTTGGGGCATCAGAGGATGGACAGGGTTCCGATGGGCAGAGTTGGGACTGCAGAACTGTTGAAAGTGTGGTTTGAGGTAAGACAGGGCACATTCTTCCACTTTCCAGCTGCAGGACCACTGGTGTCTGCTGCCAAGTTTCTTCATCTATAAAATGGGCTTACGGTCCCCTGGTGACAAGATTGTGCTGAAGATGGAGGGAGGGACTGAGAGCTTCTGGGTTGTTGAGGACGGGCTCTGGCAGGCAGGAGATGTGCCAGGTTTGTGACAGCCTGAGTCCCTCACATCTTGAGCATGGTGGGTGTGCACAGGTGTGTGTGTAGGTGTGTGTGTGTGTGTTATTGGCAGCAGGTGTGAGGACCTGCGGCCTAGTGACAGCCCTGGACTGCAGACTGAGAGCTGGCATTGGTGCAGCCCCCTGCCCACCACCCCTGCCAAATGGGGTGGTCCAGCCCCTTCCCTCAGGGGCTTATGGTAGCTCTGTGCTCTGGCCAATGCCATCCTCTACAAGGTCAGTAGGGGCCTCCCCTAGTGCGTGTGTAGCTGGAGAGACACCCCGAGCCACCTTTTTCCTCCTGGCCCGCAGGCCTTGGCTTCCACGAGGCCCCGGACCCTCGGTCTGTCTCTTCCACGTCTGGATTCCTCCCCCTCCCCCAGCTTGGTGAGGTCAGGGAACATGTATTCCAGGAATGCAGGAGGCGGGGCGGCCGGCCCGGTTTGGATAACCATCGGGGTAAATATTTGCCTTGCTCCCGGAGCCAGCACTGGCCGCCAGGGGAGGACGAGGGGGCCTGCTCCCAGGGTCATGTAAGGGGATGCGTCCCTGGGTGGGTCTTTGAGGTGAAGGAACCCTTGTCTCCCCGGCGACCCTGGGAGCTGGGTCTGAGGCCACCTTCCTGGACAGGGCCCCTGGCCTGCAGCACCAGAAGCTGTTTGGCCCACCTGAAAAGTGAGGGTGGGAAGAGCTGCCTGGCCCGACTGAGGCGAGGAGGGTCGGACCCACGTGGGAGCCAGCGCTGGTTAGTTCAGCCAGTGGAACAGCAGGTTGGACCCAGTTTGGGTGGGTGCCCACATGACCGTGTTCTGGTCTTCACTTGGCCACCTATGACCTTGACAGTCACCCCTCTCCTGGACTCTTGACAGTCCCCATTCACTGACCTGTTACTGACCTGTGTGTAGATGCACTTGCGTCTATGTACCCGTGTCTTGTGAAGCTCTCGCAGCCAGCAGAGCATGAGGGGCATGTGTGTGTGATTAGCAGCAGTTGACAAGAGTCCAGAACTTCAGCTCAGTGCTGTCACTGGTGTGGTCCCCTGCCCTAGAGACCACACCAGGGCACCCAGAGCCCCTCTCCCAGAAGCCTGTGGGTAGGACAGTGCTCTGGCCAATGTCAGGCTCTACAAGGTCAATGTGAAGCCTCTCTTGGCGGGTGAGTAGCTGAAGGAGTGATTAGTCCCTTTTTAGAGAGGAGACGGGGGCTCAGAGATGCCAAGTGACTTGCTCAAGGTCACCCAGCATGAAAGGGCAGAATAGGGATTCAAACTCAGCTCTACCCACCCTTGCCCTGGACCTTACCTCTGAGGACAGGGCCAGGCTCCAGTCCAGAATGTGGGCTCCCGACCCTTGGTGGCTTAGAGCACACTGCTCACTTAGCCATGGGCCTCTGGCTGCTGTCACAGGGATGTCACAGCACCCCACACCCCAGAAGCACCGTGGCACAGGCACTTCTGTCCTCCCGGAATCCCCAGTCAGCCCTGTGTGTCTCTGGGCCAGCCCCGGTCCCAGTCCACTCGGCCTGATGCCTGCACTCAAGCCCACACCCAGGTGGGTCCTTCCTCCCAGGGGATCCCTAGAGGAGCAAGGGATGGGAAGGGGGTGGGGCTCGGAGAATCCATCGGGGTCCTGGGACAGACCCCACCCCCGAGTGACCTCTGCCAAGTCCCAGACCCAACCTTGCCACTTCCCAGCCTTTACACCCCTGGCAGCTCTACCCTCCCTCGGAGATCAGTGTCCTGCCCTGCAAAGAGGGTGCTCGTTCCCACCCTGCCCTGCCCTTGGGAGCCCCAGACGTGAGATGAGAGTGGAAGCACATTTCAACCTCCCACCCTGTGCAGGGAGGTCTGCACACCTCCCCTTCTACCCCTTCCTGCCCTCGCAGCCAGACGCGGCTTTGTAGTCGAGGTAGCCCCCTCATCCAACCCAGAGGGAGAGTCCTGAGCTCAGCAGACCCTCTGGGCAGTGGGGCACCCCTCCCTTGGGGAACCGGGGTGGGCCCCACCACCCCTCTCGGCCCTGAGTCTCAGGCTGCCCTCCACCCCGTGGTACTGAGGGCCTTTTAAGCAGAGCACACTTCCCTGTGTGAATCTATGTCCTTTACAGTTGTGGCCTGGCCAGGCTGGGGGCACACATGAGACACCTCTGCCGGTCTCCCCAGGTGGCCAGAGCCCTACAGGCTGTGAGGCTCACCTACAGGCACCCAGGGGGCCAGGGGTGAGGGCGGATGACTTCACCTGTGTGTTCACAGCCCCACCTGGGCCTGAATTCCCTCACCTCCACCCCAACCTGTCTGTACAGCCAGTGTGAGTGGGGCCCAGTGCACAGACAAGGGAGCCTGGGCGTCCAGTTGGTCATCTTGAACAGGTTGAGTCTGAGTGGACAGACCACCCACTCATGCCCAGCTCTGTTCTTATTACTTTTCTCTCTGTATTACCTGCATGACCTTAGGAAGATATAGAAGCTCTCTAGACCTCATGTGTAAATTGGGGGTGCTATTTAGTTACTACTTCATAGCATTTCGCTGAGAGCTAAAGAAGTATCACAGGAATAGCCCCCAATGTGGACCCAGTTCAGGCAGGCTCCTGGTCCTTTCTCCTTCCCAGATGGGGGTCCAATGCAGGCTCAAAGGGAAGGGGGTCAGTCCCTAACCAGGGCCTGAGTTCATATCCTGGTGACCCCTCTGTGTGATGACCTTTCTGTGTGACCTTGGACAGGTCGCTTCCCCTCTCTGGTCTATTGGCCTCTTTGCACAAGTCCAATAGCAAAGAACCGAGGATGGATGGGGCCGAGACACGTATGTGTGCGCCGCGAGCCGGGGGAACTCTGCGAGGCAGGATGGGAAGGCGTCGTTCCTCGGAGCCGGGACGTTGCTCATCGAGTGAGCGAGGACTTTCCAGCTCTGGCTTCTGTCTCAGCTGCCAAAATAATTATTTTCTCTTTGTCAGCGAGTCTGCGGCCAGCTTGCCTTTGGGAAAGGACTGAGCTGTGGCCGGTGGGGAAGCAGGATGCTGATTCCTGTTCTGCCCCAGCCACTGACTTGCTGCATGACCCTGGGATGGGGGCAGGTGCTGCCCTCTCCAGGCCTCACTGTCCTCCTCTGTGAAATGGGAGAGTTGGAGTCAAGGGCCCTTTGTGTCCCCACGGTGACCAGAGTTTGGGGTGTGCCAGAGTCAGAGGGTCAGGCCCCAGAGACATTCTCTTTCCCATGTGGAGTGGGGGTGCTGAGCCAGGCTGTGGGAGCCTGGGGTTTAGGGGCCCAGTGCTCCATGGAGCCCAGCACCAGCTCCTGAAAGTAATTTCACCTCACTAACACGGCTGGAAAGCAACCTGCATGTCCGGCACTCAAGTACATTACCTTATACTGTCTGTACCACTCCTTGAGAGTGGACCCCTCCTTATCCCTTTATCACCTCCCACAAATGAGGAAACTGGGGGCCAGATAAGTTTAAGAAATTGCCCAAGGCCACATGGTAAGGGGATGAACCCAGGACTTGAACCAGATCATTTTTATTACAGTACTGAGCACACTTCTTAAATGCCAGGCCCTGGTGCCCCTTACTGAAGCCATAGGCACACACTTGGCTCCCTGGGAACCCTGCACAGCCGGTCTGACCCCTCTGCCAGTCCCCAACACATGTGTGAACCCAGACTTCATGTGGCCCATGCACATCCACTCCCGTGGTAGCCCCGGGCCTCATCCCAAGAGGCACTCAGCCCTGCTGGTAGGTTTCCCATTTCTTAGAGGAGGGCACGTGGGTGCAGCAAGTGTGCCGATCACCTGGAGCCACCCAGCGAGATGCCTTCGTAGCTGGGACTCCAACTCGGGGCTCTGCGGCTCCCACCCCACAGCCAGAACTCCAGAAGAGCTACCCTGCCAGGGTCTGGGTCTGGATCTGGTCCTTCTGGATTCCCAAGGGGCCCTGTGGGTGTGGAGGAGAGGGCAGTACTGCTGGCCCATTGTGGAGATGGGGCAGTTGAACACACTGTACTGGGGAGACAGGGTCTGGGGTCCTCATCCGCCCAGTGCCCCAGGGGGTCCTTCCACTTCTGCCTTCTGCTCCCTCCACTCTGAACACCACTGTCTCTGGCCCAGACTCTAGGGGCAGCCTCCCCGCTGGTTTCCCTGCCTCTTCCTGTCCCTTCTAAGCCCTTCTTCCTGGCATCCTTGGGGATCTTCTCAAACTAGACCCAGGCTCACATGGCTCAGCTGCTCAGACCCTCCCATCCATCCTTGCGATGGTCAGCCCTGCCTTCTGGCCATCGCTCACCTCCCCACCTCCCTCCTCCACCACACCACCTAATCTCAATTACTCCACTGAGCCAGGGTTTTTTCCCTGTTTGGAGCCTTCACATATACTCTTCCCCGTGCCTGAAACACTGTTCCATGCATCTTGGCCTGCCTCTCTCTGGCTCATCCTTCAACTTTACTTCCCCAAAGAGACAGCCCTGAACCTTGAGTCTATGCTGTGTCACTTTGTACTTGTTCTTTCTGGCAGATACCAACTTCTAATTATGTGTTGTTTGATTCTTTGCCTATTATAAGTCTTCACAAGGATTGATCCGTGATCCTGTTTACAGCTCAGGGTGTTTGCTAAATGTTTCTTGCGTAAATGAATGAATGTCAAGCGCTTTTGTCACCATAGGCCCTTAGATCCTCCCAGAAACCCTTGGAGAGATCATTGTGATTCCATTTGACAGGTGAGGAAACTGAAACTCGGAGCAGCCCGGAGCTTACCCACAGTCACATAGCCAGTAACTGCCAGCTGTGAGGTGTCAGGGGCCTGTTAGGGCCCCTTAGCATTAGGCCCCTTTTCCTCTCCTTCCTTCATTCCCCATATGTCCAGTGGGGATGATTTGATTTAGCTGACAGTGATCTTTCCAGCAGGTGGGCGGGGGTCTGTGGCTGCGGGTCAGTTCTGGGGCCTGGCTGTGAGTGGTCCCTGACCACCCTTCTCATTGCAGGAGAATGGAGCTGGAGTGAGGCGGAGGGACCGCCAGCTGCTGACCGGCACGCAGGACGCTGGTGATTCACAGGTCACTGAGGTAGGTGTGCAGCCGGGCTTGGGGGGCAGCTTGGCCCTGATGTTCAGGGAAGGGGCAGGAGGCGTGTTTGTCCTGAGTGGGGGAGGTGCTGGCCCCAGTGCCCTGTGCCTTTGACTGCAGCACAGCCTGGGTGGGACTTGATGCAGCCCCCACCCCACCCCCACTGAGATCTCACTGGCCCCCAAAAGGACTTCTCGGGGCCTCTCAGGCCTGATCTGTGTCTCCAGTGGCTGCCTGGCAGGGGTGGGAGATGCATGCAGGAAGAGGGATGGGTCTGACGTCTCCAGCCTTGGCTCAGCATCCCTGTCTGTACCACTCAACCCTGTGGCACAGGGGCCTTGCGTGCCTAGCAGCATGGCAGCCACATGGGAAGAGGCAGGATGGGCAGAAAAGCCTGTTCACTGAGATGGGGGCTGTGGCTGCCCACCCGCTCTCTCCCACAGGCCCCTGAGCACCCACAAGTCTGGGGGCAGAGTGCCTGCATGCAAATCCTGGCCCTGCCTCTCATCCACCGTGACCCTGTGTGGTTCCTTAGTGCCTCAGTTTACCTGTCTATGAAAGAGGGCTGGGCGCCATGCCCCTGACCCCACATGTGCACCGGCGCAGCTGGACACAGCAAATGCTCAGGATCTGGCATTTCCCTTGCTTCTCGCACACCTCCATTCCCACCATCCCTCCTCTTTGAGGGCCCACCTATGCCAGGATGGACACCAATTGGTCATTCAGCTTGATGAGGCAGCTTGGGCCCCCAAGGAGCTCCCGGAAGCATCTGGAGCCCGAAGGTCCCAAGCTGAGCCTCGCAGACCTGCCTCAGGCCCCGACACCAGCGTGTCTCATCACAGAGCGGCTTTTCAGGGTTGATGACACTTGGCCCTGTGCCAGAGGGCCACCCGTGTAATCCCTCTTTATTCGGTGGCTCCCAACCCAGAGATGAGAGGCTGTCCCAGAAATGCTGACTTGAGCCAGGGCCCTTTGTCCCAAGGCTCTGGGGCCCAGCCAGGGGAGCCCGAGTCTTCGTCCTGGTGGGAGGCCCCGCCCGATGGTCTCCCCGCTGCTCTCAGCATCTCTCCTGAGACTCCAGTGCTCCCAGGTACCCACACTCAGGGCCAGGAGAGCCCTGGGGATCCTCTGCGCTTCACTCAGGTGCTGGAACCAGGCAGCAGACTCTGATCTCCCTTCCCGCCACAGGAAATCCTGGCTTCCTCCTATCCTCCTCGCGACCTTGGGCGAGTCCTTTCACTTCCGTGAGAGTTCTCATCTGAACGAGGATAATTATACCAAGATTGCTGAGAGGGCTGTTGGGAGGATGCTTAGAAACCTGGAATATTCCAAGTATTACAGCTAGGTACCAGGCACTGCGCTCCTTAAACGCATATTTCCCCACACAGTAATCCCATGTGGAGGTGTGTTTAATGCCTCATTCTCCGGAGGCTCAGAGTGGTTCACAAACCTACAGAGCTGTAAGTGGTGGAGTGGGGATTTGAACCAGGAGAGATACCTTAGAATTAAGCAGCCCACGATGCCTTAGAGATCAGGGGCAGAGCCACAGGGCAAGCCCAAGGTGGGTGCTCAGGAAACAACCCCCCTTTCTGCCAGGCGGCCTTTGTCCAGCCCTCCAAGCCTGGCTGCCCTCAGGAGCCAGTGGGTGGCCCCTGAAGGCCGGTGGCCTGCCCCTCCCCAGAGGGCCTGCTGGCAACTCGATCAGGCTAGGGGAACCCACTGCTAATTGTGAGGTAACCTTTGAAATTCTCCTTCACGGTGGGTTCTCTTTTCGGATGTTTTTCAAGGTAATTCATTCCCTTTCCAGAAATTGCTGGTGGAGGAGCATTAGGCAGCTGGTAATTAATCATAGGAGCGGCTTGGAGTTTATTCTTTAAAAAAAAAAAGAGAGGATAGAAAGCCTTGGTGGAAAAAAAAAAAAAAGAAAAGGAAAGAAAACCGCTCCAAGGCGAGGGTGGTAATCAATACCTCGGTGTCCTAGAAACGGCTGGGGATGGGGGTGGCAGACGTGCGGCCTTCTCCCTTCCTTCCCAGGGCTGGCAGATGGTCAGTGCCTGCAGCGTTGCCAGGGAGGCTCTGCCTTTGACCATCAGCCCCCAGAGTGACGCTAAGCAAGTCGCTGCTTCTCCCTGGTCTCACCTTTGACCTATGAAATGGGTGAAAGTCAAGTTGTCAGACTAGGAAAGAATTTTAAATGATCCGGGGCATATCCTAGTGCCCCGGCACATAGTCATTGCCTGGTTGATAGTTTATCAATTGAGTGCGTAAATGAATGAATGATTTTCTTGGGTCTTCGTCAGCCGTCATCAGTCAAGGAAGGGATCCTGTAGGACACTGTTTGTCTGATTCTGTTATGATGTAGAATGAAAGCCAGGGTGATTGGCTGGCTGTGTCACTTTCCAAACCAATGACGAAAGGACAGTCTTGACCGACAGACGCTGGCCAGCAGAACTCAGGCCCCTTGGTGGCAACCTCACTGAGGTGTCCTCAAGTTCAACTTTCCAAGAGTCTGAGCTGTCTGGAGACATTTTTTTTAAAGCTGCTTTCTGGAGAGGTAGTGAGTTCCTTGTCACTGGAAACTATGTGAGCTGTGGCACTCAGGTAGCAGGCTGCAGGGCTCAGAGCTCTCCTGAGTTTGGGAGAGAGCATGAGGCTACTAGGGATGGACACCGAGGAGGCTGGACTGGCAGAGTGGAAAGCCTCTCCCCCTGGAGCTGCTGCCCAGGGCCCCCAGGGAAGACTGAGAAAGGGGCTTGTCCATGCAGGACTCCGATGTTTTGGAGCCTGTTCCTTGGAGGGAAGAAGAGTGTGCAGGGGTGTGTGTGCCAGTGTGTGCCCCTGAACAGGTGTGAGGAGATGTGTGTGTGATTAGCGAGGCTATGTATGAGGCTGTGAAGTGTGTGAATACTTGTGACTGTGCAAGAAAAGGAGAGTGCCCCCACCCGCGTGTGCAGCTCCCAGCAAGACCTTGGCACCTCAGAGCATCCCCATACATGAGGCCTGGCTTCAGCTGCACATTCAGACTGGCCAGATGGGCCCTGCTGACCACGGCAATGCCTGAGTCTAGTCCTAAGAGTGGGTGGGTGCAGCCAGACCCCCATGAGGAGGCAGGGGTCTGCTTGGGTAGTCCTCTGAACAGCCTGACCAACTTGGCCCAATGTTTTTACTTCTCTCCTTGGCCTCCAAATCCAGCTTGTGTGTGTGTCTGTGTGTGTGTGTCTCTGTGTGTGTGTGCATGTTTGCCTGCCCTCCGTGTCTTTGTCTCTGTCTGATTCTCTCTGTGCGGGCTCTTCTCTCCTGCCCAGCTCCCCTCTCTTCTCACAGTGGCAGTCCCGCAGCCCCCGTCTGCCTCCCTCCCAGCTCTGCGTCATCACCTCCGTCATCCCAGGACTCCGCAGAACTGAGACCTTGCAGGCTCCCAAGCTGCCACCTTTCCCCCTGTTTGCCCAACTCTGGCAACACACAGCTCCCTCCCACCTTCCTTTTCAGGGTGTCCAAGGCAGCACCCCACAGTCCCGCTGCTTGGAGGCTTTGCGCTGTGTGTGATGAGTCCTCCCTCTCCTACCCCCTGGGGATGACCACCGTCCCATCCCCATGGACCCTCACTGTGCCAGCCACTCAGGATGGAGTCTGATCTCCCGGCTGAGATCTGCCCCCATGGTCGCCCCTCTGTGCTGTCCTGGGCATACGTCCTGGCCACAAGCTAGAGCAGGGCAGGGGGAGCGGGCCTGCGTCCACTAGCAGAGGCAGCTGGAAACCCAGCATTTCCCTCCAGCACTAATGAAATTCTTGCTATAATTAGAAGTGAGGTGTCCAGGAGCTGGCTGCCTGGCGGGAGCGGGTGTATGCTCATGAATAAATAAATTGTCCTTTTCCGAGGAGAGAAGGAGCCAGAGGGTGGGCTCCCAGAGAACTGCAGACCTGGAGGGTATCTGACCTGTGAGGTGGGCGATGGGCCCTAGTGGTCTCCACTCATCTGCATGCCCTTGGGGACCTTTCTGAGTCCCCTTCCCTGGTCAGCCAGTCTTTCTGTCAGTGCCAGCTGTGTGCCAGGCCGACTCAGCCTGGCATCAAGGCTGCTGCCGTCTGGCCCCAGCCTCTTTCACGGCCACACCACACACTGGCTGCTGGCCCGTGTCCTAAGCTGCAGCTCCACTGTGCTGCCCCTCCCCATCGTTATCACCTGTCACCAGGCTGCACCTTTCTTCTGCACTTCCTCCTGCCTCCGGAGCCCTTGACCCGGTTGCTGTACAGCTGGAACTTTTCGGAGCCTTCCTCAAGCTGCGCATCCCCACCAGGGATGGACATGGCCCAGTCCCCTGGGGACTCCAAGGCCTCCAGTCCTCAGAGGCCCTGGTTGTTTCCACCCTAAGCTCTCCACCCTCTCCTTCTGCTCTGATGCCCTGCAGGGTGCTCAGCAGACTACTGGGCACACCATCTTTTATTTTGTATTCATTACATGTTGGGATAATAACATACTGGATGTTTTATACTCTTTTCTCATACTCGGTCTTCGAAGACTGCTGTGTATCTAATGCGGAGAAGACATTTCAGACTTCGGTGGTCAGTGGCCATGTGTGGTTCTTGGCTGCCGTAGGCGACCACATGCAGCCTTGGCGACCCCAGTTTTCTGGTTCGCCTGAGGGGAAACTGAAGCAGGGGAAGGAAGTTTTGCAGATGAGAGTTTGCAAAGCCAGTGTGCTCTCTGTAAGACCAAGCTGCTGCCGTCCTGCTGTTCAGAATAAAGAACTGGGCATGTCGCACTGGTCATAAAGGTAAATCGAATCAGGCAAGACTGTAGCCCATACCCAGGTGACTGAACCTCAATAAGGGTAGAGGAGAAATTATGTGAGGGTTCCATTCTCCCCAAAAGGGGTTCCAGCAATTGTGAGCTTCCCCACCTCATCCCCAAACAGCCCCAGACTGAGGTGCCTCTCACAGGCTATGCCACAATAGGGGCCAGTTCCCCCGCCCTGTCACCCCTAGCTTCTTTCCAATCCCCCTAGAAAACGGGGTTGGGGGTTGGAGCCCAGGAAGGGAGGACGCCCCTGTCCTCCACCTCCTCCCACATCATCCAGGATGCAATCTGAATTGCAGAGGCGCCCAGTGGATGTACCTGTGAACCCAGAGGTTCCCCACAGGGTCAGGAGATGATGGAGCCGTGCCAGCTCCAGGCACAGGAGCTGCAAGAAGGGAGTTGTCTCCCTGGAGCCTGGCCCCGCTCCTGCCCAGCTGGAGGGGCTCCAGCCCCACCCTCTGGAGATGACTTTCCTCTTTATCACCCACAGCCCCAGCAGCTGCGGCAGAAAGTCAGGAGTTTCAGGTGCTGGCTCGCCCTCCCTCTGTGGGACGCCTGCCCATGGAGGAGCCCCCTATATCCATGGCTTTTCCTGGTCTCCCCTCTTGCAACCAGCCACCTGCCCCCTCTCTGCTGGAGTGAATGCCCCTTGAAAACTCAGGGAAGCTCCGAACCATGTCGCCTACAAGGTGCTGGTATGCATGCTAAGTTGCTTCAGTCGAGTCTGACTCTGTGCAACCCCATGGATTGTCGCCTGCCAGACTCCTCTGTCCATGGGATTTCCCAGGCAAAAATACTGCAGTGGGTTGCCATGCTGTCCTCCAGGGGGTCTTCCCGACCCAGGGATCGAACCCGCATCCTTATGTCTCCCATATTAGCAGGCAGGTTCTTTACCACTAGCGCCACCTGGGAAGCCCAAGGTCCTGGTATGCCAGTGCTGAAGGGCAGCAGGAAGCCAGCAGGCACCTGGCCTGTGTGCCCTCAGCTTCCTTGGGAGAGGGCAAGGAGGTTTTATCCGGCATTCCAGCTTTGAATGTGTTGGGCGGGCTGTGTTAAGGACTCCGAGGCTGTGCACATGTTGTGAGAAATAGTAACGGGCGCTGCTCGGTGCGCGTGCGCCCTTCCAGCCCCGGCTCCCAGAGCATGGCATCTACTTGTCAGATGTGTCCATTCTGAGCCGTGGCCAGTGGGGGTGTGGGGAGGAGGCAGTCACCTCAGGTGGTCCCACATGTGTCTGTGTGCTGTGGCTGCGGTGTGGACTGTGCTCAGGGAACCTTCTAGAGTCCCCAAGTTATGAGGACTACATACTCCTCTAGAAAGCCGACTGGGGAGCACCAGCCCCTGCCTACCATACTCCTCTGGTTACTGGAGAGCAGGGGGGCGCGTGGGAGCCCGTCCCTGTCAAGCCCCGTCTCCCCTGTCGAGTGCTTCTCGCCTTTCTGCAGTTCCCGTTTGGGAAGCTGTTTGGGACCCTTTGTTGCTGTCCTGAGGCATCCTTGGGGGCCTGTTTCAGTTTCTGTGGGAGCATCTCTGCTTCAGAGCCTCCATGGAATGCTCCCCTGGTGCCTCTCCATCCGGCCCACCCTTCGGTTGGTGGACAGTCTAGCATGGGACAGCCCTCGCCAGGGGGTCCCTGCTGAGCTCCTTTCCCCACCCTAGTCATCCCCCACCCCACCCTTGTTTCACCCCCCGTTTCCGCCCCCAATAAATGCCCTCAGCCGAGTCCCCTAGATGTCCCCTGCCTGGCAGCTCTGATGATTGAGCCAAGAGGACCATGGTGAGCTAGAACCTGCAAATAATCTGGACCATTTTTCTCTGTGTGTGGAAGAAACACAACGAACACTCTTGCACCCTTTATCCAGCGTAGTTTGTCCCCAGTCACAGCTCCAGGAGGGTTGTTCAAGGTCATCCCTGCCTGCCAAGATCCTCTAGTGGCTGCTTTCCCACCTCTGCTGCTGGAGAGCTCACCACCCATGGGCCCACTGGTGTCTGCGGGTACAGGACACAGTAGGACACACACTTAAAGCAGGACAGACACGTGGTGAGTAGCTTCAGTCGTGTCCCACTCTTTGCAACGCTGTGGGCTGTGGCCCGCCAGGCTTCTCTGATGGGATTCTCCAGGCTGGAAAACTGGAGTGGGTTGCCATTTCCTTCTCCACGGGATCCTCCCAACCCAGGGGTGAATCCTGAGTCTTTTATGTCTCCTCCACTGTCAGGCGGGTTCTTTACCATTAGCACCACCTGGGACAGACACCTGGGGGCTCAAATCCCTGCCCTGCCACCAATCAGGTGGGGAGTATAGACAAGTTACTTCATCACCGGTACTCTCTGTTTCCTCATCTGTTTGCGGGGCTGGGATGCAGCAATGGCTGTGCAGTGCCAGGCATCCCTGTTGACTGTAAATGGATGCCCTGAGAGAGACACCCCCACCCCTCAGCACTGGAACATCTGCTTGAGGTTGGCACCTGTTAGATCCAGGACCTAGATACTTCCCTCCTCCAGGGATGCTGGCCTTCCGGGTCCTCTCTGGAGCTCTGGGGTGGGAACTGTCAGGATGACACTTCAATATGGCACATCTCCAAACCACCAACACACACACACCAGCTGGGGCACTTGTTTAAATGCCTGTTCTTAGACTCCTCTCCTGGAGTCTGTGTCTGTGAGTTAGAGTTGGGCTTTGGACTCTGAATTTCTAACCAATACCCCATATAACACCTGCAGTCAGGCCAGTCTGGAACACATGGATGCCGGTCACAGGGAGCTGGCCAAGAGATAGGGCCATGGACAGTATCACAGCATCGCTGGGTGGACTTGGACAAGCCCTGTCCCTGTCTGTGGCTGTTTTCTCATGAATAAACCAGGGGTTTAGATGATCTGTAAAGGCTCTTCCTGCTCTTAAAACCCTGTGATAATCAGAAGGACATTTCCTGGTGTCCCATTTGCCAGTCTCCCTGAGTCACATCTGTGAGTTTCAGCCCCATTCCTTCTGGCTGCATAGTGTTCAGGTCAGCAGCCACCTGCCAGCCCCAGAGTCCTAGGGACAGAAGAGCTATTCCCTGGGTGTGATGGGCCAGTTAGTGGCGATTCCCCTGGGCCTTGCAGGAGGCCTTAGATCAAGAGGCATCTGCGGATCTGAGCTCTCTTCCCTGAGCTGAACTAGCCCCTTAGCCTGGGCCCGGCCGAGGGAGGCAGGGGAATGGGGTTGTCTGGCTCCTCTGAGAGACCCTGGCGCTTTATTAGTTAACCCACACAGAAACCTGGGGTGTCAGTACTAGAAGATGGCCCTGTGGAGCCGTTGCATTTTTATAGATGGAGAAATTGAGGCCCCAGGTGGAACATGACTTGCCAGAGAGAAGTGGGAAGCAGCTGCAGAACCAAGCCTCTTGGCTTGTTGTCTGGTCTCTGGGCCACGCCAAGCCACCCACCACCCCTCTCCTTAGAAAGTCCATCTGAGATGGGTAGGCTTGCCAGGCTTGAGCCCTAAATCAGCCTGTTCAGCTCCCGGGAAGAGATGAGGGCTGTCTTAGGACAGGGACCAGGGAGCCAGCTGCTCCAGAACACTGGGCCCTTTTGGAACCACACTGCTAGACTAAAACAACCACCCCCGCTCTGCCCCAAGTCTTCCTGCCCCAGCCAAGGACGCCCTGTGGAAGGTTTCCAGGAATATCCACGCAGAGGGCACCGTGCTCCAGAAACGACAAGGCTCTCCCTCCCAGATTCCCTCCCATTTTCCACTCACTGGCGCTCAGGAGAATTAATAAGCAGAGGTGAAAAACCGGCCCTTGCTCTAATAAGTCCTCGTTTGAGTTGGCTGGGCCCTGGCAGGTGGCACAGGAGGAACTATTCCCCCCCCCCCCCAGGCCTTCACCCCCTGTCTGGGATGATGTCAGAACTGGGGCTCAGGGTCTGGGCTACGATCCTTTGACCGCTGGCATCCTGCTCGCATCGCCAGTGCTGTTGTAGGCTGGGGCCAGTGGCTCTGTCCCTCCCTGGGCCCAGAGCCCAGCCGGGTCCTTGGTTCAGGCTGGCACCTGGCATAGGGCCCTTGCACAGGCTGGTCCTCCCTGCCACTCTCCATCTGCAGTCAGTAAGCTGGTAGTATTTAGTAAGCACCTACTCCTTGTGTGGGTCTGTGCTTAGTTACTGGGGTGATAAGGAAGCAGAAGACCCCGTGGCAGCCCTCAGGCGGCCCCAGTCTAGGCCAAGACATACATGCAGAGGACAAATGAGTGACACCCAGTGCCCCTGGCACCAGGAGGGGTTATTGCCGAATAAGGGTTCTGGAAGACTTCCTGGAGGAGGCTGAATGGAGCCAATAGACAGTCAAAGGCTTTCAAGGATTTCAGGTAGGGCTGGCGTGAGGCAGGAAAAGCCATAGCCTCAGGTTGTGTGTGGTCCAAACCAGGACCCTAGATAGATAGATGCCTGTGCGTGAGTGTGCTTGTGCCTGGAGTGGGGAGAGGTGACATTTGTACCAGTGCCCAGCAGACAGGCCCACAGACAGTGTACCACACCCAGGCCCTCTCCTGCCTCAGGGGGCAAGGGAGGCACATTGGATCGATTAGGGCTGTGGCTCTGCCGTGTGCTCAGGCCTGGCACGCTATAGACTGTGTGCCTATTAAATGGATGAACTGCACAGAGTAGCTATCCTTTGAGGGTTGTGGAAAGGAACATCACATAGTAGGTGCTCAGTAGATGCAGACTGAATGATGGCTACATGACGTACACTCGGGTATCAGCCTAGTGACTGAGAAGCCAGGTCAGGAGGCAGCAGGGGCAGAGAGGTGGGGGCACAGCCTGGGGACGGGGAGCAGAGCCTGGAGTGGCCCAGCAGAATTCCTTAACATCCTGGGTAGCTGGTGCCCACCAAGGACTCGCTCTGGGACCTGCCCAAGTGGAGATGTGGTGGGCGAAGACCCTCGGGGCCTAGCTGTAGGGCAGGGGAAGCCTCCCTGGGGCGCCCCTGTACATGGTGTTCAGTGCACGCCCCAGACAGATTCCCCCTACCCTGGAGCTTCTGAGAGAGGAGGAAAATGACCATGCATCACACCTCTGTTGCTGAAAAGCAAAGAACAACCAAGCCATGGGACCCTTTGACAATAATAATAATGACAGTGTCACAGGCAAGGCAGCATCTCCGTTGATCCCAACACCATCTTATGAAGTGGGGACCAGTATCATCTCCATGTTGGGGTTGGGGAAACTGAGGCAGGGGGAGGCCAGGAAAACAGTCCAATTCGCCAAGTGGCAGAGCCAGGGTGGGGTTCGTGTTGTCTGACTCCTGCCTCCCCGGGCTCACCCCTCTCAGCTCTTACTGTCCCTATGGTTCCCAAAGCCCCTGGAGCATCTTTCTGGACAGAAAGAAGAAGGAGGATGCAAACTCTCCGAGAAATCATTTGAAGTCTTTCATTATCGATCCTTCCGGCACCTTCCCAGCTCCGTGGGAAGATCAACGCCCAGCGGTTAGAGAATGGGCCCTTCCCCTGAATCAGTCTTTTGTAACGGAAATAAATTATCTGCCAGCCTTTGGTGCCCGGGAGTTTGATAATTCAGGTGTTGAAATGGTAATGACCGTGGGGCCAGCCTGGGGAAGAGGCCAGTGAGTCAGATGGGAGATTCAATAGGAATTAAAGGCATTTAATCTCAATGCAATATGATTTTCCCAAACATGCCGCCTCTGCACCAAGAATGAGCTAACTGGAAACACCATGATGTCTCCAGCGGGGGCTGATGCTGGGCTTTCTGCAAAGCCAGTGGCCCTGGGCCTGCCTGGTTCCCCCAGAGAGGGCCTGGGCCGTGGAGCTTCTGGGAAGTGGCTGGAGCTCGGTGGGCTCTGAGTGTGGAAAAGGACACGAAGAATCAGAGGGTAGTCAGCAAATCCCTCAGGCCCCAAGGACAACTCTGCTGGTTTTTTTTAATATTAATATACATAATTTTATTTGTTGATTTTTTTGGCTGCGTTGGATTTCACTGCTGCACAGTCTTGTCTCTAGTTCTGGCGAGGGGGCTACTCTCTAGTTGTGGTGGACGGGCTTCTCGTTGGGGTGGCCTCTCTTGTTGCTGAGCACAGGCTCTAGGGCATACGGGCTTCAGTACTTGCTGCTCCTGGGCTTGAGAGCACAGGCTCAGTAGTTGTGGTGCACTGGCTTACTTGCTCCGCAGCATGTGGGATCCGCCTGGACCAGGGATAGAACCCACGTCTCCTATACTGGCAGGCAGATTCTTTACCATTGAGTCACCAGGGAAACCCCAAGCCACTGCTTTTTTTCGGGGCTGAGAGGGGGGTCTCTTGGAGAGTAATAAGGAGAAAATTTAAGAATAGACTGTGATCAGCAAAAAGAGCTAGTGACTTGCCCAGGGTCACCCAAAAAGGATTTAAGTCCTTGTCCTTGCTGTTAATCATGATGGTATGGTTCTGTGTGTGTGAGTGTGTGTACTGGGGGAGTCTGAATGACAGCTGTGTGAACTTTATATGCATTATCTAATTTAATATTTATTGAGCCTGCTTTGCAAATGAGTGAACTGTGGAATAAAGAAGTTAAATAGCTCGTGCAGCCCCTGGGAGCTAGGGTCAGAATTTGAACCTGGCTCCGCCTGACTTTCAAGCCTGAGTCCTCAGCCAGATGCAAGACATAGAGCACTCACTCTGGGCCTTGCTGGGGAAGAGCCCCCCACCAACCAAGATCAGAGGGGGCTTCATGGAAGTATGTCAGTTTCATCTCTGACAGTCAAGTATCTTTAAATCTTCAGGTCCTGAGCTGTGTAAGGTCAGGTCACCTGACCCCCAAAAGCTCTTCCTCTTCATCATAAAACAAGGAGAATAGGGCCTCCTCACCAGGGCCTGGAGGATTAGTCACATAGTAGGTGCATTCTCCAGATTTACCTGGGCTTCTGAAGCTGCCAGCTCAGCCATCAGTCAGGCCTATGTGTATCAGGGCCCAGATCCCTTCCCAGCATCTACTCAGATAGTTCTGACAGCCAGGATGGGCTGAGCTGCAGGCCACGCCCAGATCATGGAAAGGGCAGGAGAAGGCTGAGACAGAGTGGATGGAAGTGACCCTGGGGGAAGACGGTGTGCACAGCCAGTCCTGGCCACCCAGGTGTTGGCTCCAGAGAGGGGTGTAGGAGGAGCCACCTGATGAGGCCCCCAGGCTGAATCCCACCTCTGTTTGATGGGTGTCAAGGAGCTAGGGAAGATACGGATCTATAGATGAATACAACTGTGTCGTTTCTCACTAAGCTTTCCTCAAATCCATTGTGTCGGGAAGCCCTGCTCCCTTGGGTTCTGGCAGGGAAGGGGGTCATGTCGGCAGCCCCTTTGTAGCTGAGATGTCCTGTGACACATCTGGGCTTTAAAATCCGAATGCACTGGGCACTGAGGTGGGAGAGTTCCGAGTTCATCCAGAAATAGGGGCAGAGAGAGAGAACTACACAGAAACCATGTAACACAAAGACACCCTGACTGTGGAGTTCTGGAGACCCCAGATGTCAGGGACTGGGGGAGCCGAGGAGTCAACAGATCCCACCTGCCCTAGATAGGGGGAAACTGAGGCCCAGAGACTGGAAGAAGCTTGTTCCCGCAGAGCTGGATGCAGCAACTCCTACTCTGGCCCGCCCTCCTGGGGTGGTGTCCACCTCCCTCTATGTCTGACCTTCCTCCCATTGGCTCTCCCGAAGCCTGAGCAGAAGGTGAGGGATGAGCAGGGCGGGAGAGGGAGGGTCAGCGTGTCTCACCTGGGGCACCTCCCTTGGCCTTGGAGGCACAGAGCCAGGGCTCCATGGGAAGGGGTAGAGAAGGCCAGCTTCACGGTGCACTCTGAGACCCCCAGCTCCACATCACAGAGAGAGGTTTCTAAACTTCTCCAGGACTCAGTTTCCTTATCTGTAAGATAGAAAGGTCAGACTACTCCCGAGCTGGTTCTGTGGCTGAAAAGTGGTCACGATGCCTGGCTTATAGGTGTGCGGTGGAGCTCAGCTGTCGTCACCATCGTGGAGGGATGTGGGATGGGGGGGGGCAGCTGCAGGATAGTCCCGTTTTGCCAGGGGACTCGCTTGGGAATCTGCCAATCTGATTTGAGGTTGTTCTTTCTTCACTGATAATCTGATGGCATTGGGAAACCTCTTCTATCTGTGGGCCTCAGTTTCCCCATCTGTCAACAAGGCAGTAGGATTAACTGATGTGGGAGCCAGAAGGCCAGGGATTGGTGTTTATGGAGTGGAATCACTGGGTACATCTACTGCTAAAACCATAAAAACTGCCAGGGACCTGCAGCCAGAGCTGTCTCGGAGTCAGGCCCCTCAGGGATCCAGCAAGGTCCCTCTGTGGTCCTGGAGCTCCGCTGACCGGCTGAGGGCTCCCAGCTGCAGCAGGGCCTGCAATCGCTTTCTCCGTACAGCTGATTGGTGGAGCGTGGGCCTGCTTGCAGCGCCTGGCAGGGACCGGTAAATTGAAAACATGATGTTTCCTGTCGGAGGCCAGTGCGGGGCTGGACTCGGTGTGGCCTTGGAAAGCTGGCCTCGCTCTCAGGAAGCCCTGCTCCCCACAGCACCGCCACAAAAACAGTGGAAAAGTGAAACCTTTTCAAGTCTGTGTTTCCACTGTAAACAGGGGCAGAAAGCTGGGCCCTTGCCTCTTGGCGCTGCTGGGCTCGCCTCCTCCACCCTGCACTGGCCTGCCCAGTCTTTGGAGGCACCTCAGCTGCCCCTCTGCCCCCAACAGTGCCCCTCTGATCAGAGAAGCCCTGTGCCTCTAATTCACAAAGCCTTCTGAGTTTATATCAAGCATACCAGGACCCAGCAATCCTCAGCATCCATCCAGTGAGGCCAGTAGGGTAAAGGTAAATCACCAGCACACAGAGAGGCACAGGACTCGCCCAAAGTCACATGGCAAGTTCAGAGCAGCTCCGGTCCCCTTCTTCATGCCTAAAGTGACTTCCCGTGGGAGGCTGGCTTGGGTGAGAACATGTGCCCTCACTAGTGTTAGTGTCAGTCGCTCAATTGTGTCCGACTCGTTGCCACCCCATGGATGGGTAGTTCTCCAGGCTCCTCTGTCCATCGGATTCTCCAGGCAAGAATACTGGAGTGGGTTGCCATTCCCTTCTCCAGGGGATCTTCCTGACCCAGGGACCAAACCCACCTAAATCCAGCAAGAGTTTCTTTGACGTCCTTCACATAGAGAATGTAGCACAAGTAGCATTTAGTGGAAGTGGCTTATTGATTTTAAACTCTATAATAATGTCCTTTTTTCCCTTACTGTAAAAGTAATGCATGCTTGTTGTAGAAAGTCTGGAAGTCACAGAAAAGTTAGAAGAAGAAAAACAAAAACTGCCCATCATCCTTCCAACCAGGGGTTATCCTGGTCAATATCCTGCTATATTACTTTCTGGTCACTTTATAATTTTCTTTCCTTCTCTTTTGGACTTAGTCATGAGCAGTTTTCAGGGTCATTTGGTATTCCTGAAAAACGTGATTCTTGATGGCCCTGATGAGGGGCCCGGATAAGGGTCAGGGCTGCAACCCCTTCACAGGTCTGCTCGGCCCCAGCCTGGCATACCCACATCATGGGGTCTCAGTGGGGATCTCCCCCCTCGGTGGAGGGGGAGAGGCCCCCCACAAAGCTGCAGTTCACGGTGAAAGGTGGCCTGGCCTGGACACCTGGGGCTGGAGAACCCAAGGGGCTCTAATCTGTGTGCGACTCTGGGCCTGTCTCCCCATCGCTCAAAAGGACAGACAGGCTCCATCTAGCCCTCGTGCCAGTCAGCCTGCTTTGAGGCCTGCTCGCCAGCTGCCCACGGACACGGGGCTGCATTCCTCCCACGGGCCGGCTCAATGTGAAATGCCTACTGTGCGCAGATGTCAGTCAGCCTGGGCGACAGAAGGCCCCTGTTCCTACCATGTTCTCCTGACACCTGCACCTCCCCCACTCCTGCCCGTTTTAACCTGCAAGCCCATCCAGCCCCCCTTCTCCCTGACCCCTCACCAGTGGGGGGCTGGAACCCAGCTGGGCAGGGGTGGCAGGGGTCCCCGAAGGAGCCATCTCCAACCCCCTCCACCTGCCAGCATCCTTGGTGGCCCTAAGACAGCTTTATGGAGGACGGGTCAAGGCTGTCTTCCTCCTGGCAGGTTTATTTCTTCATTTTTCAAGCCCTGCTCTGATTTTTCCATGTCTCCCCACCCCCTCCCTAGGCATGCTTCCCTCCCCGCCCCCTCTAATCTGTCAGCCCAGCCAGGAGAGAGGGCCACTGGCCTCCAGGTGATTGAATTATTGGGGGGGAGACAGGCCAGGGTTTTCTGCGTGAGTGCTTTTGGCTTCCTGCCCTTGGAGAGGGGCTGGGGGAGGGGATGTGATGGTGGAGACTCTGGGCCGTGGGTTTCCCAGACACCCTCCCCCCAACTCTCCCCTGTCTGGACCGCAGATGAGCCCTGCCTCCGACAGTGCAGGCTGGCCCAGGGCCACTGCTCTGCCACCCTGCTCTCCCCCCAGCCCAGCCCTGCTCAGGCCTCGATTTCCCCTCCCGCCAAACGGGCAGGTCTCTGTCCTGACGCCAAGGGGAAGAAGCGTCTGGGCAGCTATGACTGCTGACTCACATATGAGAAATTCTTAAGCATCTGCTATCTGTGTGTTGTGGGCCAAGGACTCAGGATGAAGAAAAGAAAGGAGGTCAGGACTTGTAAAACACCTACTATGTACACCAGGCATGTTCACATGTATGACTTTATATTTCCTCCCCTTACCCCCCAAGTGGTAACTCGAAGATAATGAGTAAGTATTACTGGCCTTATTTTTACAGCTTAGAAATGTACCCAGTACAGCCTCCTTCTTCCAGGAACCTTGGGTTCTTGAGGGCTGAGGCGCTGTCTGGGTCCTCTCTAACTCTCTGGGGACAGCAGAAGACCAGTCACACTCAGAAGGGACCCAGCAAATGCTGCTGGTTCTACTGAAGTGAGACCAGAGAGGTGATATCACCAGCCCAAGGTCACACAGCTAGAAATGGAGCCCCCCATTGCCTGGCTCCAAGCTACCGCTCCTGGCCTGGGTGTTGGCAGGGAGGTCTGCCGTTCCGGCTGGCATTATCCAGTTGCAAGGCTGCTGCAGCAGGTCAAGAGCTTGGGAGCTCCAGGTCTCGCCAACCCCTCCTGCTGGTGTCTGTGCCTCTGCTGCTCAGGCCCCCACACACTCTCCAGCCTGCCTTTCCCCCCCACAAGAGGAGGGGCTGGAGGGGGAAGCCCCCTCCCCCGCTCTGCTCCACACTCCAGCTCATGGAAATGAAAAACACATTGGCTTCATTATCCCAGGCTGAATGAGCAGGGTTGCCATGGTGACAGCCATCTCAGGCCCGCGAGGGGGCAGGGAAGGGGCTGGCGAGGCCGTGGCAAGTGGGACCGGGCAGCGGGTGAGCAGGCGCACCGGGTGGACAGGCCCCAGGAACATCGGCCCCTTGTGCTCGCTGCCCTCTGGTCGGGCCCCTGCTTCCGATCCAGTGTTTGGTCAGGGAGAAGCAGGCAGGCCCCATCCTTCAATGACTGCCCCTCACTCACCTGTCCTACCGCCTGTCCATGTCTTCCTTTAGGGGAGGGTTAAGCATGCCTCACACCATCCTGGAGGTCAAGATGGAGGGAAGACCTGGGAGCTGGAGGCCAGGAGAGGGCAGGGGCCTGTCCCCTGAGGAGGTCTGCGCTGGTGCTCCACTGGCCTCTGCAGTGCCATGGCCCGAGGAAATGGCTGAGGGTGCCAGACAGCGCACACCCCAGCACTCCTGTGTGCCCTGAGTCATCACCCTGGTCCTCAGGCATAACCCTCTTACTGGAGGTTGGGCCTCCAGATACCCCACAGGACAACAGGTGTGATGAGGGCTGTTGGGACGCCAGCAGGGGATCTGGACCCAGAACAGCCTGTGCCCCGGGAGGCCCCAGGCAGGTGTCCTAACCTCTGGGCCTGAGCTGGGCCTTCCCCATGGCCCTGACCCAGGGGCCCTTGTCTCTGCAAGACCTGGACACCCCCTTGCCCCATGGCCTGTCACCCTGGGGCTTGAGTTCTAAGCACAGCACCATAGGGTAGGCCCTGGCCCTGCCATCGCTGTGCTCAGGCTGATCCAAGGGAGGCTGGCTGCACCCCCATTTCTCTTCCGGGCTCCCTGGTGGCCCCCTGGGGTGGCC
This sequence comes from Odocoileus virginianus, assembly GCF_023699985.2. Classification (NCBI taxonomy): domain Eukaryota; kingdom Metazoa; phylum Chordata; class Mammalia; order Artiodactyla; family Cervidae; genus Odocoileus; species Odocoileus virginianus. The sequence continues at coordinate 68,341,475 of NC_069680.1, forward strand.
TCAAGTGAAGTCTGCCATTCCCCTCTTGAGCATGCAGCATAGCTAGTCCCATCATATGATCCAGAGACATCAGGACAGCCACCAAGGGCCCCTGCTGGGGGGTTACTGAGTGCCCTCAGGAGACTTCCCCTTCAGACAGTGCTGACCCCAACTCCAGTTTCAACCTTGACCCTAACCCTAAGGCCACATCCAGCCTCAACCCCAGTCTCCTGGCCCAGCCCACGTCGGTGTGTTGCCCACGTGCTCCCGACCCTGAGCCGCTGTTCAATCCATTCCGTCCACCCAGAATGCCCTGCCCTCACAGCCTGCATGCTGCCAAGTCCAGCCTCCTCCCACTTCCTATTTTAGATGAGGAAACCCAGGCCCAGAGAGACGTGTGGCTTGTCTAAGGCGATTGGAGAATCAGGGCAGCGTGGCCTGGGGCAGGATGTTCCAGGAGGCCAGGCCATTCATTCCCCGCTGAGATGGGGCGAGGGTCCACGTGACGCTGGATGAGAGCCCAGCAGCTCAGGGCTGGTGACAGTTCCCTGTCCAGGCAGGTTTGGAGGGGAGGCAGAGAGCGCCAGGGTTTCAGCACCCTGACAGCTGTTCTCAGTGGGAGGAGCCCACGAGGGGTGCTCAGGGGCTGGCCCCGGCCTGCAGCCCCGCCCACAATGGGTCACGTGCTTCTAAGCAGACAGGTGGTGAGCAGCAGAGCTCGGCAGACGTGGTGTCCGTGGCACTGCTGTGGCTTTGCCTCCTGCCAAGTGGAGGGGAAGGCGGCACAGGCAGGAGAAACCCCAGCACCTCCCTGTGACAGGGGACGTCCAGAGGTCCCCACGCAGCCACCTGCCACGCTGCTGCAACCAGATCCCAGGGCATTCCAGAATGCAGAGTCCCCCACCCTCCAGGGGAGGCTGGGGCAGAGCCCAGGAACCAGCGTGTTTGCTGCTTCCCAACCCTCAAGCTGTGGGCAGGGCTTGCCTTGCAGCCTCCAGGGGCTGGTCTAGCCTCGGGGTCTTGGGCCCCAGCCTTCACATTTATGCAGAGGCCCCCTCCTTGTACTTCTGGCTCCAGGGTCGTGACCCCTGGCTCATCTGCCTGGGCCTTGTCCTGCCCAGGGCCAGCCTCAGACCGGCCCTGCAGTCCTGTGCCCTCCCTTCCTCTTCTCCCCTCTCATCCATCGTCCAGCCACCCCAGAGCCCACAGTCCCCACGGCATTTGTCCCCTGCCGTTGACCTCCCCAGACTCGGCGGCTGTGTGTCCCGGGCCCGCCTCCCGGCCACCACCATGGCCACCGCCCGGCTCCCCGCCGGGCGGCCGAGGGCGGCTGCTGGGCAAGGCTGTCATTTTCCCAGCTGGGGATTATAGGTTTGGGGCTGAAGGAGTCTGAGCTGGAGGAGGAGGAGCAGAGACGCTCACCCTGGTGCCGGTCCCCAGAGACACCTCTCTGGTAGGGCTGCCTGGAGTGTTCTGCGGGCTGGGATGGGATTCCTCTAACCTGTCATCCTCCCGGCTCTGCGTATGCACGTGTGTGCATGAATGTACACACCTCTGAGAACGGTCAGGCCCTCGCTCATGCTCATTTAATTTAATCCCCCCAACCACCATGCAGGCACGCCTGACTCACTTCCCAGCTAGAAAAGACAAAACTCAGAAAGAGCTACACATTGGCCTGGGTCACACAGCAGGTTAGGGCAGAGCCAAGATTCGACCTATCCCTGGCCCTCAACTGCCACCTTCTTAGCAGCCTCTTTGCCCTGCCCTCACTCATCCTCCCACCTGTGGGGGTGGGGCATCAAGAGAATTGGCTGGGAGATCTCAGAGTGCCCAAGGGCTGGGTACCCCATGGGGTCTGCTACCGTCACCCACTGTGCCCGCTGCTGGGGAGGGTGTTGCCACGCCAGGTTTGGGAAGAAAGCATGCATCCCTTTTCTGCTCTGTCCTCACGGTGGCCCCCCGGGCCTGGTTTAGAAGGGTCACTGTGAGCTAGACTCAAGAGTGTGGCAGCACTAGTTCTGGGCATGCAGAAGCTGGAAACATCTTGTAGTTTACAGCAGTGGGAACTGGGATGGGGTTTAAAACCAGTGGAGTGATCCAAGCCAGCCGCAAGCCTGGACCCTGGGTCCCCCCACGCCGTTGTCCCCTCTGGGGGAAGTGCATTGAGCATTTGTGTGCCAGGACATGGCCTGGGGACCCCAATGGAGTTTGAGGATTTGAGTCAACATGGTGGAGTGGTTCTCTGAACAGGCTCTGGAATCAGACTACTCCTGTTAGGATCCCATCTCAAGTCGCGTCACTTCTCTGAACCTTGCCTCTGCATGTGTTGTTGTTCAGTTGCTAAGTGGTGCCAGCTCTTTGTGACTCCATGAATCGCAGCATGCTATCTCCAGGAGCTTGGACTCATGTCCATTGAGTTGGTGATGCCATCTGACCATCTCATCCTCTGTCATCCTCTTCTCCTCCTGCCCTCAATCTTTCCTAGCATCAGGGTCTTTTCTGATGAGTCAGTCGGCTCTTTGTATCAGGTGGCCAAAGTATTGGAGCTTCAGCTTCAGCATCAGTCCTTCCAATGAATATTCAGGGTTGATTTCCTTTAGGATTGACTGGCTTGATCTCCTTGCTGTCTAAGAGACTTTCAAGAGTCTTCTCCAGCCTTTGCGTGTGACATGTGCTCAAATGAGATAAACCTTAAACACTTAGTACAGTACAAAATCATGTGGTATGAGTCAAGAGACATTCACTAGCGTCTTCAGTTCTGTAGGTACTAAAGGTCCTGATCCCAAACTTCTGAGCAGTGAGGACTAGAGTATGAGGGCTGGCTGTGGGGTGGGACCTGCCAGAGGGTAGAGGATGGGCAACCTGTGTCCGGGGGTCCCCAGGGGCCGGGTTGCTCTGGAACCAGCACTTCTGATACACAGAAGCAGGTCCCCCACCCCAGGTCGGTGACCACACCCAGGGCTGAGCCGGCTGTCCACTGACTGGCCACCGCTGGTCTGGACCTCTGTGGAGCTGACCCACAGGTGGCCAGGTCACCTGAACTCGTCTCAGGAGCAGAGACTGCAGGGAGGCCTGCCTGTTCTTGGAAATTCACTGCATGTCTGCCTGTCACAAGTCCCTCGATAGGGAAGATTTGTGAGTGAGCTTTGCAATTCTGTTTTCTCTGAGGGTTATAAATCAGCTGCATGCACGCCCTGATGCTGCCCAGCCTGAGGTGCACACATGTGCACACTCACATCCACACTCAGAAACACAGTCCAGGTCCTGCCCGCCATTTCCCTGGGGTGGGAGAAGGCACTCTCTTGGAAAAACCCAGGCTCCCAATGGCTGCCTGGCCTTCCAGGGTCCCAGAACCATCCAGAATCAAGAGCTCGCGGCTGGGAGGCAGGATGTCCCAGTGGTTGGAGAAACAGGTCATAGTATGAGTCATTAGCATGAATCACTAGTATGAATTTCAGGAGTCTTCCTGGCCTTATAGATTAATGTATGCCCCTGGCCATGTTGCTTACAGAGCTCTGTGCCTAGGTTTTCAGGTCTATAAAATGGAGCTAATTGCAACATGTACTTTATAGGATGGTTGAGAGAATAAAATAAGTAAATATATGTAGAATGCTTGCTATTGTTCAGTCACTAAGTCGTGTCCGACTCTTTACGACCCCATGGACTGCAGCATGGCAGGCTTCCCTGTCCTTCACTGTCTCCCAGGATTTGCTCAAACTCATGTCCATTGAATCAGCGATGGCATCCAACCATCTTGTCCTCTGTCGTCCCCTTCTTCTGCCTTCAATCTTTCCCAGCATCAGGGTCTTTTCCAGTGAGTTGGCTCTTCGAATCAGGTGGCCAACATATTGGAGCTTCAGCATCAGACCTTCCAATGAATATTCAGGGTTAATTTCCTTTAGGATTGACTGGTTTGATCTCTTTGCTTTCCAAGGGTCTCTCAAGAGTCTTCGTAGAGTGCTTAAAACAGGACAGACACATAGTGAGAGCTCAGGGAAGTTTGGCTATCATTATCATTGTCATTAGTTATGGATATACCTAAATTTTGGCATCAGACCAGGGTTTGAATCCAGTTCTGCCTCTTGCTAACTTCGACATGTTACTGAGCTCCCATTTCTCATCTATGAAATTGACCCTTACTACCTACTTCATAGGACCATTATGGCCTTAAAGGAGATAGAGCTTGTAAAGGATGCAGTATCAGGCCCTGAAACATCAACCAGTGCTACATCTGCCTCGAGGTGGAGTGTGGGGACTGGGGCCTCTGGGTCAGAGCCTCCGGATAACTCAGCTCTGGGGCCTGTCTTCCTGGGGAATGTTTAGATAACAGCGGGGACTGGGAGGGGCTTTGGGGAAGGGAGCACAAGGGAGAATTTTAGGAAGCTCTGTCTCCCTTTCACCTCCAGGGGAGTAAACCACTAGCCAGAGCGACTCTCCCCTCCCTGCCCCTGTCATTCCATCCACCCCTCTCCTGAGAAGAGGGTCAAGACTGACAGGTGTGACTCATGGCTCTGCCAGTCACTTACTGGGTGGCCTTGTGCAGGTCACTTGACCCCTTCATTCCCTCCAGCCAGGAATAATTGTGCCTGCTTCCCCTGGCAACTGGAGGGAGAGAGACAGAGCGTGCGGAGTACTTAGCACAGCGCGCCCAGGGATAAGCGCTCTGCAGATTCCATCACTGGCCCCTTTCTGCCTCCTCTCCTCTCCTCCTCCCACTCTCACCCCACCCCTCCCACACCTGCTGCACGAATAGCATCTTCCCAGGCCAGACGTTTAAATATTTCTCTCTGGGAGACTGGGCTCTAAAAATCCACAAGACGCCTCTGGAGCCACATGAGCGGGCCTGGATAGAGGGAGCTGACTTCAGAAATTCAGACCTTCTGTCTTCCCTGCCGTTTCCCTGTGCCAGCCTCACGAGGCTAAAGCATGCTAGACACGAGACCCAAGCCTTGCTGGACCACTGGCCGCCCGCCCCAGAGACTTTACTGTTCCCACAAGGTCCCCAGGTGCTGTCAAAACGCAGGCTTGTTTCCAAGCTGTCGCTAGCACTTTTTTTTTTCACCTGCTCAGCCATAAAGCCCTGGAAAGCAGTGATCCAGGGATGAGTAGCTGCTTGCATGAGTGCAGGGGGGAGAGATGGGGACTGGTGCCCACATTTTTGCAGAGCTGACATTTTTGCACCTCTCCCACCCAGCGCACTGCTTGGGAGAGTGGGATGGTGAGACCTTGGCCGTGGGTAATAGTCGGGAGCATCCCAGGCCAAGCCTTGGTCTCTCGGCAGAACTTTGGAGGCTGGACTTCTTGTTGCCAGGGAAACCAGTGTGTTCCCTGGAAAGGAAACCACAGCGCCTTTGGCTGTTAAGACGCCCCCCGCTCCCTCCCCCACCAAAAAAAATTAGTTCCCTCCAAAACTGATTCCCCCAAAACTGTTGAGTCGGCAGCATCTTGCCTCCTCCCTGAGCCTGCTAAAATTATAGAAAATGAAATCTGCCCCGACCTTGTGCTTTTCACCTCTTTTTTAAACATTCCACTGTAGCATGAGGACATGTTTTGTTTTTTCTTATTTATCTTCCTCCCATGCCAGCTGGGGCTCCGAGCCCTTCTCTCCTCTGTTGACTGGAGCCAGAAGGGGAAAGGACTTCCACATCTTTTTTTTTTTTTCGTTCAGCTGTCAGCAAAAATAAAACAAGCAGGTTTATATTTGGAAAGCAGAGGGTCTCAGCCACCAGATCACTATGTCCAGGGTAGGTCACAGCCTTGTATCCTCTCATGTGACAAAGGCTTGAAATTTGACCCACAGTTTTGCAGAGAGTGGGGCTTTTGCAGCAGGCCTGTCTTTATTCATATCGACTTTTAAATGCCATTGGAGCATCATGGGGAATTCTCCACTGGCTGGGAAAGGGTGGTTCTAGAAAACAATCCTCTGGAACACTGCTCAAGCAGTCTGACATGGACAGATCTCTATGTAAGGTTGAAGGGAACTTTCACCCCATTTCAGAAACAAGGTACCTGGGCCTCAGCAGGGTTTTGAGATTGGCTGAAGAGTGGAGTTGGGTTTCACAGCCAAGGCCACCCTGTGGGTCAATTCATTAGTAAAGTGAAAGTCATTCAGTCATGTCTGACTCTTTGTGACCCCATGAACCATAGCCTGCCAGGCTCCTCTGTCCATAGGGATTCTCCAGGCAAGAATACTGGAGTGGGTTGCTGTTCCCTTTTCCAGGGGATCTTCCTGACCCAGGGATCAAACCTGGGTCTTTTGCATTGCAGGTGAGTTCTTTATGGACTGAGTCATCTTAGAAACCCAATTTATAAGGAAACAAAACAATGCAGGAAAGAAAGGGGAGAGAAAGGTGACTAGTGTTCATATCAAGATCCCTGATGCTTCAGGGGAGATGGTAGAGAAGGAAACAGCCGTGAAGCGACCTTGGTCCCAAGCCCAGCATTCCCCGCCCCAGGGCTGGGGTCTCCCCATCTGAATGGCTGTCTTGGACCTGAAGCCTCTAGAGTCCCTGCCAGGTCTGCCCCACGGTCAGTGTTCCCAGGACCACTTTGTCTTGGTAATCTGAGCAGTTAATTTTTCACCTAGAAGTGACTCTCTGTTCCGTAAGTAATTTTAAACAAATTCTGTTCCAGTCCCTGCACTTCCGTGGGGGAAAAAAACAAGACCCAGCTGGGTTTTCCACCATCCTCAGCAGACAAGGGTTTGCAAGCAATATGTACTCCAGGCTGCGATCCCTCAGAGCCCGGGGCAGCGAGGGTCCTGTGCTGTGTTCAGGAGGACAGCCACGAGGGGCCCAGTGACCCGGCCTCCAATCAGCCAGATGTGTCCCAAAGAACCATCCTGAGAGGGCTCAAGTCCTTTTCAGCCCCATTCTGGGTCTTCAACAGATCTTTCTTGGTGATTCCTAAACCCCTCTGTCAGATCTTGCTATTAGCGTGAGGCTCTCAGAGTGTAGAGTAAACTAATGAATTACAGCATGATTACACAGCACATAATTAACTTTGTAATTAATATGCAACTGCCACTTAAGCTAAAACACTGCTTATAGAGACATGCGGCAATAGTAAATCACAGGTCAGAAATAGCACTTTGGAATTTTCAAAAGAATGAACGTAAGCAGGGAATCACTTAAGGCAGCAGGGCAAGTTAATTAAAAAGCAGATGAATTGTACGCGTCCTGCTTTATTTCAATACCTTCTCCTTTAAGAAAGACCCCGGTGCCATGCTTCCAGGCTGACTGGCCAGGACTGCTCAAAAGGACACTGGGCATGGGTGGCTTTATTTACAAAATAAGTCAGGCCTTGATTGCCCCAACCCAGCCCACCACCATGTCTTGGTCCTGTCCCCAGACACACTGCCCCTCCTGGGGGCCTGGCTCTGCCCCTCCACCTCCAGAAAGCTTATGGGGCTGCCGCCAGACCAACTCTAGGCCTTCCACAGTCTGGCCCCCATGGTGGGCATGGCCATCTGGTCAGTTAGTGCAGCCTGGCTGCCTTCACCTGGATTCCAGGCTTCTGGAAATCAGGGATTCATCTTACTTTTTACTGTTATTTGATCTTTCCTTCCCCCAGCCTCCTGCCAGAGCGCTGAAGCTGGAAAATGCCTTAGGGATGGTCTCACCCAGGCCAAATTTCACCAAGGCTAAGAACTGAGGGGCTGAGTTCTACAGTCACCTGGTGAAGTAGGCTCAGGGCTAGGAGGAATCTCTCTCTGCATCTTCTCCTAGTCTCAATTCAGGCTGGGTGGGCCTTTGAAATGAGTTAAACCCAGGTTCCAATCCCAGCAACCCTGCTGGTCCACTGTGTGATCTTAGGCAATTGAATAACCTCTCTGGACTTCAGTTTCCTCATTTGTAAAGTCTGAGCAAGGATGCCCACCTCCCTGGGTTGGTGTGAGAGTTAGAGGAGTAATGTGTGTGTGGAAGGGCCTGGTGCAGAAGGAGTGCTCACTGCATCCTGAGTGTCCCCTGCTGTCCTCAGAGCTTTAGGGAATACAAGGAGAAGTATATGACATCTCAATCAGCCCCATCCTTTAGAGGCTGAGAAAACAGGCCCAGAGAGGCCAACTGTGCATCCACATACCGTGCATGTAACTGGCATGATCGGAAACCCCCAAGACCAGGAGCCCCCTGAGCACAGATGACTCTTATCCACGTTCTCCAACTCTAGCCTGGGCTCAGCAATGCAGAGCTAGCAAAGGGTGGTACCCAGTGGATGGCTGAACTGAAAGGCCTCTTCCAGAAAAGCCTTGAGCTGGGTCGTCTGCAAAGAAGCTTTCTCAACCCCAGCCCCTGAATGTGTGGAGGTGGCTTGGCTTAGGGTAGCGATGCTGGACCTTCAAGTCTGACAGACAGGTTTGAATCCCAGCTGTGCCATTGTCAGATCTTGGGCAAGTTCCTTAATCATTTTCAGTCTTATTTCTCCCCTTCTATAGATGGCGCTAATCATTCTAACTATATCTTCATCATTTGTCATAAAGATAACACATGAGCGGCAGATGTGCCGCCCAACCCACAGTAGGTACTTAATGATATTGCTCCTCTCCTAATCACAATCACAGAGGAGATTTCTGAGTGGCTGTTGAAGGGCCACACAGGCCAGCGGCCTGGGGCAGGGGACTCTGGCTGCCTGGGCCACCTTGGCCTGTGCCCTCCCTTTAGAGTTCTTGGCTTAGAGGGGGCAGAGGAGGTGCCAGCCTCCCCAGACAACCCAGCCTCTGGTTCAGGCAGCTCAGTTGACCTTCCAACTCTGGCCTTTGCCCTTCCAGAAAATGAGCTGGGCCTCTGTCCTCCTGACCTAGGCCAGCATTGCTGGGGGTAGGGAGTTGCCGGGTCCGTAGGCAGGTCCTGGCCGGTTGGGTACATCTAAGCTATTAAAAAGCAGATATCACTTTGCCAACAAAGGTCTGTAGTGTCAAAGCTATGGTGTTTCCAGTAGTCGTGTACGAATATGAGGGTTGGACCATAAAGAAGGCTGAGCTCAAAAGAATTGATGCTTTCAAAATGTGGTGCTGGAGAAGACTCTTGAGAGATCCTTGGACAGCAAGGAGATCAAACCAGTCAATCCTAAAGGAAATCTACTCTGAATATTCATTGGAAGGACTGATGCTGAAACTGAAACCCCAATATTTTTGCCACCTGATGTGAAGCCAACTCACTGGAAAAGCCCCTGATGCTGGGAAAGATTGAGGGCAGGAGGAAAAGGGGACGACCAAGAGGGTGGCATCACCGACTCAATGGACATGAGTTTGAACAAACTCTGGGAGATAGTGAAGGACAGGGAAGCCTGGCGTGCTGCAGTCCATGCGGGAGCAAAGAGTCAGACATGACTGAGTAGCTGAACAAGAAAAGTGATGGTGGCCTCGTGAAGCTGGCCGTAATATTGGATTCAGCATCCAAGGCCCCAGTCCTCCTGGGCAGTAGGTTTCAGATGTTGGTGTGAGTGCTCCGTTACTTCTCTTCTCGCAGACACTTCAGTTTCTGCTCCCCTACCCTGCCAGGCACCCCTCCACCAGCCTGCCTATCCTCCTTTGCAGTCTCTTTCCCCGCTGTCCAGCCTCTTCACCCTGCAGTCACTCCTCTTAGTTCAGAATTTGTCAAAGCCAGTTCTGTGGAAAACTAGTCTATGGGATTTTAAAATGTGTTTAGTGAAAAAAGTATTTTGCACTCCAGTCTCTTTGGGAAAAGCCAGATGCTCTAAGGCCCTTTATGTGCAAATGTGCTTCCTCCTCACCAAGAGTGGTTGGAATATGCAGCTTCTCCCCAGCCATTCTTACCAGAGGACCCTTCATCAGGAAGGACCCTTTTCCGCGAAACTCACCAAAAGCAGCCTGATCTGCAATGTCCTGGCCGCTACCCTCCTTTTTCCCAAAATAGGCAGCGTTTCTCCTGCGGTGCCCCTGCCTCCTCCTGTGATGCTGCCCACATGGACAGACACTGTGTGGGTGTCCAGTGCCGCTCTGGGGTGGCTGCACTCCATTCATCTGCCCCAAAGCAGTGACCCTATCCCTCTGTCCTCTGAACTTTTCACGACTGGCCCTTGCCTTGAGGACAAATCCCCCGACCCAGCATTCTGGCCGGTGGGCACAGGCCCCTGCCTCAGCTACCCATGTCCTCAAAGGCACCTGGCCCTGAGACGCAGGGTGGTTCCCAGAGGCACCTGTGTGAGGGTGTGTGGAGGGAGAAAAGTTGAAGGTCTTTAACGTCTAGAGTGGTGGCTTTTAATTCCCCCTCGCCCCCGCAGCGGGTACCAGCTCTTCTCTCTGGCCCTGCTTTCCTCCTGCCTGTGATAGAGATGATAAGACCCACCTGGTCCTGAGCAGAGCTGGGGCCCACATGCTTGAGTCTGTGCAGAGTGCTTCCTATTCACTGACTCATTTAACGAACTCAGCAGCCTATGAAGTTGGCACCATTGTTATTGCACCTATTTTACACATGGGGAGCCTGAGGCACACAGAGGAGAGCATTTTGCCCAGGTCACAGAAGCTAGCACATGAAAGAGCCAGGATTTGAACCCAAGCAGCCTGGTGACCTGATCCACTAAGCTATATTACCCACATAAATGAGATGATAACAAGGATTATGCACAGATGTGAGAGTTGGGTCATAAAGAAGGCTGAGCACCTGAGAATTGATGCTTCCAAATTGTGGTGCTGGAGAAGACTCTTGAGAGTCCCTGGGACAGCAAGGAGATAAAACCAGTCAATCCTAAAGGAAATTAACCCTGAATATTCATTGGAAGGACTGACGTTGAAACTGAAGCTCCAACACTTTGGCCACCTGATGCAAAGAGTTGACTCACTGGAAAAGACTGAATGCTAGAAAGATTGAAGGCAGGAGGAGAAGGGGATGACGGAGGATAATGTGGTTTGGATGGCATCACTGACTCAATGGACATGAGTTTGAGCAAACTCCAGGAGCTGGTGATGGACAGGGAGGCCTGGTGTGCTGCAGTCCGTGGGGTCACAAAGAGTCAGACAGGACTGAGCGACTGAACAACAACAAGCGTCAAATGAGGTTATGATGCCAGGGCTTTGTAAACTGTAGAGCGCTTTGCACAGTTGGAGTGTCAAGCCAGCACTCAGTCTTGGAGCCCTTGGTGTGAATCCCTGTCTCTCAGTAGACACTCGGGAAGCATGTCTTCAGGTTGCTTATGGGGTACCCAGCTCGTCTCTGAAGGGCTTCAGATACGAGGCCCCCACTCCCAGCCTGGGTCAGGGTGGCTTAGTCCGAGTCCCTCACACCCAGAGATTCCCTGAGTGCAGATCTGATGACAAGCAGAGTGATGGACACCAGACCCAGCTGACTCACCCCCTTGTACCACAGGCCTTCTGGAAAGAGGCTTGGACACACAGGGTCAGCATGCCAGCATCAGCCCAGCTGGGATACCAAAATCCCCAAGGAGCCGTGGGGACTTCACGGGGCTCCTGCAAAAATAAAATCACAGATGCCTCCCACTGGGAGCAGAGCCCTTGCCGCCATCAGGTTTGGCATGGCTTGCCACAGTCACCCCGTCCTTCCTCACCCCCACCTGGAGACCCCCGGGAGCTCCCTGGGGCAGGTCCCTGTCTGAGCCATCTGGGGCCACAGGTGTGCACTTGGCAGACACCTGCAGGAGGTGCCTGGATGTGGATGGAGCAGAGAGAGCCGAGACCTTCAGGGCGGCCCGGGCTCCCGAGGCCTGAGTGTGGCCCTGGCCCCACTTCTGAGCTATAGCAGGGGCTCAAGGCTCTGCTGTACCTCCACCCACACCCCTGCCCTGGGCCTCAGTTTCCTCATCTGTGAACAATGGGTCTGAGCAGATCCCCAGATCCATTCTAGATCTAAGCCATGAGGACTGGTTTCGTGTTGGTTGGTTGGTTGGTTGGTTGGTTTTTTACCATCTACCACTTTTAAGTCAAATAAATGGCTGCTTTTTGATTCCTCTGTTCCCCATCTCCCTTTTCTTGAGAAATTTTAAATAAATCTGACAGTTCACAGAAACTCACTAAAAGAGAAGGCATACCCAATTAGTAAAAATAAGAGGCTCAGTAAAACTAAGCCCAGGCTCAGGAGAAACAGCTGCTGTCCTAGACCAGCCCATATCAGTCCTGCATGATGGGGGAGTAATGACCCACCCACTCTGAGCCTTAACTTTTCTCCTCTGCAAAATAGGCTAGTACTGCCCACCAGCTGCTGTGAGGCTGTGATTGATGGAAGGTTGCTTGACATGTGGCTGGTTTGCCTTTGTGGTCCAAACGTGGGCTCTCAGCCCGAGAAGCGCCTGGCTCTGGCTCCCAGTTTAGGGTAAAGAGGACTAAACCGGGGACTGGGAAATCCACATGCAGGTCTCTGCTCGTGTCTTGACTGGCTGGTGACCCTCGGCTAAGCTTTCCCCACTGCGAGCCTCTGTTGCACCCTCCTTTTAAAAATGGACCTGCCCAGAGGTTTTCTTCTCATATGTTGGCACCAAGTGGTTAAGAATGACTGGGCAGAAGGGTGTGTGGACGATTGGCTGGGTCGTGTGTGGACCCAGTGGAAGAATGCAGTGACTGGTTAGCCATGCCTGTCAAGCGTGCAGGAGGTGGGAGCAGCATGCTGTGTGCTTCTTAAGGGCTCTCTAGTTATACTGACTCTCCCTTGGACCTGCCGTTGACCCGCCCTGTCTGGAGCTCCTGGAGAATGCCAGGTGGGTGGATTTGGAGGCTCAAGGAGCTGGGGTAAGGAAGAGTTGGTGGAGAACACCTTTTTGTCCCTAGAACTGGAGCTGTAAGCATCTGCAGGGCATTTACAGCCTTCTATAGGACCCCAGCTGGTAGTCATGGGACCCTGGCTCCACCCCCAACCTCATCCTACCCTATGTCCTCTGGGTTCCTCCAGGGAATTGTTTCCGCCTTCCCTCTTCCCCACTTCCTGGCATCTGAGCCTTTGGAATCGCAGGCAAGAGCCTTAAGACAAAGCCAGGTCAGGGCCTCCGCGTGAGCACGGCTGTCCTAGGGAAGGCTTGCGGCCCAGACAGCATCAGGCGGGACCGTGACTCCCCGGCTCTGCAGTGACAGTCACCTTTGTCACACGCCGGGTAGTTGGGGCCAGGGAAGGAGATGCTGAGGAAGCCAGCCACGTTCCCATGGAGAGCATGATGCAGTGAAACCTCATGGGCTGTGTAACCAGCCTGGAGTTCAAGTCCTGCCACTGCCACTTCTCAGTAGTGTGACCTTGGGCAAGTCATTTCACCTCCCTGAGCCTCAGTTTCTTCATCTACAGTATGGTAATAATAATCGGAACATCACAGTGGAGTCCTGAGGCTTAACGTGAGCTGATAGACGTAGAGAACCTAGTGTCTGGCACATATAGGTTCAATTTGTTGCTGTTTAGTCGCTAAGTGGTGTCTGAGTCTTTTGCCACCCCGCGGACTATAGCCCTTGCTCTGTTTCTCTTTCCATTTGGAAGAAACAAAAAGCAGAGGTGTCATAGCCTTGGGGATGAGAGAAAACCCAGCAACATTACCCAGGACTAAAGCTGGCCCTCCACCTTTTGGGAGAGAAACTGTCAGTGAAAGTTCACTGCAAGGTCATGGACTTGAAGTGTGGCCAGAGGGTAGCGGGAGGTTTTGACCCGAGGGTATGACCTGGGCCTGCTAAGGCATCATGTGCCCCAGGGAGATGAGCACACGTGGGTGCAGCTGGGATTCCCAGGACAGTGTGGGCTGGGACCGTGGGCTGGCACCTTTGTCGGAGCGACATTGACACGTGTTCTCCCAAGTCAGCCATCCTCTCCTCTGGATTAGCTCTTGTGTCCCGGAACAGGTTGTCAGCTGTACATATCTGCTCTCAGGAGTGGCCCCTCTGAAACACCCAGGGTGTACATTGTGTTGTCCCACTAACCACCAGTGACAGTGGGGGTTCCTGTAGGGGAGGGTGGGTGCTGGGAGACTGGGTCATCAAGAGAAGTGGGTCCACCCTTCCAGCAACCGTGCCAAGTCGGAGTGTCTGAACTCTGTGACCAGGAGGTATGCAGCTTTGTCCAGTCCTGGCATAAGGGGCACTCCCCAAATTAAGGAGGGGTCCTGCATTTGGAAGAGACTGTTGTCCAAATCAGGATTTCCCTTTTCAGAACAATGTGCCCTGCGTGACTTCACTTACTCAACTCCTCCGCTCGGTGGGAAGGGAGGGGATACACCTTCCTGTTTGAGATGAAGGCTTGGGGAGATAAAGGGCCCTCCCACAGCCTCCCTGCCAAGAAGGTCTGGCTCTCAGGGCCCACCCCTACCCAGGGACGCTACCAAGAGCAAGGCCACAAGCTGGCCCCAGGGTCTGCTCCAGCTGCCTGGCCAAGCATGGGAAGCAGCTGGTCCCGGGCAGCTACCTGGAGCTGCCTCTTCCCTCTCTCCACTCGTGTCTGTCCCTCTGCCCTCCTCTCTGACTTCCCTGGGCCAGGGCACACAGTCACCCCGACTATGTTTGCTTCACCATCACCCTCGTCCTCTGCCTCCAAGCAGCATGCCTGGAGACCTGCTATGCCTCTCTGAGCGCCTTTACTTTTAAGATGAGGAAGGCATCCAACTATATCAGTGCTTTCTTAACCTCTGTCTCTTTTATACCATGTATATTATGTTTAAAATGGTCCTTTAATCCTTCTAGGTTTGCCATCCCTCCCTTATTTAACCCTATCCCAAATAATAATATCCATAGGCTCACCAGTGATCACTGTTCTAGTCCAAATACTTCAGTATGAAAATGTAAAATCTTTGTACATGGACCACCTAAAATCATCTTTGTTCCACTTGTGGCACATGTATCACTCTCTGGGAGCCCCAGACTGGCTTATCAGAGTCTCCCTCAATCCTAAGATCCTCTGATTAGGACTGAGTCATCCATCCATCCATCTAATGAGCATTGCTGAGCATCCACAGAGTACCAGGCCTTAGGCTAGGCCAGACTCTAGGAATCCATAACTGGAAGATATCTCAACTGATGAGGGAGCCAGATGCAAAGACATCTCACTCATCTAGTACCACCAAATTGGGGGTTCGTGACAGGGCACCAAGGACATAGAAGTGAGTGGCTCCACTGGGGGAAACCAACCAAGTGGGTGACCACCGAACCAGGCCTTGATGGATGAAGGGGGCCAGGCATTGTGGACTGAGGCACAGAGGCAAAGACCTAGAGGTGTGATCTTTAGAACATGGTCCCAGAGGCGGGCAGCAGCCCCACGTGGAGGATAAGGGATCAGTGGGGAGTAGTGGGAGGTGGGGGCCAGACAGGGGAGGGCCTAGGCTGACACTGTCACACAGAGGTCACTGCTGAATCCAAGGCCCATAACATCCACCCCTCTTGGAGTCTGAGAGCTGGTAAAGGGGCCAGCCAGGATGCGTCCCCTGGAACCCCAGGTCTCCCACCACGCTGAGCAGCAGGCACATCCCAAGCTCCCTGGCCATGAGAATGTCTTGGAATGCAGCCTCTGCTCGGCAGACTGTGGGTACAACGCCCCCACCCCTGCTGCCAGCACCGCTCGTCCCAGGGGACCCAAGCTGCAGATGTGCATGGTGATTGAATCGTTTCTGCACACCACTGCTCACACAGCTCCCCTGGGGACCTGGCACTTGCCTGTGCAAGCTGTCAGGAGATGTGTGTGCTCCGTGCGTCTGGGTCAGCACTCAAGTATGTGCATGTACCTATACATAAGTGTGCAAAGGGGGTACATAAGCATGTGGGTGTGCACATACAGATGCAGAAGCCTCTTGGCTGAGTTCATGTTTCTTAAGTGTACCAGTTAACTTGTTGGCCTCAAAAGGGGAAAATAAAACACCTGACGTTAGTACCCCTGATACCAGCCCTAGGGAGCTGCCTCCAAAGTTCCAGGGCCCCACTTTCCATGAAGCAGGTTAAAGCAACTCACTCTCTATTTCTAAGGAAGAGCCTATGATGGCCATGTGCCTCCTCCAACATTTTAGACCAGGTGAGACTCTGCCAGGGAGCCAGGAGGTGGCCCAGGTCTCTCCTTAGGCCCAGCAAGGTGGGTTCCAGTCCCACTCATCCTTTTTCCCCTGTGTCCATCCCTTCTCTCCACCACTGATCTACCATCTTGCCAGGACCACATGATCCCCAGGCACCCTTTCCACTCTCCACAGTCTACTCTCTGAGCCGCCCTACTTGCCTGAGGGCAACAAGCTTTCCTTGAGCATCTTCTGTGCTGAGCTCCCCTGAGGCTGGACTCACCTGAACTCCCCCGCTCGTGGTGAGTCGTGCAAAATGGAAGCCTGGCCCTTTCAAGCACTCCCCTGTGAGTTGGGAAGCCAACCCAGATGTCACCATTGGAAAACCTACCTACATGCGATTAAGTCAAGTCGAGCATTAACTTCAAGGAAAAGTGTGTCACAGAGAAAGGGGAAGCATCTGAGGTCTGAGGTGACCCTGGAACAGTGACCACCCCCCCCCACCCCCCGGAGTTTCCTGGGCCTGCCTTGAGACAGGCTTTGCAATTCTAGAGTCAAACCATCTTACACTTGTTGAGATGGCGTTTTCCAAACAGCTGGAGCTCCTGACACCAAAATCCTAAGATGTTGAGTTTGAAGAGCTGCCAGCAGCCGGCTAGGCTTCGTTTTACAGATGGGAAAACCAAGGAGGGTGGCAGAGCTGGGCTGCCTCCAGGCCCCCACACTGACTAGCCTTGCATCTCCTGCAGGCTGGTGGCTGCTCAGACCAGGACAGAGGGCCAGGCACCCCAGGGGGTGGACCGCCTGAGCCCACTCTCCATTCGGAGGCAAACATGGCAGGAAGGGCCGAGGCCATGGGTGCACCCAGGGCCTGGCCACAAGTGATCTCCAGTTGGGAGGGAGCCTGGCCACAGTGGGCGCTGGAGTTACCGCCACCGAGGATTTGTAGCGACTTGTAAAGGCTTAGAGGTGTCCAAGCTGGAAGGAGGGAGGCAGCAGCCAAGCCCAGCAGCGCTCCTGTGGTGGAGGGCGACCCCTGCTGGCCGCTGAGCGCTCCCACTTTCCCGCACCAGCCAGCAGGCAGGGAGGCCAGCGGGACTGGATGGCCTTGGAAGCAAGTGGATGGGTGTGGACAGGTTCCAGGGGAACATCTTTTTGGGCTCAGGCACAGTCTTGGGTGGAGACTTCCAGGAGGCTCTGACCTCCAGTCTTGGAGGATTGGAAAGAACATGCCTGTGATTAAAAAAGCAGAGGGTTTGAATCAGCCCAATACCGTCCCAGCTGTGTGACCCTGGGAAAGTCACTTCACCTCTCTGAACCTTTTAGGATTAAGTCAATTAGCAATACACAAGGCCTGGCCTAGTGCCTGAACACAGCAGGTGCAGAACTAATGGAAAAATCTCACAATGCCCCTCAGGGAGCCACCGTTTTCATGCCTCCTTCAGCACCCCCTCTTCTCTTCGTGTCTGTGATCTTTAGCCTTCTAGGCCTTGACCTTTTGCTTCCAGGGGCCAGAACCACCAGCCCATCCATTCTGGGTGTTAATAGCCCCAATTTTCCACTGATCTTGGTGGTTTAGAAGTGTCACCTCACCTGTGAGTATCTCCTTAATCAACTAGACATTTTGTTCTTTTATAGATTGAGACATCCATGACTTGCAGTTGTCCCTGTGATATGTGATGTCTCTCCTGTCAACCCTCTGGGTCTCGCAGGTGTTCCAAGCCCAGCCGTTCATGTCTTGGTTCCTACAGCATGGAGCCCTGGTCTGGGAGTAAAGCCCCCTGGGATCTAGATCCAGCCCAGAGGTGCTGTGTGACCTTAGACACTCCACCTGTGGGCCTCAGGCCCCCAAGAATAAAACCAGCTGAACTTGAGGTGGTGGAGGAACTCCAGGCACCTTTGGTCAATGATATTCTGAGCATCTTTGAATCCAGGAGCTATCTCAGATCAGAGAGGCCTCCAGACAGGATAGCACATGAGTCAGTGTAGAGACAGACCCGAATTTGGACAGTCTGTCTCCCCTTTATTGTTTGGTTTCCTCAGGGGAAACCTGTGGCCCCCTGCTTGTAACTCAACAGGAAAGGACGACCTCTGGCCCCCCACGTGGCTGTCTTGATGGGTTTGGTGCCTGCCTGGGGCTTCCCTGGGTGGGCTGAGCCCCCACCCCACGCCCAGGCCCCAGAAATGATCTGTCAGTCATTCTACAGGCATTTATCAAGGCCCCGCTAGGTCACTGACCCTATAGACAAAATGCTGTGCCCATCCTGGGAAAAGTTCCTACCTAGAGACTGTCGCGAGACCACATAAAGTGAAAGTGAAGTCGCTCAGTTGTATCCGACTCTCTGTGACCCCATGGACTGTAGCCTACCGGGCTCCTCTGTCCATGGGATTTTCCAGGCAAGAATACTGGAGTGGGTTGCCATTTCCTTCTCCAAGGGATCTTCCTGACGCAGGGACTGAATCCGGGTCTCCCACATTGTAGGCAGATGCTTTACCGTCTTGAGATCCCTCACCAAATTTCCGCAGTTCAGATTTCTAACCCCCTGGGCAGTTATCTTCATCAACAGCACCCCCTGCTGGCCACATGGGCCAGCGCAGGCCCTTTGTCCTGGTTGGCTACTGCCTGTGGACAGGGGGTTGAGGTCTGCACAGGCCTGGGGTTTCTATGACTTTCCTTCAGGCTCCTCCTAATTTTTAATGAGGCCCTTTGGCTCAGCGCCCCTGCCCTGCTCGCTGTGGAAACAGCCGTCTGTAATTGGGACCCTGGCAGTCAGTGTTCGCTCGTGCCCTGGGTGGGGGCTGGAAAGGCCCAGTTCTTTACCACGTGGTGCTTGAGAGACCACCTTCAAGCCTCAGTTTACACATCTGTGAAGTGAGGATATAGTAACCGTGTCTTTGTCTAGTGCCCGGACCAGCATAAGAAGAGTTCAACAAATAGTCATATAAAAGGTGACGTGGAGTAGATATAGGCTTGGACCAAGAGTACCATGAGCTCAAGAAAATGATCTCATCTTCACCTCACCATGTTCCATAGAGTTAGCACAGTATCAGATGTTGACAAGTATTTACTGGGTGAGTTGGAAGTATGCAAGGAATGACAAGTGGAGAATAAAGATGGATGGCTGGCTGGATGGATGGACAAGACAATGGATAAGTGATGGAGAAGTTGTATATCTGGGTGTGTAAATGTGCGATAGGTAGTGTGATAGGAAGGGCACTGGCAGAGTGAGGGTAGAAGAAATCAATGTGGGGATGCTACGCCCACTTTTACATTTTTGCTGGAGAGCTACAAGATAAGATGAACCCAGCAAGCACTGATCAAAGTACAGATGCCCAAATGACCCAGAAACTCCACTTCCAAGAGTGTGTTCTCTAGATTAATTCACACATGATGATGTGGCTGATATAAAACGCGATCCTCTGGCACTGTTTGCAATGAAGAGATCTGGGGATAGCTCAGGCCTCATCTCGGGTGAGTGTGAGCCCCTGGAGCAGAAGGGCCTTGCCTAGGGCCTCAGGCCTTAGAACAGCACCTGGCAGGGCTGGACATTCAGATGCCACTTGGATAAATGATTCATCAGTGCCTGGGAATGCTGTGCAGCCATTAAAAAATGAAAAGGCTCTTTATGTCTTGATGTGGAATACACTTTGAGATATCATTAAGAGGAAAATAGCAAGGTCCGGAGAGTGTGTGCAGAATGCCATCATTTTATGTTTTGTAAGGGGTGGCAGAGGATAGTACACGTAGATATTTGCTTCTCTGAGTCCTTCAGAGGGAGACAGATGACACTGGTTGTCTCCGGAAGGGCCCCTGGGGGCAGAGAACAAGAACAGCATGACATTGGACACCTGTGATTTTTGAACCACGCCAATGAGTCGCCTTTTCAAGCACAAATGGAACAATAAGAAGTGCTTGAGGAGAGCTGTGCAGTGAAGAGCTCCTTGGAAGAGGAACAGAGCCTCTTCCCAAGGCTGTGGTCAGGCAGACTGCCGGCTTCCTGAACCAGGGTGGGGGCAGAGAGACAGGACATGGGAGCAGATGGGCAGACACACAGTCTAAGCCTCCACTTGCCATGGGAGATCTCAGACCTCAGTTTCCTCATCTGTAAAATGGAGACGATTCTAATCTTACGGAGCAGGCATGAGGAGTTGAGGAGAGAAGGCAACGCCTAGTACACAGCAAGGGCTTGGTGGATGGGACATTTGGTGACATGGCCAGAGATGAAAGGCCTTCAGGGGGGCAGGTTCTGGGAGAGCAGAGAAGGCCAGGGGTGGGGGAACCTCTGCTGAGTCCCCTGTGTCTGAGCCCTGTGTCGGCAGCCAGAAATGCCCTGGGGTTATGGGAGGACAAACAGCCAGTGAGGAGCAGACTTCTGCTTTGGCCTGGGAACCTGGACTCCTGAGCAGTGGGAGGGCCAGAGTTAAACTTCTCTGCATCTGTCTGCCTCTCCTCCATCTCTGCCTTCACGCTCGTGGCCTTCCTGGAGAGGCCTGGGGGCTCCATGGGCTTTGCAAAACTGAGGGGACCTTGTCACACACGTGCTTGCCTGCCCCAGGCCCAGCATCTTTCAGGAAGAGTGAGCCTGCTGAGTGGGACAGCCTTATGCCCCGACCACTTGGCCAGGAACTGGCAGTCAGAGTCCCGGGGCCCGATTCGGGCTCCCTGTGCTACCCCGGATAACTCCCTTCCTCTCCCTGAGCCTCAGTCTCCTTGTTTGGAAAAGGGAAGTGGTGCTGATGGCTACCCTCTTTCTTTCCTGGGAGAGCAAAGGGGAAACATGAAATTGTGGTCTGTAAACTCCAAGGCATAGGAGATGCGGGGAGGGCACCCACGGCAGGATTGCTGCTTTAAATGACACTTGCTCCCGTCAGAGTTGTCACATGGGGAGATCTCTGTGCACACGTGCACACACAGCCCAGCAAGCAGGCTAAGTCCTGAGAACCTGAAGATGGGACTGCCATTGCTGCCACTACCACCCAACACACACGTGTGTGTAGACATGCGTGGTGGTCATACCTGCCCAGTGCTCACATGAGCCACCCACGAAGAACACCCAGGAACACCTCCTGCCCTTAACCCAGCACTGAGCCTAGAGAACTGCTGCGCAGCCATGGACCTAGTTCCTCCTCCCGGCCCAGGGCTGCCCTGGGGCAGAGGCCAGCACGCCTGTGTGGGGAGGTGAGGGTGGCTTGAGGCCGGCGGGCCTGGCACAGCCCCAGTGACACACACTGTCTTCTGTCTTCACAGGCTGGACAACGTTCATGGCTCTCGGGTAGAGCCCAGTGAAACGGCCAGAATGAATTCTATGGACAGGCACATCCAACAGACCAACGACCGACTGCAGTGCATCAAGCAGGTGGGTGTGCAGCCGGGCTCCCACCTCCTCCTCTGCCAGCCTGGCCGCTGGCAAGGGCAGAGCAGGCGAGGCAGGCAGAGCCGAGGGGGTGCTGGTATCGTAAGCACCTGAGATGCGGGGTGGAGGTCCCCGACCGCCCACCTCGTGAGAACTGGCATGGACCAGTCTCACATTAGAATCACTCCACTGAGTTCACATGCCAGCTCAGCCTCATGCCTTCCCTGCCCTTCCCGGCTGTGTGACTTTGAATCAGTGTCATGCCCTCTCTGGGCTCTGCTGGGCTCTCTGGGTTGTTGTGAGGATGCAGTGAAGTGCCTAACGTCCCTCCCAGACCCAAGCTCCCCGCCTCTCTGCTCTAGTGGTTCTTCGTAAAGAAATAGAAAAGGAAAGGTCTTGGGAAATCGATCATCTTACAGAAAAAGAAACCAAGGCACAGAAGGGGGAAGAGAACTGTTGCCTGAAGTCACAGAGGGCAGCCCCACTGATGCAGGGAGGGCCTCGTCCCCGCAGGTGCAAGTTCCACCTCCTGCCTATGCTCACACCAAGCTTAAGAGGCGATTTGCCTGCCAGGGCTTCCCAGGTGATGCTAGTGGTGAAGAGCCCACCTCCCAATGCAGGAGACAAAAGAGACAGGGGTTTGATCCCTGGGGCAAGAAGAGCCCCTGAAAGAGGGCATGGCAGCCCACTCCAATATTCTTGCCTGGAGAGTCCCATGGACAGAGGAGCGTGGTGGGCTACAGTCCATGGGGTCCCACAGAGTCGGACACGACTACAGCGACTTAGCATGCACACGCGCTGTCTGTCTGGATTGTTCAGACATAGGGAACCCTTCACAGTGGGCTCAGAAGACCCCACTTTAAGAAGCCTGATTGAGCCTGGGCAGGCAGGCGCCCCCCAGTGGTGATAAGGAGTGATGCTCTCTCCCTCTGGGCTCAGCCTCCCTGAAGCCAAAGGCAGCGTGTCCGTGCACAGACTCTGGTGATATTTTACCCCAGGAAAGAGGAGATAGAGCGAAGGAGTAGAGGCTTTGACATCAAACAGACCGGAGCCCAAATCCTCACTCCTCCATGCACCCACAGTGTGACTGCTGAGATCAGGCCTGGCCCTCTGTTTCTCTGAGCCTCAGTTTTCCCTGTCATGCGGGTCCAGTAAGGCCATCCTCGTAGGATGCTCTGAGGACACTGTGGGTGGAGCATGTAGCCTGGCCTGGTGGCAGATCATCTGTTAATTGAGGTGGGGGGCGTTGTCGTTGGTGTCTCAGTGACAGGGCATGTCTTAGGGGAGGGGAGAGCTGGGGCAAGGCCCCTGGCTTAGGTGGGCCTAGCTGGCAGTTTAGGGAGCCAGTGTAGGCCTCTGACCTCAGGAACCCCCAGGGGAGGCGGGGGCAGAGCTCACAGCCCCACCCCACCCTGCCTGCCCTCCCGGATCCCCAGGGCCCAGTGAAGCTGAGTCTAGTCAGCGGGAATGAGGGATATGTGTCCTCTCATTAGCATCAAGCAGAGCAATCTCGGAAGCCTGGACCCTGGGTCTGCGGAGAGGAAATTGAAGACGACTTGTTACAGATTGAACTCAGTCGAACAGCTCTCCCAAACGCCAATTACGCCTCTGTTCACTGTCACAGAATAGAAACCAGACGATGGGCTCCTCCTCCCCTGCCCATCCCTCCTCCTCCTTCTCCTCCTCCTCTAGGCTCCTTGGGGCTGTCTCCCAGCTCTGCCTTTGACCCAGTTTCTCCCGCCCAGGAGGGATCAGCTGTCAGTGGCTCCACCCCCAGTAATACAGTCAAGCCCCTGTGCCTGAGCCCTCTGTGTGCTGCTGGGCAAACAGCTCCCCCTACAACCTACTCACAACTTGACTTTTCTCCCTGCATCTGATTCTCTGCAAGAATCAGGGAGCCCTTTTCTCCCTGGACCACCCAGTGGTCCAGCGGGGGCTGGAGCCCACCCAGGAGCAGCCTCTCCAAGCATGGCACATGGGCTCAGATTCACCAGTCAATAAGCCTGAGTCCCCCTTCCACCACTCGCTGGTTTCCTGACCTTGATTAAGTTGCCACTTCATCGCCCATCGTCTGTAAATGGGCATCGTGATGGCAGCCCAGCCATTGGGTCCTGGAGCTGCTTAAAAGCCAGGAGTCGCCTCCACTGTCCTCGCCTGGCCCACCCCACATGCACATGTCCGCGCACGCGCACACACACACACACACACACACACACACACAGAGCTCTGTGCTTGGGCCAGACTGTGGCTCATCTGTGAGGGTGAGCAGGCTGTCCAGATGCCCCTGGGCCATCCAGAGCTCCCTGTGTCCTCCACGCTGCTCCCGCACCTCCAGTCAGACACAGCTCAGCGGTGATATCTGTCTGCTCCTTAGCTGCCGCAGAGGGCAGCCGTGGTGACTGAAGACTGTTGAGTCTCAGACGTCCCATAGACTGATCAGAAGAGAAGGGTCTGCGTGTTCTGAGGATGATGCCTGTGTTGGCTCTGCCTCCCTCTGGCTGGTGGAGCTATGGCTCCCATCAAGGCCTCAGGGCCTCTGACTCTCCAGCCTGCCTGACTCATAGTGCAGCCCCCCCGTCCACCCGCCCAGGTTCTCACCGCTGCCGGCACTTGGCCAGCCCCCGAGCACCCAGCTGTCTGTCCGTCTTCCCTCCAGACCTCTGGCTCAGCTGCCTTTCTGCTTTCTCAGCTTTAGGTACTGGGAGAACCGGTGCCCTCTCTAGGACATGCCCTAAATTGTCCCCACAGGCACATCTGGGCTCCACATGCAAAGCCATGCCAATCAACTAATTCCTGCGCAGCAGCCTCCCTGAACCTCAGGTGCCCTTTTGAGTCTCTGCACTTCCCGCTCCTGAGCCCTGGTGCTCCCCTGACACCCAGTTACCTCTCCCATCCTGCTCTTTCTCCCTTAAGCTATAAGCCCTGCAGGGTGTACACCACGTCTCCCTCCAGGCTGAGTTCCTCAGAGGCAGAAGATGAACTGTATTCATCATACGTCAGCAGAGTCCAGGCCAAGATGGGGCCAAAATATGTTGGGGAAGAATGGGGATGGGGTGGGTACTCACAGATCAGTAGCTAAGGGAATGGATGGATGGACTGGTGGATAGATGGATGAACACATGGATAGGCAGTTAGGTGAGTGGATGGTGGGTGGATATAAATGATGGATAGATAAATAAATGATGAACAAATGGATAAGTGGGTGGTTGGATAAACTCTGGATGGAATGAAAGATAAGTAGGTAGATGAATGGATGGATGAGTGACGGATAAAGTAGAGAATGGATGAATGGGTAGGTGGACAAGTGGATGGATGCATGGATGAACTGATTCATTTTTAGATGGATGGATGGGTAGATGGATGGATGGGTCATTTGATTCTCAGATGGATTGATAAGATGCATTCATCACTTGATCTGGGCACTGGTGTTCCCAACTCCTGCTCCAGCAGACTCAGTTGCCAGTGGATATAGCCCAAAAAGATCTTCTGAAGAATTACAGAGATGAGCAGGCTTCCTGGTGGGGGGTGGAGTATTAGTATCCAGTAACAGCCGCAACCAGGGAGGACTCTGCCTGTGATTCACACCAGTACTCCCATCCCCAGATCATCAAAGGGTGGCCAAACTCACCCCACCCAGTCCTGGCCCCTCCAAGTACCACTGGGGACCTAGTTTGAAGCTACCAGTACACATAACATGCCTTGGACAGCTGACTGCTCACAAACTCTTTCTGCACGGACTTGGCCTCATGCCAGTTTTGGAGGTTCTGGAGATGAAGGGGGCACTAATTCTATTCTGGGGGAGCTTGGAGGAGAAACAAGAAACCATAGAGAGGTCCTAGCGTGCCAAGTAATAGCAGTCTTACCTGACACCTGCTCTGTAATGGGGATGCCGTTACGGATGTTGTTTACACTTTGCAGCAGCCCTGCATGCTGTCGCCATCCCATTTTGCAGAAGAGAGATCTGAATCTCAGGAATACATGCAGGGCTGTGAGACTCAGTGGCTGAGATGGGGTCCTCTTCATTTCACTGCATCCTTTAGCCACCTCAGAGTCTCTAAACGGACGACAGAAGCCCAGAGCGGGTGGAGGTTTGGCCAAGGCCACACAGCCAGTGAGCAGCAGCTACCAATGGGATGCCTGTGGTCTTTTGTACCAGTGAGTTGCACCCACGAGTCACCTCCCATAGACCAGACCAAAGACCTCATGAGCCGGCTGGGGCGAGAGTGGAGAAGCTCAGAGCTGGGCTGGCCAGATATGGAAGGCTGGTTGCTTGGGGCCAAAACAAAACTGGACCCGTGAGACTGGCCTCAGAGACCCCTTGCAAGCCTAAAGCCCTGAAAAGTGATGTCAAAGATGGGATGCTGTGGGTGGGCAACTCTGAGAGCACCATGCGGTGGTTGCTAACCCTGTTAATTGGGTGTGACATCACGTAAATAAACGGAATAACTTGGTTAGCAGAGGGAGGCTGCTGGGCGGGGGATTAACTGATTTGCATGGCTTTCCACACGGAGACCAGATGCTGCCCATGGCCTCGGAAGGGGCAGGTTTTAGAGAGGGCACAGGAGTCAGAGGGCCTACTGCTGCCTGCTCAGAGGGTCTGTTTCTAGCCGTGGACATCCTCCTGTCTTCATATGCAGTGAGCTCTGTCTGCAGAAAGAGCCGTGTGTGTATGTGTATACGTGTGTGTGTGTGTATGTGTAGCCAGGGAAGGAGGTGCTGAGTGCAGCTGCGCCTCCAGCGGAGCCTTTGGGAGACAGAGTCAGGGCCAAGGGCAGCCCCACATGGGAGCACCCCACGTGCCAGGCACTCTGCCAGGGGCCGTGTAAGCCTCCTCTTGTTTAATCTTCACCACAGCCCAGTGACAGAGGGCTGTGCACACTTGCCCTCTGTCTTCCCTTCACCTCTCCCTCTCTCTTTGCTCCCACAGAGGGAGGATACTCTGATGCGTTTCTCTTTCCTCCATCCATTTTTAAATCTGGCCTTTCATAAACCACATTGTAATAGCAATCGTGGAACTCTAAGGGAAACAAAAATCCTCACCGCTAAGCCATGATCTGCTATCCCCATTTTACAGGTGGGGTGACTGAGGCTCAGAGAGGGAAAGGGATGCCCTAGGTCAGTAGATAGTTGTGGGTGAAGGCAGTGTGATTCCAGGGTCCCGGCCCATAGGGGCTCCCCCAGCACATCCTGCTCTCCATGCAGTTCTGGGAACTGGCAGCTCCTAAGACCTCTCCCAGCCTTGGCTCCAAAGCAGACCTTCACTGCAGGATGGGAGCGAGTCACTGGTCCAAGGGCAGCGGCTGTCCCCAGTCTCTCTCAGCACCAAGGACACGGGGATCCCCTTTGCAGCTGGCTTCTACTCCAGTCCCTGTGGACACCTTCTGCCTGTCCTGCTGGATACCTCACAGGGAGTCACATTCAGCCCTGAAGTCCCAACTCTGCCCCAACCTGCTCCATGACCCTGGAGTTGGTGCCTAACTCGGCCTGGCCTAGGAAGACACAGATAAGTGTAAATGAAGGAAAGGATAGCTGCAGCAGCCACCCTCCCCTCCCCCCTGCCCCCACCCACCATCAGCCCCATGGCCTGGCTCTGAAGCAGAATCTAGAAGCCCTGGCACCAGAATTCAGCCTCTGTTAACTTAGACCCCATAACTGGGTGGGGCCTGAGCTTGGGCAGGGTCCCCTCCCAGCAACGTCAGCATCCCTGAGCCAAGCCAGACTGAGCCCAGGAAACCTGAGTGTGGGGAACAGGAATGGCTGAGCCACATGCACCTGATCACGACGTGACAACCACCTGGGCACATTGTGCTTGAGTGCACCTTCCCGGCTGGGTGTGGCCTGGAGGCCTCTTTCTGTGTGCCCTGCTCCTGCTATTTGACTCCAGCAGGGCTCGCTGGAGCCAGAGCAGGTGGCATACAGACCTGAGCTGTGGTGGTGGTGGAGGTGGTTTGCGAGGCAGAGGGTGGGGTGGAGGGTGCTCACCAATAAGGAATCTCCAGGGCCAGTCTGTCCTGACTCAGGCAGAACCAGCTCCAAGGATGGGAGCCACGCACCACCCTCTTGAACCCTGCAGGGCCTCCCACCCCCCACTGCCAGCATCCAGAAAACATTTTAATATCTAACATCATTGCTCTTTTCTAGACCTCAGTTTTTCCATCTTTGCAATGGGGCGGCAATTCCCATCCCATCAGAAAGTAGGCCAGAGTGGAGATGCAGGGGGAAAGTGAATGAGGAGTTTGAGAGAACTCACTCATCCTGGCCTGCCCCATCCTGTGCATCTCCTCCCCGGGGAAACCTGGGGTCTTCGCTGCCCCGGACTCCCTTACACTGCACTGGCCTCACTTCTGGAGCCTCACGCTGCCTCCTCTCCCTCTCCCGCAGCACTTACAGAATCCCGCCAACTTCCACAATGCCGCCACGGAGCTACTGGACTGGTGCGGAGACCCGCGAGCCTTCCAGCGGCCCTTTGAGCAGAGCCTGATGGGCTGTTTGACGGTGAGTCTGTGTTCTCCCGGCCTGTGCCCGCACCCAGGGAGGATGGCTGGGGACTCATGTGCTGGGCTGCGGCTGGAGGGGAGGACCCATCTGTATGTACCCCTGACAGGCATATACCTGCGGGGAATCTAGTCTGATGGGGAGACACATTCCTCGGGGTTACGTGCATTCTTTACACTTGATAAGAAAGACATGATCCTACTTTGAAGAGTTCTAGACTTATGAGAGTAAATGTTCCATCGTAAATAAAGCAGAGAGGCTCTTGAAGGTTTTCAACCCTCTTTTTATCCATTCATTCATTCACTTTGGTAAACATCTGTTGAGCTCTTTTTATAGTCATCCATCCATCTATTCATATAAGCATTTATTGAGCTCCTATTACATCCATCCATCTATCCAAATAAACACTGATCGATCTCTCGTTTATCATGCACAATCCCCTCTGCTAAATCCTGGGAAACTGAAGATGGGAAAGACCTTGCCAAGCCTGATTCCTTCTTCAATGGGGGAGATAGCTGTGGGAAGAGACGGCTGAGGAAATCATGATAAGGTGAAGGGAACACGGAGAAGGGAAGTGTTACCCATCTTGGTGGTGGGGCAGGTTGCAGAAAACTGAGGAAAGGAGCCACTAATACGTGTGTAGGAGTCTGATACACCTGCACAAGCAACTGAGGATAGCAAGAATGTCCTAAGCACATGGAACAGAACATGCCAACGCCCAGATGTGCGAAAGAATCCAGGAAACTGAAATTAACTCATCCTGGTAAGGGTCTAGGATCCAAGCTGGGCAGAGGCCAGGCCCAGAGCTAGCGGTTTGATTTGCCAAGCTGAGGAGCCTGCTGGCTGACAGCCACGTGGAAGGAGCTCAAAGCTTATGATTGTCCCCAGCCACGTGGCCTGTATCCATAAATGTGAGGGCACCTCTGCGGCCAGTGGGGACAGCTGCTCAGACGGTGCAGTCAGCTTTGAAGGGAATGTGGGTAAACAGATTGTAGGGGAGCCCGGCTACCCCAAGGCTTGGGGAGGAAGGGCCAAGATGTATGCCTCATCAGGCAGGAACAGCGGGTACAATCCAAGGCCACCATGTTTTCTGAAAAAACCTCCGGACAGGAGCGAGGCGAAAGGCCGTCATTGCAGAGCACCTCCTCCGTGCCCGACACTGAGCTTGGCCCACTGGATGTGCCTTCTCGTTGACTCCTCAGAGCAGACTGGTCCTGCCTTCATCCTCATTGTATAGAGAAGGAAGCTGAGAACTGGGGACTGCCTTCCCAAGTTCACACAGCCAGTCAGACATGGACCTGGGATTCAGGTCGGGACCCATTCAGCTCTAGAGGGGATATTCCTGGCCTTTAGGGATGCCAAGCAAGGATGCAACCAAGACCTTCCCACGGGTTCTCCATGTGTCCAAAGCTGACACCATCTGGCCACCTCGGGGCCACTGGGCCAAACCAGGCAGCCGCCTGCACTTCCCAGCCCTCCTCATCCCCCAGCCCCTGGGCTGCCCCTCCCTCACCCAGCTCCCTTAATCCTCTTTGTGGGGATCCTGGTTCAGGCTAAGCCCCAAGGGCAGGGCCAGATGTTACTCCCGTCCCAGCTGCTGGTATTCTGAGGAAGGGAGGAGGTAGGGCTGCCATGCCCCACCTGCTCCCTGCCCCAAGCTTGACCCTGCCAAGAATGTAGGGACCTAAGGCTGAATCCAATAATGGCCCTGCAGGTGGCTGGATAGGTGGGCATGAGATGACCAGTAACTGGCCCTACCATGGCCCTGTCATTTATCTATTCATTCAGCAAATATTCACCAAGTCCTTGCTGTTGGTAGGTCCACACTCAGCCCTGGGGAGGGGGGGGCATGCAGTGAGCAGTATGGGCCTCTCACAAGCAGCTTACCTTTCTGTGGGAGAGGCTAATGCTAAGGCCCATGAAGGAGGAAGTTAAGGACGTACCCCAGCACCCTGCAAGAGGGAGCAGGGTGGTGATCAGGATAAGTGTCTTGAGATGAGACCTGGGGAGCAAAAAGGAGTCTGCCAGGGAAGAGGAGAGGGAAGGGTTTTCCAAGCAGAGGGAATGGGAGTGCAAAGGCCCTGAGGCTGGATGACAGTCTCAGGTAACAGGATCACGGGTGTGGGAGAAGGGTACAAGAGGAGGTCAAAGAGGGGAGCAGAAACCAGCTGACCCTGAGGCTGCAAGCTGAGAAGGGTTTGGATGTGACTGGAAGGGCAGTGGGGAGCCCTTGCAGGGCCTTCAGCAGGTGAGTGATGAGATATGATTTATGTGAGGACAAGAGCTCTGAAGGGGAGCATCCCTGGAGGGCAGGATGGAGAGATTATGGAGGTCTTCATGGAGGAGGAAGCCCAGGGAAAACTGTAGGATCTGATTGAAGCAGGGATGAGGCCATGGCTTCCCAGGCACAGGAAAACTGTAGACAAAAGCCCAGTGCCCCGCAGCTTAAGGCACACACTGGGTTGAATGGCCAGCTCTGAACCCCACCCCATTCTCAAACTGCCGCTTAGCCAGAAAGGGGACTCAGGCCACTGGCCACAGCTGTGGAGACCTGAGGGTGATTGTGGCTTGGAGCACCATAAAACCGGCAGCAGGGAAGGTTGGCAGGGGGCAGGGGTGTGGTTTATAGAAGACACCCTCGGTGCCCACGTGTTTCCCTGTTACTATCTCCTTGCATCCTTGTGAAGACCCTGCAAGGGTGCAGGGAAGGGTTTATCACCTGTTTTACAAACATGGCAACAGAGTGCGGGGGAGCAGCTTGCTACCGTCCCAGGGTGGTACCGCTGCCCCCGCAGGAGCCCCAAGGCCCTGCCACCAGTCCTCCTATCCCCCTGGGCACCCTCAACCCAGCCATGCCCCGAGAGAGGGATGGGATGGGACAGGTGAGAGATCCCAAGGGGTCTAGGCAGGGTCCCCCCCTCCCCCCTGCCACACACACACAGACACACTCGCACCACTTCCCATCCCGAGGGATACCTGAGCCCTCCAGGTTGTCCTCACCCTCTCAGTGACCTCTAGAAACAAATTCCTCTGGATTCGGCTTACTTGGAGGATATAAATTAAAAACCACTTAGCCTCAGGCAATAAGTGGACACATGTTTGCCATCCCAGGGCCGGACCCTGGGTTGAAGAACCTTGGGCTGCTGGCAGTGCCCTACCCCACCCTCCCTTTCATGCCCTCTGACCCCAGGATGCAGACCTGCAGCCTCTCCCAAGGGGTGTCAGCCCAGGTACCACTTCCTCTTCTGGACCAGCTTCTTCCCAGCCCTCCCCTTAGCAGCAGGGCTGATTGTCCTCTGTGGGGGTCCCTCTCAGAGTCAGGCCTCTCTGGACCTGCTCCTCCTTCCTCCCCTGAGGGGGAACATGCTTGATCTGCTTGAGGAACAGACGGAAGGCTGAGGCAGCCAGGAGAAGGGAGATAGGTATGAGAGGAGATGGGAAAGAGAAACCGAAAACCGGTCAACACAGCAGCAGAGCCCTCGCCACCCCTCCAGGGAGGGATTCCCCACAGCCTCAGAGCGTTCACTGCTGAAGTCGTGGATAAACGTTCACAGACAGCATTCACTGAGCCATGTGCCTGGTCCTGGCTGTCATCCTTGCAAAAAGGAGGTTTTGTACCCATTCCACAGATGAGGAAACTGAGGCCCGGAGAGGTTAAGTCACATGCCTTCGGTTGCTCAGTATAGGATGGAGCAGGATCGGAGCACAGGCCAGTTCCTGTGACTGCCTAATAGGATGATGACAGAATCCAGGCACCAGCTGGGAGCAGAAACCCCTTCTTTAGCATCTCCTAGACAATCTGTCCTGTTTTATAGCCAGGAGACTTGCTGCTTTCAAAGGCAATGCACTGCCTTTATGGGACTAACGTAACTGCCATATGACCTTGAACATGCCTGTTCCCTCACCTCTGGGCTTCAGTTTTCCTGCTCTGTGGCCTGAGGGACTGGGCTCCCTGACCTGTAGCACCCCAGGGCCTAGGTCTCAGACTGCCAGGTCACGCCAGTCAGCCTTAGAAGCACCCCGTAGGCTGGGCCAAGCTGACCGGGCCCAGGCAGCCAGCAGAGGGCAGCAGTGCTGCGGCCGCTCACCACAGGCTCTCCACTGAGGGGTCTTCACACCCGTGGGGTGGGAGCAGGCATCTCTGAAACACGACAGGAGACTACTCAGCTGGGCCCACTCTCCCTACCCCTGTCAATCAGGCCCTCCTCACGGGACTTTCCAGGGGATCCTTAGGCTGGGCCAGGGGAAGACAGGGACTCACAAAGTACTCCAGGAGCGCAGGGTCCCGCTTAGCCTGCTCGGCCACACTTGCGCTGTGTGACCTTCAGCCAGGCCCTGACCTCTCTGTGTCTTGATAAAAGGAAATTGTTGGACCCAATAACCCTTCTGAATACTGGGCTTGGGGGACTTAGTGACCGACCCTTCCAGGCCTGCAGGAGAGCCCTTAGAACCAATAGCAGGCCCTTCTTGCTCAATCTAGCTAGTTTCTTTCTTTTTTTGGAACCAGAGCAACAGGATCAGCCAGTGTTGGCCCAACAGAGGGACCTTTGCCTTTCTGCCCTTAACCCAGAGCCTGAGGGTTCTCCGTGCAGATGGGGAGTGATGGCCTTAACCCTTTGCAGGTTGAAAAAGAAGTCCTCTTGTGGAAAGAGCCCAGGCTTTGCAGCCTGACTGCCTGGCGTAGCATCCTATCTCTCTCACCCTCAGACTCCTCATCTGTAAAACAGAGACAGGTCATACCACCCCACAGAACTATTGTGAGAATTTGGCACCTCACTGCTTACAAAGCATTTACTTAGCCCTCGTTCATGGAAGCCAGCATTCTCATTGCACCAGGGTGTCAGCATAGCCCACAAGCAGCAGCCTTACTGATGCACTAGTCCAAACAAACTGCCTGTGCTCACTCGCATCCACCCCAAGGCTGTCCTACCGATGAGGGCTCTGTAGTCAACATCTGAGCTGAAGTGACCCTTCTCCCTGCTGTACAGTGTCTGTCTCCAGGACTGGAATACTCAACAGGCCAGAGAGAACTAGCCGTCTTGGGGCTTTCCCTGGCAGTCCAATGGTTAAGACGTCACCTTCCAGGGACTTCCCTGTGATCCAGTGGTTAAGACTCTGTCTGCCAGTTGCAGAGGACACAGGTTCGTTCCCTGGTCCAGGAGGATCCCACATGCCATGGGGCAACTAAGCCAGGGCACCACAACTACTGGACCCCCGTGCCGCAGTTACTGAACCCCATGTGCCTAGAGTCCGTGCTCCGCAACAAGAGAAACCACCGCAATTAGAAGCCCACGCGCCGCAGCCAGAGGGGAGCCCCGCCTCCCACCACACTAGAGAAAGCCCGCGTAGCATCGGAGACCCGGCACAACCAAAATTTAATTTATTAATTGATTATTTTTTAAAAAAGGCTTCACCTTCCAGTTCAGGGGTTACAGGATGGTCCATATCAATATATATATATATATACATATATATGTATATTTTTTTAAAAAAAAGGATTAGGGGCCCTATTTTTTTCTGCCTGGACAGTGAGACTAACAGTGAGGAATAACTGGCCCTGAGGTGGCTCAGAGACTCTGGAACGTGGTGCGTGTGTGGCAGATGGGGGTGGGGAGCCGGGTGGGAGTTGCATAAGAACCTCAGTGCAGGGGCAGATAGATCCCGTGGGAAAGAGGCCTGGGGAGACAGAAGATTACTGCGCCAGGAGCTTCTGTGTGCAGCAGAGAAGCTGAGCAAACATTCTAACCTGAGAAAGTCCTTTTTCCTCCCTGCTCAGAGAGCTCCCTGGAGATGGAGGCGGGGAGGCAGGGTCAGGAGATCATGCTGGTCCTGGAAGGAGGGATCCACTGGCTCCTTCCTGGTGCACCACGGACACTCTCTCTCTCTGGGCCTCAAGTGTCTGTAGTTTTTAAATGAGAGGGTTGGCCAAGACAAGTGGTTTTCCCACCCTTTGTAGCTCTGAAGTTCTTGTGATGAACCCCTAAAATAGAAAGCCTATGACGTGAAGTGAAAGTCACTCAGTCGTGTCCGACTCTTTGTGACCCCATGGACTGTAGCCCACCAGGCTCCTCTGTCCATGGAATTCTCCAGGCAAGAACACTGGAGTGAGTAACCATCCCCTTCTCCAGGGGACCTTCCTAACCCAGGGATCAAACCCAGATCTCCCGTATTATAGACAGATTCTTAACTGTCTGAGCCACAAGGGAAAGCCAAGAATACTGGAGTGGGTAGCCTATCCCTTCTCCAGGAGACTTCCTGACCCAGTAATCGAACCGGAATCTGCATTACAGGTGGGTTCTCTACCAGCTGAGCTACCAGGGAAGCCCTTAAAGCCTATAATGGGGTACTCTTATAATGGCTGCAGGGACTGGCCAAACCCCATGGCAGCCTAGACCCTCTGGGGGCCTCAGAACGCCTCCGGAGCAGGTGGTCTCTAGGAGCTCAGTGATGGAGCCTTCCCTTTCTCAACAGAGTGAGCCCCCCATCTGGGAGCCCTCCTTTCCCAGTCAGCCATAGCCGCCCCAGCTGCTTCCTTAAACGACTCCATTTTCCAAGGTCCTTCTTTCTTAATAAGGAAACCTAATTTGGCTGCTGTTAATGAGGAAGGCGGGCAGGAGGGAGTTGATCTGGCTGGTGGGACACCTGGGAGTGGGCGGGTGTGAGCCTGCGGAGCCATCCATGAGCCATCCCGAGTACCCTGTCCCTCACTGCACGGACCCCCCGGGACTGACAGCCCTCCAAGCCCCTTGCCGCTCCCCATTCCAGCACATGCTTGCCGGGTTCAAGGGGAGACAGGTGGGACCTCCGGTGCAAATGCACAGCCCCTGTTTTTACAGGTGCCTCCCATGGCAAGGGGCCAGTGCTTGGTGCTGGTGACAGACCCCAGGCTGAGCGTGATAGCCCTGCAGTTTGGGGACTAGGGTCGGAGCGCTGCAGGGCACTTGGCACGGAGCTGGCGATCACCAGGCGTGTACTCTGGGGAGTTCTTAGTAGTCCATTTGGGCATCTCCAAGTTGGAGCTCCAGGGAGGTGGTGAGTCCTACTTCCGTGCTTCTCTCCAGATGTAGGCTGACTTAGGATGATGCTGCTGGGTGGGGACTGTTCTTGGAGAAGTGAGAGTAGCCAGTATCCTGTGGTGGTGGGTGCTGGGGTTTAGTGAGGAATGGGGGCAAGGTGGTGGGCATAGGAGACTTCCTGTGGGTTAGAGATTTGGGGCGATGGAGTTTGAAGGGAGGAGAGACTCTGGCCTTGGGCCATGCTAAACATGATGGTATAGCATCACCTGCCAACTTCTAGAATGAGGCCAAATTTGGGCCCTTGAAAGAGCAGGTCCTGGGCTTTGGGGTCAGGCCCACCCTTGAGGGCAAAGCCCGGAATCCCAGGACCTGGCATGGGAGAGGTACTTACTAGTGTTTGCTGAGTGACTGAACGAGACACTTGGAGTCCCAGTTCTGCCGCGTGTTGAGGACCTGCCTTAGTCTTCCCTCCTCACCTGTGAAATGGGCACATCTGTGACTCTGGGTTCAGAGGCCTGGCGTGGACAGTGAGTCACCCCACCCTTCTCCCCCATCTTGCTGGCAGGTGGTCAGCCGGGTGGCAGCTCAGCAAGGATTCGACCTGGACCTCGGCTACCGACTGCTGGCTGTGTGTGCCGCGAACCGAGACAAGTTCACTCCGAAGTCTGCCGGTAGGTGACGGCCGGGGCCTCCACGGTCTCATCAGGAGGCAGGCTGGGCAGTGGGCTCAAACCCACGGCTATCACCACCCCTGTCGGCTGGTGCCACGGTTCGTTCAGGTGTGGTGTGAGCCTCCAAGGGGCAGCAGCTCACCTGCTGGCCCACAGGTAGGGCCTCTCCCTCGTCTCAGGGCCAGCAAGGGGTCCAGGGCACACCACACCCCCCTGCAGTGGGCTAAAGGGAGATGCTCATCATCTTATTCCATCACCACAGTGACCCTTTGGTGTTAGTCCTATGATCATCCCCATTTTACAGTCCAGGAAACTGAGGCTCAGAGAAGCTGGAGAGATTTCCCAGGTCACACAGCTAGGAAGTGACAGAGCTGAGATTTAAATCCAGGCCTATACTCCAGAGTCAGCACCCTTGACCCTGAGGCTCAGATGTATTCATTCAAAAAAAATTTTTTTAATAAAAATGAATCAGTACTTTCAGAGTCCTAAAAGTTTGCTCTATGTAGTATTCTCCATTGCAACTCCATCATCACGTGGGACCTCTGACCCCTTAGTAAACAGAGGCCACAGCATTCTCTCTGCAAGGGCTTTAAACACACCAAGGGTGAAGCTTTACCTGCCCCTCCATCTTCATTACCTTGCTTAAAAGCAGGGGATGCTGTGTAAGTTTTTATTCGAACAGACCTGGACCACCCAGCCTTGTCACTTGCTCAGTATGTGACCTCTGAGCCTCAGTTTATCTCCTCGGGAAGGCAGGAGTGACAATGAGAGCTACCATGCTGGGGTCAGTGCCGAGCAGTGTCTAGATGTGGTTAACACTCTTTATCGAGTCTGAACAATTCACTGAAAAAGAACAAAAGTCAGTTATTTCCTCTGTATAACAATAAAACAGACGTTTTCTCTGAATTCGTCCATCAGTTCTTTGGAGTATTTGTAGAAACAGCATAATGCAAGTGTTTAAAGAACATCTCATAATAGGTTTTCATCAGTCTGCACAGCCCACAATCTCTTGAACAAGGGTTTGTGCTTTACTCTGTTATGTTTATGATGGTCCATGCACGTGGATGGCGGGTCACTTATAAGAGGTGGTGAAGCTCTCGTTAGCCAATAGATGCTCTGTGATCCCTGATGCGCCAGCCTGTGTTGGGAATGTCACTAGTGTATTGAACTGCTTGCCAGACAACAGTCTTGGAATCTCGTAAGTGACGTCTGTTCCTGATGAAATCTGCAGTTTTAATAATAACTTAAGTCAATACAATTTTGACAAGAGAAGAATTGCTACTTATCCAAGAAGCATATACATCCGTATTGCTCTTGAGCACCGGCTCTTTGCAGGCACCTGACTGGGGCTGGGTTGTGCTGAGGAATAAAACAGATGTGGTCTCTGCTAGGGAAACATACTGTCCAGAGCAGAGATCAGCAAACTTTCTCTGTAAAGGACCAAATCGTAAATAGTTTAGGCCTTGCAGGCAGAGCACAAAAACAACTGTAGACAATATGTAAACAAATAAGTGTGGCTAGTTCCAAGAAAATCTTATTTATAAAAGTAAGTGACAGGAGGGTTTCCTGATGCCTGGTCTAGAGGGAGAGAAAACCATGGGATCAAATAATCACAGCTGTTTGTTGTACACTAGAAACTAACCCCGCATTGTAAATCAGCTATGTGCTGTGCTTGGTTGCTCAGTCATGTCCGACTCTTTGAGACCCCATGGACTGTAGCCCACCAGGCTCCTCTGTCCATGGGGAGTCTCCAGGCAAGAATACTGGAGTGGGTCGCCATGCCCTCCTCCAGAGGATCTCCCCAACCCAGGTCTCCCGCATCGCAGGAGGATTCTTTACTGCCTGAGCCACCAGGGAAGCCCAAGAATACTAAGTGGGTAGCCTATCCGCTCTCAAGGGGATCTTTCCGACCTGCTCTTTATCAGCTGAGCTACCAGGGAAGCCCAGATCTTCAATTAAGAGGAAAAAAAAAAGACATGCAAAAAATCACAGCTCTGTATGTGTGCACACGCATGTAAATTCAAACTGTGATAAGTGCCCTGAAGGAACAGTCTCCGGGATGCTATGAGACAATTTGGAAGTAGGGAAGTCTTCCCGGGACCTGCAAGTCAAGTCAAAGTTGAGCAGGTAAGAAAAGGAGGAAGAGCTATCCAGGCAAAGGGAGCAACCAGGCTTATGCAAAGGCCCTGAGGTAGAGGCCAGCTTGGCTTTTTGGCAGAACTGAAAGAAGGCCAGTGGTTCCACAGCCCAGAGGCAGAAGTAGAGGCAGTTAAACACACAGGGCCTGTCTTGAGGCCCTAAACACTAACACTAAAGGGAACATGGCTACATTTTCATTTTGCAAAGATGGCTCCAGCTTTTCAAAGAACAGATTGCACAGAGGAGGCCGGTGTGGATGGAAGGAGCCAGATGGCAGATTGCTGGGGTGTCAGGGTGCGTATGATGGTGGCTGGGCCAGGAAGGTTCCACTTCCTGTGGAGTAGAGTGGAGACAAAGGGATGACTTCAGGGGATATGCAAAAGCAAAACAGAGACAGGATTTGGGAAGAAAAATAGGAGGATGGGCTGCTCCAGAAAGCCCAGCTGCTCCCTAGGCCACCGTGTTGCCCCTCCCTCAAGGGTCTCTCATCACCCTGCTAGTACATTCTGGGGGCTCTCCCTTATTTTGCTTCAGTGCCCACCTCTATGAGATACTGGGTATTGTCTACATTTACAGAGGAGGAATCTGAAGCTCAGAGTGGTCTTGCCTGCTGTTACACAGCTCGTAAGTTATAGGGCTGGGACTTGAAGTTGTGGCCTCCTAACTCAGGCCTAAAGCTCTGCCCCCTGTATCGCAGCTGACTCTGAAGCTGGTTGGGGACATAAATTTAGGAGGCCTCTGTCCCCCTGGATCAGGATCTGGGAAGCTCCT
Source organism: Odocoileus virginianus (assembly GCF_023699985.2). NCBI lineage: Eukaryota > Metazoa > Chordata > Mammalia > Artiodactyla > Cervidae > Odocoileus > Odocoileus virginianus. Next base: position 68,379,812 of record NC_069680.1, read on the forward strand.
CCATTTGGGATAGCTCTTTGCTTCCCTCAAGTCTCTCTAGCGTGGCCCTGCCTGTCTCTCAGTGGTATTTCCAACATTCCTTCTGCTCCTAAGACAAGGGCTTTGTTCCTTCCCCATCTGTAACCCCAAGGTGTACAGTCTATAAAGCCCTTTCCCATAAATATGTCGATCTAGTCACATGACAGGCTCTGGGCCCCTAAGGTGAGTTCTCAGTATACCCATTCCGTAGCTGAGAACACCGAGGCCCAACAGGACCTGTGCCTTAGCTGTCACATAAATTCACTTACCAAGAGTCAAACCTTGGTCAGCACCAAGAGCCGTGGCTAACCACCTCTCACAGGCCACCAGCACCCCCTTGAGAAGTATGGGCCTCGCAGCTCTCAGGGTCCCAGCCATGCCCCTGCTTGGCCCATCTTCTGGGAAGGCAGGGTACCAGTCTGATGGGGAAAGCTCCAGCTGCTGGTTTCTTTGGTGGGATAAAGGGTCTGCAGGGGACAGGCCAGACCAGGAGAGGGGTGGAGACCATGGAGAACAGGGTAGCGACCCCAAATTTCAGAAGCAGCTCCAGCACTGATCCCCATCTTTACCACGTTGCCCACCCCCTGGAGCTGTGGCCCCATCTGTAAGGAGGGATTATATGCCCATCTCACAGGCTGCCCAGAGGACTAACTGAGCTTCCCCAGTCATGGGAGCAAGGGATGCAGCCAATACCTGGTGCATAGTAGGTGCCGAGGCAGTGTTACTTCCGGCCATCCTTCTCTGCTGTCTTTCCCCTGCGTGGTTCCCAGCCTCTCTAAGGCCCCTTCCACCCCAGCGAAGCTTCTTCCCACAGCTCTCTGTCCCTGGGGCTCTGTGGGTGGGTGCATGACCTGCCTAACCCCCACTCTGGGTGCAGCTGGGAAGGTCCTCGGAGTGTCAGGGTTGTGTGTGCATTGAACACACTGGCTCCAACTGGGCCTCTTCCAGGCAGCCCTCTGCAGTTCTAGAACATGCTCTGTCCCTGGAGCTCCTGCAGCCTCTCTGCCTGCCCATCTTCCTGTCTCCGTCTGGGTTCCCGCTCTGCCTCACTCACTCCCAGTGTCTCCCTCTCCTTTCTCTCTGAGGGTCTCTGATGCTGTGTGTCTGTCCCTGTCTTTCTTTCCATTCCCTACTGCCTCTGACTTTCTCCCTGTGTTGTGATATGTGTGCATGCATCTATGTGTGTGGTAGTGGTGAATGTGTGTGCGCGCGTGTATGTGTGGTGGTGAGCGTGTGTGCCTGTGTGTGCACGTGTGTGTGTGTCTGTGTGTGCGTGTCCCCCCCCCCGACTCCCCACCCCTCTCCCGCTCCCTCTCCCTGTCTGTCTCTCTTGTCAGGAGGCCAAGCTGGGGCCAGAGGGCCGGTGGGATGAGCTCATGCAGCGAGGAGCAGAGCGGTGCTTTGTCAGGAGAGATGGCGGTGCGCTGGGTGTGTGGGCTCTGGAGCACGAGCTCAGGCCTGGGGGCAGTGCTGTGCGGTGCGTGCATGTCTGTGTGTGTGTGTGTGAGAGAGAGAGAGAGACAGAGACGGAGAGTGAGCGCAGAGCAGACACTGCAGCAAACCGCCAAGTCAGGCGTCTCCACGTGGGCCCCTCCGATGCCCAGCCCCCAGCTCTTTGTTCTGGTGCAGCCTTTAGCCTGTGCACTCGCACAAGCGCACACGCGCACACACGGCCGCGTCCTCCTCCTTGGGAAGGTCCCTGGGGGCCAAGGGCCCCCCCTGCCTCAATCCAGAAGGTCACCTGCCTTGTACCTCCCCTGTCCCCCCTCCCTGACCACAGCAGGCCCACCCTGCTCCCCAGGTTGCTGCGTGCCAGCTCTCAGCAGTTTGGCAGGCCGTGCTGAAATGGCACCCTCCCTGGCTCCAGGAGGCCCACGCCTGCTGGCTATGTGGGCACCGAGCTCCAGGCAGTCGCCATGTCCAAGGCTCCCAAGAGCCCTCCATGTACCTCTGCCATTGTCCTTGAGTGACTCAGTCCCCTGAGCTGACCCCTTTGAGCAGCCCAGCGGCATGTTAAAATAATAGAATAGGGAATGTCAGAACCCACGGGATGGGGAGCCCAAGGCCCAGAGAAAAAGGGATGTGCCCCAGGTCACAGCAAGGCGGGACAGAGCCCAGACAAAAGCCTCTGGTGCCCACTGCCCGTCCTCATACCCCTCCTGCCTCCCTGGGCTCCTGGCTGAGAGGTGAGAGGCATGAGGCTGCTGGCAGAGTGGAAGATGTGGAGAGAGCAGCAGGTCTGAGGGTACCGGGGTATCCCGGGGACATCCTGGGAGAGGCGGCCAACAGGCATTTGGAGCAGGGACCAGAGAACTCAGGAGAGAGGTCAGGGCTGGAGAAGGCAGCCCCCGAAACCTCCCAGGAAGAGGAGGCCAGACTTCTAAGGGACAAGGAGAGGGAGTTGTCAATCACCCACCTGTGGGCTGGATGTGACCTGCAGACGGCTGATATCCGACTGTTCGGAGGTTTTTAAAAATGCATATTAGTTGCCAGCGTTCACTCTTTGCGAGACTGTACTGTCCAGTCAAATGCCTAGCTTCCTTTGAATGGGAACCTTGGCTTCCAACCTGCCACGGACTGGGTGGGGGCTGACCCCTGGAAAAGGTGCTGGGCTTCCTCCATGTCTCACACCCCAAGCATTTCCTGAATTTGGAAACCTGCTGGGCCCTGTGGACCTGTGTGTTTCTTACCTCTGTCCTACACACACCCTCACATCCTAGCACTGCAGCCTGAGCCCCAGGCCCAGGAGTGGTAACCCAAGCAAAGTGGATCACTTGCTCTGTGTCGACAAACATCTGCCTGATCTGGTTTCTCCGGTGCCCTGACAGCCCCCAGAGGGACGGCCAGCAGACTGCGGGAGGGGGCTGAGGCCGGCCCTGGGCCCCCCGGCCAGCCTGGGAGGGGAAGAATCAGGAATGCGATGGGGCCCCAGCCCTGCCCCTCCCGGTCTGTGGCCTGTGATCCACTCAGGAGAGGCTCAGGAGAAGCTTGGGCCTCCTGGAAACCCTCAATCCCAGGGGTTCTGCAGCTCAGAGACAGACCCCAGCCCTGGAGGGGGCCAATGGCGAGTGTCCCACCCCCGTTGGACAGCTGGGATGGGACACAGGCTTCAGAGGCCAGCCAGGTCATTTCACCACTTCCACCCAGGACTCTTTAAGCAGAAAGCTGGTCGTAAACCATTTTCCTCTGTCGTTGAAGACATTCCTTCTTGCTCCCACCTGACTGAATGGGATGGGGGTGGGGGGTGGAACTCTCAGATCCCCAAGCAGTGGTCACATCCCTGGCCTCTCTTGGCATCCCTGCTCCTATCTGTACCTTCACGGCTCCCCTGTGGCCTCGCTCCACCCGCTCTGCCTCTGCCCACCCCAGAGCACGCAGCCGCCTTCCCGTCACCAGCACCAGAGAGGACAAATGGCCCCTTTCAGGGACACCCTGCCAGATCTGGCTAAGACAAAGCTGTGCGCAGCTCTGCGTGAAAAACGGCTCGCAGCCGCCCAGCGAGCAGGCGGGATTGGTGGGTGCAAATTGCAGGGGATTTGTTAACGCTTGCTGGCGGCCCCCAGAGACAGCGGGCAGGCGGGTCCTTGCCCTTGAAATGCCAGGCTGCCCGCCTGGGCGCCTCGTCAAGGCCAGGGACAGACTTCCTCCTGGACACCAGCCCCCACCCCCACATCTGAGCTCAGCAGAGCTGGGCTGTGGGGGAGGGACTTGGCTTCCTTCCTCCTGCTCAGCCGCCTCTGCACTCCAGGTCAGGTCCTGCTCAGGAAAGGGCTCTGGATTTCATCACCCAGCCCCTGGGAACCGACTTGCAGTCAACTCTGTTTAAAGGACAGAACCTGTTTATCACTCGTCTTCCGTCGGGTCACTGCTGTGGGAGAGGCCGCGGGGGCCTCTTATCAGCACACCCATTTTGTAGAGGAGGAAACTGAGGCTCTAACAGGGAAGAGACAGAGCAGTTATCTGAATTCCAGGGCTGGAAGCAGGACCTCCAGATGGAGCAGTGTCCCCCTTCCAAGTAACCCTCCAGGGGAGGTGTGCCCCTTCTGAGTAACCCTGAATGAGCAGGGGGGATAGGTCGTCCTGGGCTGGTGGCCCTGGGCTCCCTCCCCTTCCCCGGCTCCCTGAGGACTGAGGCCTGGGATCCAGTGGCCTCACTCTGCTCTTGGGGAAGAAGAACAGTGGGGAGGAGCCCACGTGACCCAGGGTTTGTGGACGCAGCGTTCCCAGGCTGAGGAATTGGGGGAGGGGTGTGTGATGGTCCCTGGGGTGACCGGAGTGAAGGAGGAGGGGGGCAGTGCCACAGAAGAATGACAGAGGGCAGATTTGGAAATAGCTTCAAGGCCCGGGGAAAAGGGAACTGAGTATTTCAGTGGCCACTCTGCAGCCTTGAAAAGTGAGGTCCCTTAAGAATGATTACTGTACGTACGGAAATGCTTATGACATAATATTAATTTTTTTCAAAGGTAACAAAATGTCATGCTCAGTAAGACCTCAGCTAGGTGCAGAAACAAAATATACATTTGGTTAGGCACAGGAAAGAGAAAAAGGGAATATACCAAAATGTCAACCTAGAAATCAGGAATTATCTGGATGGGGGGAGGTCGTCAACTTTGTTTCCCATATTTTCTGCAGGGAGCATGGATTCTGTCATTAGCAGAAGCCGCCAGGGTGGTTGTGGGTTTCTCTGGAGTTTGTTGGAGTTGGCAGGGGTGGGGGAAGGGGAGAGCACCCTGGACTCTAGGCAGGCTCAGCAGTTTCCCCAGCACGGCCCTCTCTGGTTCCCCGAGGGCCCCGGGGGCAGGCCCCTGCTTGTAGGGGAGGCTACTCTTCCTGCCTCCCTCTCTTCTCAGGATTAGATCATCGCTGGCTCCCCACAGAGCCAGGGTGTGCTAGGATACAGTTGCTGGAGATCTGCTTTCCAGGCCTGTCCAGAAGGAGAGAGGGTCAGGGGATGAGGGCATCAGCTCACAGGAGGGCTGCCTAGGGGCTGGGACCCCAACAGATCATGCAGAACCCCCTCAAGAGGGGACTACTTGTCTCACCTGGATCCTCACCGCTCCAGTCCAGAACCCCAGCTGGGACACCATGCTCAGGATTGGACCACGTGATGGGGACGGGGGTCTGTGAAGCGATGGGGGAAGGAAAGACTGCTGGAGGCACCTCAGTCACATGATGTGTGTCTGAGTCTAGGTTCCCCCAGGTGCAGACCCCACCACGAAGTTTCCAGTGCAAGTGATTTATTTAGGAATACCCCAGAAATCACCAGTAGAGAAGCAGAGAAATGAGATGGGGAAGGGAACGCTGTGGTTGAAAAAGTGTGATGTAAAGTGCCATACCTGGTGTGGGGAGCTCCTGGAGATGGAGTAGAACGCATCCCTCAGTCAGCCTAAGAGGCCTGGACGAGGAGGTTTTTATCCACCATCTGGCATCTGTTACTGGCTAGGGTCTCCTTGGGGTCAGGGCAGGTGGATGAACCCTCCAATACACGCCTTGGCAGAGATGCCCAGCACAGCCACAGTGCCCATGGTCACCCGAGGGTGCGTGGTGAGGCATCCACAATACCAGCAATGAGTCACGGGCCCCGTTTCCATCACCTGCATCTCATCCGTATCTTACCCTGCCGTATTCCAGTCCCACTCATACTATGTATGCTTCAGGTCGTTACTTACTTATTTTGACTTCAAGATGGGAATTCGAAAAGAAAACTTTCTTCTCTCTATTGCCACCTTATCTGGCAAACCAGCCTCCCTGGCCATAGTTAGACGCTAACTGTCCAAGTAAAGACAGTAGACAGCTGACCCTGCGTCCAGGTGTGGCTCCAGGCGCCTGCCCCATGGTAGAGTCTGGGCCAGCTCTCTGCCAGTCAAAACCAGAGGCTGGGATTCAGGAAACTGATGCTTTCCTCCCTGAACTAGCAGCATCTCCAACACAGAAAGAGAGCCGCTGTAGCAGTGGTTTTCTCAGCCTGTCCCGCGATCACCTTAAGCCATCTCGGGGGCTGCCTCCCCAGTCCACACTTCAGGGTGCTCCAGACAAAGAAGACAGCCCCTGGACAAGGCCGTGGGGGTCTGGGGGCCACCTTCCACCTCCGCCTCCCCTGGGCAGGCCATGCTCCCCCACCTTCCACATCCATTTCTTCCACAGTCTTGTGCATCCAGACCATGTCTCTACCTTCATGGCTACAGGAACAGTGATGAGGTCAAGGGCGTGGGAATGCCTCTCAAAAAATACTCAACAGAAATGTTCAGGGAGGGCAAGGAGCGATAGGCCGTCCTGTGCCAGGCCCACTCCGTGCCAAGCACAGGGGCTACACACACATATAAATGCACCACACACAGCCCCTGCTCTCGGGTTTGAAATCAATGCTCCCTTTCTGAGGGTGAGAAGTGACAGTTATCCTACACAGACACAGTCCTTTACACGACCTTCCTTGTCCAGCCCCGTGAGGTCCCCGAGACAGGCTCAAAAGTGAAAGTGAAAGTGTCGTCGCTCAGTCACATCCAACTCTTTGCGACCCCGTGGACTGTAGCCTGCCAGGCTCCTCCGTCCATGGGATTCTCCAGGCAGGAATACTGGAGTGGGTTGCCATTTCCTGCTCCAGGGGATGTCCGTGACCCAGGGCTCGAACCCAAGTCTCCTGCATTGCAGGCGCAGATTCTTAACCGTCTAAGCCACCAGGGAAGCCCAAGGCAGGCTTATTCCCATTTAAAGAGGAGGAGACTGAGGCTCTGCGGGGTAGGGAGGTGGTCTCAGAGGGGCAGAAGTGGAGCCAGAGCTGTGGCTATCTCTGCTTCTCTGCCGGTGTCCCCGAGGAGGCACATGGTCTCTGGGGGAGATGCAGAACCACAGGATTATCACCCTTCAGGCACCAAGGTATCACCACCTTCCAGACCAAAGGTGCATCTGGGACAGAGGTCCTGCCAAAACAGTCTCCACCACCCACCCCAGGGTGCCCTGAAGATCCCATGGCTGCCCTAGAAGTTAATAAAGCCGTGGGCAGCAATTAATTCTGCAGAGGAAAGAGCCAGGTAAGAGGATTAAGGAAGCCAGAGCTTTGGTTTTAAGATGGAGCTTAGCTTTCTCACCCCCAGAGGAAGGATTTCAGGGGATTCAAGGGTGTGAGAGTGAAATGGAGCAGGGACTTGGCAGAAAGTGGGCGAGGTAGTTATGGAACTTTTAAGGCATGCATTGCAAGCCATGGCCTTGTAAATACCTTCTGAGTTAGACAGACGGACAGGAATTAATAGCAGTGCAGGTATCATCAGCCTTGCCTATTTAGACTTGCAGAGTCCAGGGCAGGGCAGCTGGCTTAGGAAAAGAATCTGATTTATAGCCCCTTTCAATCATGATAATAGCAAATATCTTCTCAGTGTTTTCCCAGCACCAGGCACTGAATGCAACATCCACAATGATCCCAGACCCATCTCTGCCCCCATTTTATAGATGAGGAAACTGGGGTTTAGGAAGATTGAGCAATTTGACCAAGGTCAGAATTGTAACTCAAACAAGAATACCTAGCCCTGAAGTCATCATCTGCTCTCTCCTCTCTATGTGCAGGGTGAAATGAAATGCTGGGAAAGACAGGGTAATGACTCAGGAGAGCTTGTCAAGATCACCTGAACTCTGTGCAGGTGGAAATATTAAGTATTTGACAATGATTTGTCCTTGTTGGTGGGTTAAACACCTTCGCATCTTTGTACTCATTCAGTACTCATGGTCTTGTGGATGGTGAGGAGCAGATCCTGGCACACAGTAAACATTCAGTACGTGCGTGTCAAGTGTTTATTATCACGGTTTCCTGGTTGGCCCCAATTTCAAATGTTTTTATCTCCAGAAACTATTCAGCTATTTCATGAATGGAATAGTAGTTAAAAGCATGGACTCTGCTATAGCATGTCTGGTTGTGAAAACCAACCAGATCTCTACTCACCAGCTGTGTGACCTTGAAAAAGTCACTTAACCTCTCTGTGCCAAGCTTGCCTCATTTGATAAAAGGGGATACTAATAATGCCTACATCATAGGTATTAAGAGAGTTCGTGTATAGTATATGTGTATGTATAGTGCTGAGAATGAGGCTTGGCATATACTAAGTGTGTGTGCTCAGTCAGGTTGGACTGTTTGCGACCCCATGGACTGTAGCCTGCCAGGTTCCTGTCCATGGGATTTTTCAGGCAAGAGTATTGGAGCGGGTTGCCATTTCCTTCTCCAGGGGACTTTCCCAACCCAGGGATCAAACCCACATCTCCTGCATTGCAGGTATTCTTTACCGCTCAGCCATCGGGAAAGTTCCAAGTGCTATATACATGTTAGCAGTCTTATTCCAACGCGTTGGCATTCAGACTTTCTGAGGATGCCTCACATACCTGGAGGTAACCTAAAACCCTGTGCCTGACCCTGTGTTGTACTTTCGGGTCTGGAAAATATGGAACCTCTACTTAGATAGGGCCAAAGTCAGTGCCAACCGCACCCACCTCCAAGTTGGTAGATAGATGGTGTTGTTTAGTCACTAAGTCATGTCCGACTCTTTTTCGATCCTATAACCTGTACCCCGCCAGGCTCCTCTGTCCCATGAGATTTCCCAGGCAAGCACTCTGGAGTGGGTTGCTGTTTCCTTCTCCAGGGGATCTTCTTGACCCTCATCTCCTCCACTGAAGGCAGATTCTTTACCACTGAGCCACCAGGGAAACCCAGGTAGGTGAATGGGATCCTATTAACTCAGTCCAGGAAATGGCCCCTTCCTGAGGCTCCAGGACCAGAAGCCCACAGCTGTCTCCAAGACAAAAGAGGATCACATGGGGTTAAGACAGCATCTTCTTTTTTCCCCAGAAGAGGAGGCTGGGCCCCAGTCAGGGAGACAGACAGCCTGCTGAGTGGAGAGTAGAGAGCTGGCTGAGGTGGCCTGGATAGGACCAGCAGCCTTGGCCTGGGAGGTTTGAGGGCCTCTGTCTCTCCAAGTCTCCCAGCAACCCTTCTCAAAATTCTTTCAAGAGAGAAAGTGACATTTAAAGGACCATTTAATGGCCCAATGGTTAGGACTTGGCATTTCCACTACAGGGAATAAGGGTTCGATCCCTGGTCAGGGAACTAAGATCCTATATGCTGTGTGGCATGGCCCCAGAAAAAATAAAATTCAAATTAAAAAATAAAGTACCATTTCCCTGGTGGCTCAGATGGTAAAGAACCCACTCGAAATACGGGACACCTAGGTTCGATCCCTGGGTCTGGAAGATCCCCTGGAGAAGGGAATGGCTGGCTACCCACTCCAGTATTCTTGCCTGGAGAATTCCATGGACAGAGGAGCCTGACGGGCTACAGTCCATGGAGTCGCAAAGAGTCAGACACAACTGAGCGACTAATATTTTCACTACTATTACTACCACTCATAGAGCTCTTGTTTCATGCCAGGCTCTATGCTGGGTATTTTATGAACATCAGCACTGATTTTCATGATGAACCAACTCATTTTATAGATCGGAAAATAGATGAACAAAGAAATTTATTCACTTGCCCAAATCCTTTTGTGTAACAAGGTGAGGAATGAATGGACAGATGGCGCTCACCGGATAGATATTTGGACGGTTGAGACTAAAGAAAAGATGAAAAAAAGCAAGAGAATCAGGGTGATGATGTAGACCAGCCTGCCCCAACTCCAAGCCTCGCTTCTTCTTCTGTTCCTCCATGGTTGTTGTACCTTCTCTCTCATGGATCAGGCTCATTGTGAGTGTCATGCTTGGCCTATCTCCAGGGGCCATCTGGCAAGCAGGGACAGAAAGACAGACCCTGGTCAACAGACCCCCATCCTCTTGCCCCTCATAAGCTACCCAAGTCACATGCACAGCAGAACAAGGGCTTAGGAGGAAACAGGCCCTGGAAACTGTAGTCTTAGCCTGCAGGTTCCCAGCCTGGCCTCCACACTTTCCGTGGCCCTTGAGTCAGGTCCAGCCAGCCACTGGAACAGCGCTGGTTTCAGGACAAGCAGAGAAAAAGATCTAGAAACCACAGGCAGGGCAGTGGGGGACAGCGGTCCAAGCTCAGGTTTAAGGATCAGGCTGACCTGGGCTCAGCTCAGCTCCATCACTTCCATGCCACATGTGACCCCAGCTGTATCTCCCAGCTTCTCACAAAGCAATAAGTACAAAGTACTTAACTCAAGCTGGCATCTCAGAAGGGCTTCGTACATAACCATTTTGATTATTAAGTCCTGCCTTACAGTACAGTCTCTAAAATCTACTTGCTATGTGACTTTATGCAAATCACTTCACTTTTCTAAGGTTGGGGTCCAAAAGATCTAGAATCCGGGTCTCCTGGCTGGAGCGGCAGCAATTCTGTTTCCTTGGCAACCCAGCTGCCTCTCAAGGGACCATCTGGATCACGTCACCCTGGCAAGGTGCTGCCCAGACAACCAGGTGTTTGTGCTTTGCTGTGGAAGCTCTGCAAGGCGGTAATTCCTCTCGCTGGGGACAGGGTGGTGGCCAGGCAGGTGGCTGGAAGGAGTCATCGCTGCCTCAGTCATTGCCTGCCCTTGCTATTCCGGGTCCACAGAGAAAAAGACTCCAGAGCTGGGGAACTCTAGCCAATGACTTTCCTTGAGGAGCTATTAACAGATGCTTCATTATATTCCTCCGCACATTTTCTGGCTTGTTGAGGCTGGCCAGGTGGAAAACACTGCCTGGGGCTGGACTCCTGTAGGGAATTCCAAAAGACCTAGTCTCACCTGTTTGGGATGAAAAGCCACTATTGTCTCTGGCAGGAAACAGGAATTACTAGAGGGAAAAATTAGGAGCCTGCCTTTGAAACAGGCACATAATTATAATAACAGCAGAAACTTGGGTGCAAAGGATAAACTAATTCACCCCTTCCACAGACGTGCATGGGCAACTATTATATGCAGACTTCATGATTGGCACTCAGGTAACCTTAGAGATTGTCTATATCCGTGAGAAGCTCACAGACCCGGACAGCTTAAGAAAAACACAATGTCAACAGACGCACATCAGCCAAGGGAGAAGCTGAAGGGGAGGTGGGGTGGTGTGCAGAATCCCCTGGGGCCGGCCACTTCCAGCAGCAAACTCTCCCAACCCAGAGCTGCTAAAAAAACCAGGAACAGTTCAGGGACACCCCGGGCTCTGCCATCACTTCACACAAGTGAGAGCCTTGACTTTTCCAACAGCCCATGAGGGAGAGCTCTGTCCCCTTTTCCAGATGGGGAACACTGAGGCTCAGAAAAGTGAAGTCCACGCCTAGGTTCCCACAGCTGGGGAGTAGGCGAGCTGAGATCAGAACTGGGTCTGCATCCACCATGCATCCTCTCAGGGCAGTGGCGGGGGGACGCCTGCTCTCCTGGTGGGCGGTCAGGAGCAGCTCCGTCACCTGGAAGCATGGAACCTCTCTCTGTGCTGAACACAAAAAAATAATCTTCCATCTCTGTCCTTCTGGCTCTTTCTCTTCTTCACTCTCCCTCTACCCATGTTTCTCCCCACTTCACGCCCCCTCCCTCTCTCCTTCCCCCTTCCCTCCCTCTCTTTTCTTCTCTCTCCCTCGAGGTTGTCCCCTCTCCTTTCCTCTCGCCTTCATTTCCTTTGTCTTTCCTTTCCCCTTGGGACCACAGCTCCACGCACCACTGGTACTGCAGGCTGCCGCGCAGCTCTGCCGAGGTGTCACCTGCAGCCTCTTGCTTCATCCTCAGGTTCACTGTCCTCAGGGGCACCGCCCAGCCCTGGGCCGCACCCCCCAGAAATAAATGCCTGCTGCTGTCTGGCGCTGTCCCCCTCCTGAGTACCCTCAGCCGAGGAAGTGACATAATTGCATGTTTTCCCATTTCCTCCAGGCTCCGTGTGGTCCTGAGCCCACTCTCAGATGTGCCGCCCAGATGTTTAGAATCACTGCCGCCCAATTAAGCGTCTGCCGGGAGGCCGGGAGGCAAGGGGCCCGCGTGTGTGTGAAGGGCCCATGTCTGTGCAGACGGGGCCGGGAAGAGAGAAAACAGGAGCTCGCCCTCCCCAGGCACAGACGGCGGGAAATTGGTTGCCTTCGAGCTCCATGGGGAAGCCAAGTGCTGGCAAGAGCGGCGAGGCGCCTGCCCCGTGTGTGACTGTGAGGCGCGCCTCAGCATCTCTGGGGAGAGGCGAGCCTACCCCCTGGGACAGGGCTTCTGCGTCTGGTTCTTTCCTCCCACCCCGAATGGAGAGAGAACGGTGAGGGGAGAAAAACAACAGAGGAGAAGGGCACCGCCCCTCTAGAGGGAGAGGACAGAGAGCGGGGAGGTGGCCCCTTCCATGGGGTCTGTTCCCTCCCAGGCACTGATGCCCTAGTCTGGCCAAAGCTAGACTTCAGAGTTCAGGTCCCATGCCTCCTCCTTGTGCAGAAGGGGCTTCCTCAGCTTGGAAGAGCCACATGTCCACAGAGGCAGGAGGTGATACCAAGAGTGATGGCATCAGGAAATACAGGGTGACTCTGGGGGATCAGAGAGCCCAGCACCACCAATGGGCAGCCAAGGCACAGGAGGCCACCTGAGGCCAGGAGAAGCACATACCCACAACTGCCAGGGCTTCCAATTCCATGACACATCTCCTGAGGCTTTAACGTTGTCAAGCATCTCCTATTTAAGACCCAGAGCTGGCCAGTCTAGCTGTGCCTGAGGGCTGGCTCTCAGGTGGCCAGTGGAGGCTTGGAACTTAAATCATTCTGGACCAAGTGGGGACACATGGATTCATGATTGCTAGGAGGAAGGGTCTGTCTGTGGAGTCTGTGGCACTGTGTCATCATCACTGAATACAGAAAGAGACCTCATACCATGTCAGCAGGGGAGGGCCGACAGTGAGGAGCACCTGGATGGGGTGGAGTGGGGCAACAGGACCTCTGAAGGGTAGAAGTCACCCATGTGGCATGTCCAGCCTTGGAGGCAGGCCACCCTGGGTTTGTATCCTGTTCCCTGCTTTCAAGCTGTGTGACTTTAGGTAACTGACATAACCTCTCTGAGCCTTAGGAGTAGTATCAGGGAACAGGGTATGATAGCCATATCTCCCTCCCATTGGCTGTGGTGTCTGGGGTGTTAAGAATTAGATAGATGATGTGGCGGAAGCTGTGCCTTGGGCAGAGTGAGGACTCAGTATCCCTTTGCCATAGCCCAGTAACTGAGGTAAGATAGGTGGGTGGAGAGTACCCTCTCCCCAAAAATCAGCCGTGAGAGGAAGAAAGCTGGGTCAGGAAGGGAAGACACTGTGTCCTGGAGAGGAAAGGGGAAGCAGGAGGACTGTGCCCTTTTGGAGTACAGTGTGTGTATAATAAGGATAAATAATAAGTATCTGTAGCAGTATCATTTTAATTGCCACTGATATTGTTGGATGTGACTGTCAGATTGCAGAGGGCCTTTCCGAATCATCTGGCCTATTTTTATCTGAGGGGAAACTGGCACAGACGGAGCGATCTCCCCAGCACCCCTCATTGTTCCAGGGGTACGACCCGCCTGATACAGTTGTTGTTTAGTCGGTCTGACTCTTTTGCAGGCCCATGGACTGTAGCCCACCGTGCTCCTCTGTCCATGGGATTTCCCAGGGAAGAATACTGGAGTGGGTTGCCATTCCCTTGTCCAACAGACCTTCCCAACATAGGAATTGAGCCCACATCTCCTGCATTGTCAGGCAGATTCTTTACCAATAAGCCACCGGGGAAGCCCCAGCCTGATACAGAACTTATCACTGATATCCTCCCCATTACTGGTAGTTGCACTGTTACTCCCAGGACAGCTACTCTTTTACTGCCATTGCTATTACTCACACTAGCCTATTGCTTCTAATACTACCATTATTTTACTACTACTATGAATCAATTAAGAAGTGAAGTTTTATTGAGTTCTTACCATGCTCCAGACGCTAGGCAAAAGGCTGCACAGACTTCCTCTCCTTTCATCTTTATAAAAATATTGAGAAGAAACCAAGACTCAGGTTAATTACCTGCTCAAGGCCACACAATTAGCAAGTGGCAGGGCTAGAATTAGACCCAGGCAGTCCCGCTCCTGCACACTGGGGTACCAGGTCAGACTGCCTTATAGAAAAAGGAGGGAGGCTTGACAACGCCGAGCCTGGACGAATGGAAGGCTGGATGCATCTGGGGAGTAGGGCTGCACGTGAATTAGCTCACTGGGCAGCTGCCTTTGTGGAGGGATCTAATAATCTCTCTCCTGCCTTGTTTCACAAGACCTGAAATTCCACTCTTCACATGATTTTCTTTGGATTAAATTACATGTCCCTCTGTCAGTGAGCCTTGTTCATTCAGCCTGTCATTTGATAAGAGCGTGGTGAGGGGTGGTAAGACCAGGTCCTAGACTCAGGCAATCCTAGCTTCCCGTTCTAGCTGCTTGCAGGCTGGGCAACCCTGGACCAGTCCCTTCACCTCCCATCTCTCAATGGTGGGATGTCATATC